>NC_061514.1:77210548-77274532 GCF_022539505.1 Lolium rigidum | reverse complement strand
CATTATTCCGGGAAAATAGGGCCTTCCGTCAAAATCCCGAGGTTTTTCCCGAAAGTTGGATTTCGCACAAAAACGAGACACCGTAACAGCTTCGCTGAAAACGAGCGTTAGTCCGTGTTAGTTGCATCCAAAATACACAAATTAGAGGCAAAACAATAGCAAAAGTGTTCGGGAAAGTAGATACGTTTTGGACGTATCAGCTGACAAAAGGTGGAAAGAGATATTTCATGACATTGATTGATGATGCGACTAGATTTTGCTATGTTTATTTGTTGCGAACTAAAGATGAAGCTTTAGACTACTTTAAAATTTATAAGGCCGAAGTTGAAAATCAACTAGAGAGAAAGATCAAGCGTCTTACGTCGGATCGTGGTGGCGAATATTTTCCTAAAATCTTTGATGAATTCTGTGAGGAACATGGCATTATTCATGAGAGGACGCCTCCCTATTCACCCCAATCAAACGGGGTTGCCGAGAGGAAAAACCGCACGCTGACTGACTTGGTGAATTCCATGTTAGCCACTGCTGGTTTATCTAAGGCATGGTGGGGGAGGCTTTATTGACTTCATGTCATGTCCTCAATAGAGTTCCTAACAAGAACAAAGATAAAACCCCTTACGAGGAGTGGGCTGGAAGAAAACCATCACTTTCGTATTTGCGCACATGGGGATGTTTGGCGAAAGTCAATATTCCAATCACTAAGAAGCGCAAACTCGGACCAAAGACAGTGGATTGTATCTTTCTAGGTTATGCTCCGCGGAGTGTAGGATATAGATTTTTAGTAGTTCAATCCGAGGTACCTGATATGCATGTTGATACTATTATGGAATCTCATGATGCAACATTTTTTGAGAATATGTTTCCTATGAAAGATATGCATAGCATTGCTAGAATTTCTACTGAGATAATCCCAGAGTCTAGTACATCTAATGAGTATTTTGAACAATCACATGAGAATGTTACTGAGAAGGATGACAATGAAGCTCCCAAACGGAGCAAGAGACGAAGGATTGAAAAATCCTTTGGTGATGATTTCATTGTGTACCTTGTGGATGATACTCCCACGTCCATTGCAGAGGCATATGCATCTCCGGATGCGAGATGATCGGAAAGAAGCTGTCCATAACGAGATGGACTCGATTCTTTCTAATGGAACTTGGGAGCTATCAGAACAACCCCATGGATGCAAGCCTGTGGGCTGCAAATGGGTGTTCAAGAAGAAGCTAAGACCTGATGGTACTATTGAGAAGTACAAGGCGCGGCTTGTAGCTAAAGGCTACACACAGAGAGAAGGTGAAGATTACTTCGACACCTATTCACCTGTCACTAGACTTACCACCATTCGAGTACTACTGTCCATGGCTGCCTCCTATGGTCTTATCGTTCATCAAATGGACGTAAAGACAGCTTTTCTTAATGGAGAGTTGGAAGAGGAAATCTATATGGATCAGCCTGATGGGTTCATAGTAAAAGGTGAAGAAAGAAAGGTGTGCAAGTTGCTGAAATCTTTATATGGCCTGAAACAAGCACCTAAGCAATGGCATGAGAAGTTTGATGAACTTTGACTTCCGTAGGCTTTGTTGTCAATGAGGCCGACAAGTGTGTTTACTATCGCCATGGTGGGGGCGAAGGTGTTATACTTGTGTTTGTATGTGGATGATATTCTGATATTTGGTACAAACATGAAAGTAATACACGAGGTCAAGTCTTTCTTGTCAAAGTGCTTTGATATGAAAGATGCGGGAGAAGCCGATGTAATTCGAACATCAAGCTTATTAAGAATGAGAGTGGGATTACTCTAACGCAATCCCATTATGTTGAGAAGATCTTGAGCCGGTTCGGCTATATTGATAGCAAGTCTTCTCCAACACCTTATGATCCCGAGTGTGACATTACGCAAGAACCGGAGGATTGCGCGTAGATCAACCGAGATACTCTCAGATTGTTGGCTCACTCATGTACTTAGCGAGCGCGACTAGACCGGACATCTCTTTTGCTGTTAGCAAGTTGAGTAGGTTCATGTCAAACCCGGGTACTGATCATTGGCATGCACTTGATAGGGTCATGCGCTATCTATGTGGTACAATGAGTTATGGGATTCACTATTCAGGACATCTAGCTCTGCTTGAAGGATATAGTGATTCGAATTGGATCTCTAATGTAGCTGATCTCTACGCCACTAGCGGGTATGTATTTACTTTTGGAGGTGGCGCAATGTCATGGAGATCTTGCAAGCAAACCATATTGACGAGGTCAACTATGGAAACAGAACTTACTGCTTTGGATACAACCACTGTTGAATCAGAATGGTTGCGTGAGCTCTTGATGGACTTGCCTGTGGTTGAAAAACCTGTTCCGGCAATGTTTTTGAATTGTGACAATCAAACTGTAATTGTCAAAGTGAACAATTCTAAGGATAACGCGAAGTCATCAAGACACGTCAAGAGACGTTTGAAGTCCGTCGGGAAATTGCGAAACTCCGGAGTAATAGCTGTTACATATATTCAAACGGACAAAAACCTGGCAGATCCCTTTACAAAGGGACTATCACGTAATGTGATAAAAAGTGCATCGAGGAGATGGGTTTGAGACCCGTTGATGTTACACCATAGTGGTAACCCAACCTTTGTGATCGGAGATCCCGTGAATTAGGACCTGGGAAGAACAAACTAGTGGTTTAATTGAGGAGAGTATTATGTAACCCTCTCTATGTGAAGATGCACAACTCTCAATTGCTGTAAGGCAGGTTGGCAAAAGCCTTAATGTGTTTTTGTTGGCTATTTTAGCAAATATGCTGTCCTACAGAGCATTCTTGAAATAACACACCTATATGAGTCCGATTGTTAAACGTCGCAATCTATGAGATTTGGGTGATCTCTAGTAAACTCATGAAGAGACCACGAAGTATGACGCATATGCTTCACCCGCGGGGTAGGCTACTGGCAGCCATGTACTGGTCATGACTTTGAGTGAAACCCCGTTCACGCAAAACTTGCAATTCAAGGCTTAGTCCATTGTTCAAGTGTGAATGGATGTAGCTTAAGGTTCTAGGCGGAAGTTCAACTTAACAGTCTCCGCTGAAACACTGGTATATAAACAAGCAGTGAGTATTGGTAAATCTCTAAGTGGGGATTTGAGATCTGGTGGGGGATTGTTGAAATATTGGGCCTACACTTAATGGCTCATACTAGATTTCAGATTTTCCCTATAAATCTCAAAGCCCACTTAGTGGCAGCCTTGTGAGTTTGAGCCCAAGTTGGTGGCAGCTCACTAGGGAGTGGCAAGAGGTGGGAAGTTTAGTCCCACATGGAAAGTTGGGAGGAAGTTAGACCACCTTATAAGGTGGGTTGTTTCACCACTAGTAAGTGAGTGAGAATAGGAGTGCTACACGCGCGCGCTCCTCCTCCTCCTCGCTCGCTCGTCTCGACTCGACTCGACACGACACGACACGGCACGGCACGGCACGGCACGGCACGTCACGCCGCGTGCGCCGCGCTCGTGGTGAGTGGATTGAGCCTCGAGCCGAGACTTTCCTTACTTTTTGCAGCTCAGGAAAACGAACAGAGTCCTAGACGGACGCGTCACATTTAGTCGGTTCGGGTCGCTCCCGGATCGTGGGCTATCTGTAACCGACTCGAAACGTTCGTGCGACGTGGGCGTGGCCCACGTTGCCTAGGGTTTCCCGAGCCTATATAACCTCTTGCCCGGCTACCGCAGAAACACATCTAATACACGAGTTAGGGTTTCCACCTCTCTCTGCTTGCGCCGCCATCGTAGCCTACTCCATCCCGCGCGCCGACGTGCATCGGCGAACGGGAGAGCAGGTCTCCGGAACCACTCGTCCTTGCGATCCCGTACGGGAGAGGGCGAATCAGGTTTTGGGAAGCGCTCGCGCGACTCGCTCAAGCTCTTCATCACGGGTCGCCTACCGTCCAAGTCGGGCGGTGCTGCCTACCGTCGTCTTCAACGCCGTCTACTTCGACCCGTCGTCCCTGTCGTCAACAACGTTGTCATCAACAACGTTACTGCTGCGACGTCATCTGCTACACCTCCACCAGATCGGTACGTGCGACATATATTGATCTGTTTAGCGATGGATGCTTTACCGTTTGTGCTGCTGCTACTCGTGTTGATTAATGCATCTAGTATGTTTGAGTTTCACATGTTAGTAGTTGCTGTCATCATGTTTTATATTCTGGAATTAATCATGGAAATTGTGCCTAATTATCCAACATTTTCACCCTCTACTCTTCCGCGCCATGCCCCACCGGCTGCTAACCACGTGACCCAAGCTCAACCTTGCCGCTTGCTCGCGGTTCCCGCAGACCGCCAAGCAGCGCAGCGGCGGAGCGCACGACAACAAATAGAGACGTGCCGCAGGAGGAGATGAACGAGACTGTCAAGGAGGACGATGAGGACGTGAATGAGTGGGACGAGGAGGAGGAGTTTGGAGAGCCGCTACAAGGAGACCACCACGGTAAGCTCATTCGAAACCGCCCACCAGGAGGCGGTGCGTGACCTCGAGGCGGCGAACGCGATCATCGAGGAGAACGTGAAGGAGCTCTCCCGCCAGACCGTGGCGGGAGAAGCCGAGCGCACGAGCTAAGCTGATCGACAGGCCATGAGGGACCTCCTCACCCGACAGGTGGAGATCCTCGCCGTGCAGGAGGCCCGCTGGCGCCTGCTCTAGCTGAAGAGCACGCACACCGTACCGCAGCCGAGCGGGAGGCGAGGCAGACGTGAGCAGAGTACGACTTGCAAGAGGAGCAGCAGGGCCGAGCGACGCGCTTGGCCAACGCGTGGTCGAGCAAGCTAGCCAAAGATGGGGGACTCGCCAGGCTCTTAGCGTGCCAAGTTGTAGAGGCCAGCGCTAACGCGGACGCCCGCGCCATGGAGGATGCGGAGAGATCGGAGGCAGGAGCAGGAGGACGTTTCTTTGTTTCAGTGATTTTTCTTGTGCACGTTAGAGGATCCCGTTCTCTGTATGAAACGAGATCCTCTAAGTTGAACAAGTAAAGTTAGAGGAGTTACAATACCCTAACTTTACTTCTTCCAAACCAGATGATTATCATAAATAATTTTGCATAATACAAATTTAGAGTAACACTACACAAGCAAAGTTATGGTGTAAAAAAATTCAAATTATTTTTAATGTCTACAGTATGTATGTAAATTAATAAATTACCGTGCTAACAGAGTACTCAAGTTACATTTCTCTGACTTCGTTTCTTTGTTTTCCCTGACGTTAGAGGATCCCGTTCTATGTGGTCGCAGGTTCGTTGGAGGAGGGGGTGACTAAGTAGAACTATACACTATAGTAGAAAAAAGGGCTTTAGTATGTCTACAGTATGTATGTAAATTAATAAATTACCGTGCTAACAGAGTACTCAAGTTACATTTCTCTGACTTCGTTTCTTTGTTTTCCCTGACGTTAGAGGATCCCGTTCTATGTGGTCGCAGGTTCGTTGGAGGAGGGGGTGACTAAGTAGAACTATACACTATCTCTACTATCTCTACTACTTATAAAGGCACGAAGTGCTGTTGGAAAATCGAATCGAGGCCGTCTATTCACTTGCATCATACGGACACGATCTCTTCAATCTCCCCAACCCTCCTCCCGTCATACGCGGCGCCATTGTGGTGGATAGTCAGATCCGCGATCTCCACCGCAATCCAGTCAAAACTACTCCACTAATCTCGCTCTCCTCGCACCCCGTCTTTGCCCTCCAGGCCTCCACGATCCACGCCGCCGCCCTCTGCACCCAATGCCCACCGCGTCGTGCCCTGCCCTCCACGCCCGCACACCAGCTGCCCACGCTCGGGGCGGGGAGCCCGCCTCCATGGCTGCACTCCAGCGCCACGGTTTGTGCGCCGGCCTCCATGCCCGACGCCTCTATGCGCCGCTGCGGCTATTATCTCGCGCCTAGGACGGAATCAACAGCGCCACCGTTTCCCCACGCATGAGATGCAAAATCCACCGCGGTTGCTTTGCAGAGGCCAGACATCTTGATGGAGTAGGTCGAAGGATTCAAGCAATGCGGTCCTATAGCATCGTGAGTATACTTCGATCTACAAGTAGCAACTTTGATTGCGGGCATAATTGTGTCTGGGGCACCACAGAAAAATATGAGTTCTTACTCAGTACTGTAAATTAAGCATGACACAACTCCATATGTAGTACTTACTTGACAGTTTCTGAATTACATCATCCATAAATTCAGATATGTATCTGTACATGTGTGTTGTCTTCTATTTGGATGGAACGTGGATGTTCAACTTGATGTACCAATTGACTTCTGTATTAGCAATGAATATGTGTCTTCTATTTGGATGGAACGTGGATGTCCATCCATAAGCTTTTGTAGAATAGTCATTTCCTCTTTTCTGTTGTTTTCCTTTTTTTCTGAAAGTCTGTCTTGATCCATAAGTTATTTTTTTGTTTACAATGAATATTTGTCTACTCATGTGCCGCTCTCTTATTGTGATCTAATCCTCTGGTTTCTTTTCTGGAAAATACTGGGTGTGCTGACCGAGCTATAGATTGAGGAGACTAAGGGAGCCGTTGTGGGATCATCTCGGGCTGATGCTTTCGGATGTATCACATGTATTGCAAGGCTGAATGGCAGTAGAGTTTGTTATTTTTTCCTAGCAATCTTACGTTCTGGTGGGTATAACAAACAGTTCATATTTTGACAGCTTCATAACGTAGGTGCTCCTCCTCAACACCGAGGACGAGCTGCAGCCTTGCGTCGTCTCCTTCTGCACTCAAAGAGCGACGACCTCCACCGATGAGTACCGTCTATTGATGTCCGCCGGCCGCATCAGATGAGGTGAGTAAGCACTCTATCCCCAATTCCCCATCTTACTATTGTTGTTGGACATAGTTCTTTACATAATATCATTGAATTACTGTCTATGGACATGAAATGCCAACAAAAGATGGTACCGCGACAAGAAAAATCTTTAGCTGAACTCTGGTCTGGTGCCACCTGTGACCTTGCCAGCGTTGTTCTCTGAGGCGCTGAAGGTACGTTGCCTATTTGATTCAGCTATATACTGTAGTGCTCATGAGAAGTTAGTATCTGAAGGCTCTGAGAAACCAAATTTGAATACAGGAATGACATCTTAGCATCTATTTCACTGCCAATTGAGAAAACCTTCGTCGATGAGCTTGGGGTATGTGGGTCTTGCTTTAATTATGAACCACTGTCAATTGAGAAAACCAGGTTGCATGATGCTGAATGTAGTATTCCCATTTCTGATAAAGTGCAGGAGGCAATGAGGTTTATAGCCATGTCAATGCCGTGGCAATACATTATTCAAGCGGAGCTAAAGGTGAGTGGTAGTTTTTTCAGCATACGTCTATGGCTTGAGTCTGAGTTGTAAAGGGTTTCCATATTGCCATTCCTATCATCTTTCTGCTACACAGAAGTAAATAATCTGCTGAGCATGGTGTGTGATGGCTGGGATTTTACACAAGTGGATGCAATGTAGATATCACATAGTTCTGTAGAACCATGTCCTTGATTTTTTTTCATTTTATGCCCTCAATTTACAAAATAACATTAATAATAATGACATAACAATTTAGGCATGCCTTTCTAATTGAATTGTATTAGTGTACTTTATCAGGAAATATTATGTTATTCAACACGTGCATGATTACGTTATTATCAAAGGCCAAATGCCATATATACATGTATATGTGGTAGTCCGAAGGATAGAATGTAGAAAGCCAAAAGCCAACATAAGTACACATAATTATAATTCTAACAGGTATTACTGCTTGACACTAATGAAAATTGTTCTTAAGTAGTGAGAAACTGAGTGTTAGTCTTCTAGCAATCGTGTCAAGCTGCTCTTGAAGAACTTAAAAATGAACATAAACATTTCAAATAGTCAATCAAATGCAGATTTATTAATGTCTGAACCCTGTGCTTATGTTCTTTACTTCTCTTTTACTTGGAAGATGTCGAAGGGGCAGAAGAACAAATCCATTGCACAATCTTGCTCTTCTGAAGGTGATTTGAAGCTCATATCCCTTCATTTCAATATACTATTTTTAGACTATCCACAATCCGGGACGGAGGGAATACTAATTGTAGAGAATGTTTCACTTTAGTTAAGAGTCATTTCTTTGGTCGGACTAAACTTACAAAAGTACGGCGGGAGTTGCTTACTCCTTTGATTTTTAGTGAGGAAGTTGGTGCTGTATTACGAGTTTTGGACTATCCAAATTCAGCCACCTGTCCAGCTGAATACGTAAGTTCCTCTTTTCAGCCATCTCTCAAGGAAGAACATAATTGATTTCTGGGCAATTGTATGAATTTTCTTACAATTTTTGTTACTTAGCCTGATATTGACAGTACTGTCTGGTTTAAACACGAACCTTGTCCTTCCTCTTTCCAATTAACATTTGTTGTTTACGTTAACATCAATACATTATTATGGGTGATGTGACATGTCTGTGTATTATGCCATGTTTGGTAATAGCAAGTTCTAAAATCTTGTTTTGTGCCTATTGGTGATGCTGAAAATCTAATACAGTTGTATCGTTTGTTTCTTTTTCATTTCCTGTGAAGTTATGTGTGCTTCTTTGTTCTTGCTAATTGAGACAGGATATCCCAGTTCATTTTGGTAATCTATTTGCCTTGCAGCAAACATGATATGTCTTCTTTTACCCCTATGGTGCTTGATCTGATGGTTAAATATGCTCACAGTTTATGTCCATGCTTTCCTATATGATATGTTATTGCTTTTTTAATTCCATTCTGCAGTACCTGATACCTCCTCTTTGCTACAGATCAACATGATCCCCAGCAGTATGCTTCGGTTTTTTCACGTGATGTTAAATTGTTGCTGTAAAAAGTTTGATTTGATAATTATGGGAATCTCCATATGTTAAGCTCTTAGTACTCCCTCTGTCCCACAATGGATGTCTTAGAGTTATCTAAATTTAAATGTATCTAGGCACAAGTGTGGTATGGATGGAGTACTATTTTTAGAGAATGTTTCTATGTAATTAAGAGTTATTTCTTTGGTCAGGCTGAACTTACATAACTACGACGACAATTGCTTACTCCTAAACCTAACTGTGGTGATTTTGCCGGCGAGGGATTCAATGTGACAAAAAGTGGAGATGCACATGTTGTTTTGTGGGGTTTCCTTCGTTTTGGAAATCTGCATTGTTGAAGATGGCGAGGGGAACCTTTTCAAAGGTCTGCAGTAGTTGGGATCGTAGATGGGAACTTTGTCGAGATTGATTGTGTTAAAATAGAGTGGCGTTTTTTTTATTATGTCAAATCCAAGTTGTGGACATGTCTATCCAAAATGGTTGCTCCTATCCAAATCATTGCACACACAGGATAAGAAATATTATGTGGTTTGACATTTGTAAGCTTTGCATATTCAAAATTAAAATTGAGACATGATTTAAATTTTAAATTTGAGACATGCACTGCACGTGGTCTATTCAAAGTGGTTTCTCCAATCCTAATCATTGCACACACATGATAGGAAATATGTGGATTAACATTTGTAAGCTCTGCATATTCAAATTTTGAATTTGAGACATGCATTAAAATTTTAAATTTAAAACGTGCATTGCACGTGCAAGCTTACTAGTACTTATAAAGGCACGAAGTTGTGTGGGAAAATAACATCTCAAACGTCCGTACAATTCCATCTAACGACTGAGAATCATTTGTTCTCCCCTCTCCCACCCCCAAATCACGCTGATGCTCGCATCCCTCGAAACCCCAGATCTCCTCCCACACAGCTGCACACCCTGATTTCACGGACATAGTGTTAATACCGATATTTTTTTTCCTCCGATCTGTCTTCTTCGCACCTTTGTGGGCACAACATCTTTTCCGATCCTCCCCTGAGAGGACCCTAAGGCGAACCAATCCACTGAATCCCATGGGATACGATGAATCACCGATATCGGCAGAGCGAGCATACGGCGGGCGAGGCGGCGGTGGTGCTGAGGACCAAGGGGTGTCGGTTGCGGCTGTCCGCGCGTGCCTCGACGAGGTTTCGGCCATGGGGCACCGTCCTGCTCACCTCCAGCCCCGAGCAGGTCATGTTCTCTGACTCCGAGCTCGCCCGCACACGATTCCTCGGCCGCTTCCAGGCCTGTACCGCCACCCTCGCTGTTGGGGCCCAGCACCGCCTGCATCGACTCCGGCGCCGCCACGCACCACGTCGTTGCCTCCTTCGTCCAACACTCCTTCGTCCGACACTCCATCTCCTAGGTGAAGACCTACTCCCGTCATGTTTCACTTATTACAGATATAACTGTGTTATGGTACTAGATGTTTGCTCTCCGTACAGATAATACATGTGCTACGATACTGCTCTCCTTCGATCTGTATGACACTTGCATTTTGATGGCTCACAAGGAAGAGATTGTTGGATTCCTTCCCGGATCAAACGGACGGGCCAAGCACAAGGAAAGTATTCAAGGACCTGCTCCTCTTTGATTACATTGTAGGCATCTTATTCTGTACAAGGAAAGTATTCATGGAAAAGGGTGTGGATTATACAACTAAAACCAATTTTTTATCAATACGGCCGGTATTCCATTTGATTGATACAGTGTGATCAAGTGAGATCTTCATAATGACTGGGATGTTCATGTGATTTCATGCCTCGAACCTACCCATTCCTGAAGATGAATTATTCCCTCTTTTTGGTTGATGGAGCTTGTGGAGGACCAATTTATTGTTGATGAGGTATACTCATCTAGCCAGAGCATTGATATGTGAGCATTGATAATAAGCAGGGATGATAAGCAGTAAGAGGGCAGGCCTGTTGTCTTGCATACTCATCTAGCCAGAGCATTGATATGTGAGCTTTAGGATGCCGCACCAACAAACAGCATATGCTCATGCAAACTAGGTTTAGGAAATTATGTCGGTGCGATTATTATGCAAAATTATTATTATTGTGTACATTTTATTGTCCCTGAAAATACGAAGTTTACGGTGTGATTTACATTGCAGCCCGGGTAATGATATATACTACTACCGAAATATGCCTGCAACTAGGCATTGGACTATGTTGCATCTAGATTTAGTTTTGTTGCTTCTTGTTTCTTTCTTGTATGTTTTCATATTTGTTTTAATGTGTATTGCTTTGAAAAAAGTATCACTTTTGAGTTTTCTAATAGCAAGATGAGATTGTAACGTTTTTTTCTGAATATTCTAAGCACAGCTTATGTTTTACAGAAGGTGCTGCTGAAACTTCATTCCCGTACATATGTGCCAGATAGATATCGCATGCCTCACTATTGTTATACTTCTGGAAGAGTTAATATGCACTTTTGGGGGACCTTGGTTATTTGGTCTACTTCTTGCCAGCCTTCTTATTTTGTTATATGTGTTATAAATGTTGTTCGGATGACATTTGTTGGCACTGGAAAGTTACCCGTGCCTGCACCAGCTCAACAAAGATGGCAGATTGGCCACTCCTTGCCTTTCCTAGAATCATTAAATGAGGTACCTTATGATTTTACTGCTTGAGCTAATATTTAATTTAAATACTATATGAAGGTTGATTTAGTTTTAGAAAATCAGAAGTTGAATTAAAATGGATGTTTGGCTATTGATGTGGGTCTTGGTAACTAATAGAGCTGAAGAATCACATGGTCATGTACCATCCGTGTATCTTGGTGTCTCTAATACACCCCGGAACAGATTCATGTCTGTCTTCAAGTACATCTAGCCACTATTAAAAAAATAACTTTCACTGTCATCACTGCACTGGCTTGATTTTGCTTAAATTATAGTATGAATTTGATTGACTCTCTACTTCGAACGGAAATAACTGCTCACCTAAGACTTTGCAGGTGAAATTTAGTTGAAGCCTTGTAGATCCACTCCCGCCCCGGTGGATATGTCTGAGTTAAGATGAACGTGCAACTTTTTGCTCCATATTTATTTCTACAAATGTCGAAGGTATTGCCTCATTATCATTTTTTCTTACATTCTATTATGCTACAAAGTGTTAACTTACTAGATTCAGGTACATGCCATGAGTATCAACTGAGCCTTTGTTGTCTTGTTGGGAGATGCGGGAGTGCATTATCTCTGTATTGTACTTAATTCAAATCATTTTAATTTCATTGGCACAGGTGGCTGAATTGTTTCCTTAGCACCAATTTTTAACCACATTTTGGCAACATTATGCTTGATAGTTCCTTCTAGCCTCCCAACATGAATTATTCATATTTTAAAAAATCTATATAAACATAAGAAGTATGTTGTTATGCTAGGCCTTGCGTTTCTTCCCTTCAAGTTATAGTGACACCGTCCAGTAGTGTATCATAAGGGATGACATTCCCAATTCTCTGTACAGTTTAAGTATTATTACTTTGTATTCAGTACAAATTATTTATGCAGCAGTTCTAGCATAGATTTTATAAATTAAGATATTGCTATTTTACATGGAAACTGTTGGTTTAAAATTTTGGTTTGAGTAAAACTTTAACTTGTTTGTAGTGGTCTATGGTTTTAGCATTATGATTAGATGGTCAAATGGATATGAAATATCTCCTTTTGTCTCTAATTCTTTGCATCTCCCTTCTCCAGGAGTCGAGATTTTGTTGGGTATCCTGTTCTTGTTGTCATTCTCTTGAGTACATGTCAAGAGACAAGAGCTATATTCGCTGTAAGCAAGTTTTGGCATGCCTACAAGTTCTGAAATATGTACTTTGACGCACTGTACTCTTAGTATTTTTAGCATCTCACTACACTTGCTGTGAGCCCAAGTTTTTAGAGTTCAAGCTATCATCTAGCAGGAATTGTTTCTTACAGCTACTGGTACTGAGTGAGCTGCTAATGACTTTGGAAGAAAAAAAACTGTCATTCTGAATTTTGATCGTGCACATCAATGCCAACAGACGATGGTTGCATCCTTTCCTCAAGCAGGATTGCATTGTCGGATTGCATCTTTGAAAACATTTACAAACTAATATAAATCTTATATTTCATTTTTTAGTTTATAAATATTTAAGATTGTAATTTGGCGTAGTTGACGTGCATTGCACGTGCAAACTTACTAGTAGTAGAAAAAAGGGCTTTAGTCCCGGTTCGCAACTGCCATTAGTCACGGTTGCGCAACCGGGACTAACTAAGCGCGACTAAAGGCTCCTCCGAGCCTTTAGTCGCGGTTGCTTACGAACCGCGACTAAAGGTCCGTCCACGTGGGCGGCTAGCGTGCGCCTGGGCGAAGGACCTTTACTCTCGGTTTGTGTCCCCAACCGGGACTAAAGACTATTTCGTTAAAAAAAATTAATTCATTTGGGTTTCTAATTTTTTTTCACTCCGTTTTTTTTTCTATTTTTTTTTCAGAATTTCTATTATTTCAGTTATTTGCATAGCTTAGTCTCTATCTCCCACTACATTTATCTCTAGTCAAATTACTTACTCGTGGTCAAACTTCCCGCTCGGTCAGCCATCCTCCCACTACTCCACCTCTAGCACGCTTAACTTCCGAGTTCCATTCCGTCCCGCATCCAAGTGCTACGCGCACATGTATGTGATACTAATATCATATCAATCCTCCGAGTTCCATTCCGTCCCGCATCCAAGTGCTACGCGAACATGTATGTGATACTAATATCATATCAATCCTATTAACATGTTGGTCGATGTCACATTTTTTTATTGTTTGAATTTTAAATAATTTTTTTTCATAAACAAAAATAATGATGTAATAATAATCGCGAGTAAATAAATAAACATTAACTTTTTTATTTATTTTATTTTTTTTAAATTTTTTTTTGCCAAACCTAAAACCTAAAAATTTGAAAATCTTAAAATTGGGTAAAAGTAATAGTAATCTTTATGCTGGATGCAATTATTAATTTTATTTTTTTGAAAAATTTAAAAACTATAAAATCCATAGTTTATAGCAAAAACTAAAATCTTCCTGCTTTCATATTTTCATTTGGAATTTTGAGAATCTAAAAATTGGCTAACCGAGTAAACCCCGGTGAATTCGGATGTAACTTTTTCCCAGGATTTTTTTGATATATTATACGTTTTTTTCCGACGTCCTATGCAAAAGTTATTGCGGTTTTACCATTTTTTAAAACTTTTTTTGCAAAAAAAGTGAAAATTCGAATTTCTTAATTTCTCCGAATAGTAGGTTGCATAACATACAAGAATATGAAAACAATTTTTTTTTGAATTTTCTATCATTTTCTTTTGTATTTTACAAACCAAAAAAAGCCGATCCACGGGGGGGGGTGCAGGGTGCGTGGGAGTAAAAAAACTCGGAAAACCTTTAGTCCCGGTTAGGGACACCAACCGGGACTAAAGGGGTACCCTTTAGTCGCGGTTGGTGTCCCCAACCGGGACTAAAGGTATTTCCGCCAGCCGCATCCCTCCATAGCCCTTTAATCCCGGTTGGTGTTACCAACCGCGAATAAAGGGGTACCCTTTCGTCTCGGATGGAGCATTAGTCGCGGGTCGCCTCCCGAACCGCGACTAAAGCCCCCTTTAGTCGCGGTTCGAATATTTCCGGGACTAATTGGGGTGGACGGAAGCCTCTTTTTCTACTAGTGATAATACTAGTGTCAGCGACAGACAGGGCTAGCTCATGTCGTATACTCGTATTTTCTAGCGTCTAGTTCTGGCCGTATTAGTATCAGGGTGTGCCTATGTCTCAGTTGACTGTGATTTTCTTAAGTCCCAGTCAATTTAGGAAAGTGCAACTGCAGTTTAAAAAAATGTGTAACTCAAATCAGTTGCATTTTTCTAGTAGAAAGTGCAATTGCACTTTTTTGATAGAAAAGTACAAACTCAAGTGTATTTTTATAGATAACTGAGACTTAAGTAATTCTGACTGAGACTTAGCAAAACCCCCTACCTTATGTAGGACTAGTAGTACTGTACTTCACGTATGCTAGCTCTGTTACGATTCCATCATAATTTCTAAGAGCATCTCCAACCGCGTCCCCCAAAGCGTTCCCCAAACCGCGCCGGATTGAGCGTTTGGGGGAGGTGTTTTGTTCGTGCCGCTTTTGGAGAACGTCGCTCCCCAGCCGCGTCCCCCAAACGCCTCTCCCAAACATTTAAAATACTTTTTTTTGGCTTTTTTATTTCAATTTCCACAAACTAATACATAATTTGGAACGTGGTTTACACGAAAACACAGTTAGGCACATGGTTTTCCACAAACTAATACATAGTTTGAACCATCGTGGACACAAATATAAAATTTTGCAAAGAAATTAAACCTAACTAGGCCGTGCATCGAAGGTTTCCTGTGTTCGCTGCTAAGAAGGAACACTCGAGGGCACACCCAGTCACCTAAACTGAAAAATCCAGCGGGAGGATGGTGCCCTTGTTGGTTCTACCGATGAGGCGAACATCCAGAAACCTCCGTGCACGTGTTCGCTGCGAAGAAAGAACACTCAGTCGTCCTCCTCGTTGGTGCTGTCGCCGTGGTAGTCCCGGCGGCACCGCGTCTCGTCGAAGACCTTGACGCTCATGTCCCTGTCGCCGATGTAGGAGAACAGGAGGATGAAGCCGGCTTCGAGGCTGTGGTGCCGCGCGAACTTCTCCCAGCCGTTGTTGAGGTACATCTTGCCGCTTGCGTCGTAGATCACGTCGACGATCCACCGGTAGTAGCCGCACGCAGCGTCCCGCAGATGCATCGTGCGCGGGCGATCGTCGCCGGTGACGTAGTCGGCGAAGGAGTCCGGCAGCCTCTGGATGCCTCGCGGGTCGCCCTTGAGGACGAGGACGAACTCGAACCGCACGTCCGGCTCCACGTCCATCTCCGACGATGAATCGGGCGGCGTGGAAGGCAACGGCGAGCGTTCAGCTCTGCCGCGGCCGCGGCCACGACCACAACCACGACCACGGCCGCGAGGTCGACCTCCGCCTCTACCGGACATAGCGTCGAGTCTTGTTGAGATGGTGGCGGCTAGGGTTTGGGTTTGTGTGTGAGAGGGACGATGAGAGGCGGCCCTTTTATAGGCCGGAGGGAGGCGGAGGAGCGGTGGCGCGCATTAACGCCGGCATGCAGAGCTAGGCGCGACGGGACACGTCGCTGCGGGAACTGCACCGTCGCTGCGTCGCTGCGGGAACTGCACCGCCAATAATTTCCGTCGCGAGGTAGGCGACAGTTAGGTTAAAAATTTATTGTGCCGCTGACGAGTCGGCCCCGCCACTCCCCGCCTCGCTTTTCGTTGTGTCCGGCGTCCCCGGTGCGTCCCCTGTGGGACGGGGACGGGCTCGGGGCGCCTGACACCGTATCGGAGCGCGCCGAACAAAAATGGGCTTTGGGGGACACGGCTGGAATGGTTTTTTGGTCCGGCGCGCCCTAAATCCCTTTAGGGGACGCTTTGGGGAACGCGGCTGGAGATGCTCTAACTCATACGGATACTCTGCATGCTGACTAGTGACTAATTGGCTAACCTAGTCAAAAAAAAAATTTCTGGTATGCTGCGTATGTTACCTTTTTCCGATTAAATCCAGAGTATCAGCTGGCTCATTTTGCCGATACAACTGATCCAGAGCATTTTCAATTCGCGTTCTCTAAAACATATTTTAAAGGGATTTAATGTGCGCCGAAAACTTGACCGCTTGTGGCCGCACACCCCAAAGCCTCTTTCGTTTCGACGCGGTCTAATAGAATGCTTGATGCCCTGAACCCATCCTTGCTACACCGGGATCGTTTTGGATGTGCCGGATGCAACACGGGGGCAACGTGGCGACTGGTGGGACAACCATCTCATCGACATAGGATTGTCACGCGACGTGTCGTCGCCTACCTCTGGCCATGCCCGTAAAATAAATGTCCGCATCAGTTTCACACCGATGTTGCAATTTTCGTAGGCGCGCAGAGAGACGTCTCATCGCGCGTGGCCGCGCAAGGGGGATGTATTATCACGCATGGCCATGCGCGCCAACATTTACCACCACCCCTCGCCGGCCTCTGACGTATAAAGTGGGGTGTTCGTGCATCGCCCCCTCACACAAACTTAGCGATGCACATCCACAACCATAGCACCGCACCTACACAACCTTGCAGCGCCCTCCACCTTGTCCCCACGCGCTCCGCCGTGGGCAATCACCATCGCATGGGCGGCCCCCGCGGCTGGGACCGGGGCAGGGGCCGCCGTGGGCAATCACCATCGCCCGTGCGGTCGTCATCGCCTGCGCACTCACTGTCGTTGATGGAGGAGACGAAGTACTTCCATGCCTGCTGTCCTCATCATTAATTTAAGACCTTTTCGTCAAAAATAGGGTCCTAGAGAAGTTCGCGTGATTTCTCGACGGTTGGGAGCTGACCGAGGTGTAGATGCGGGAAGCTGGGTACATTTTTTACTTGTGGCCTGTCGAGATCCTATCCGACGGATAGTGCCATATGTACCTCCATAATCGCTAGGAGCAGTTTGCCCGCGCCCACGATCTGGAGGTCGTCTGCTTGCTAAACATGTAAGCACGATGAGTTCGGGTGAAGGTGTTCTACCACAGCATGTAATCATCTCTCTAGCCGATTGTCGTACTTACATTTTTTTCTACTCAATATTTCAATCACATGTTATTTATTGCATATATACCGATTTGCATTCCAAATATTTAGTTATAGGGTATCGGTAAATGGATCAAGCCAAAATGCAAGTCAACTACCCGCCTGGGTCCGAGCCCGGCACCAACAAAATGTTGACAAGTATTAATAGGTTGTGTTCTCCTGGTCGGCGTCACGATCAGGCGCAGAGCATGCCACCACGCGCTGGTCCACGGGACGAGTAGAACGGCCAGACGAGGGAAGACGACGCCGGCGATCGACCAAAAATGCCGTCTCCATCAGCGGCCGGCACGGCAACATGCAGCACCGCGGCGTGATCGGGGTCGCGGATCTCGTGACAAGAGGTGCCGACGATCTCGATGCCCAGCGCGCGGGGCGCAACCCGTACGCGCGGTGGCCCGCCGCCGCCGCGGAAATAGTCGCTCCATGTCCATGGGCCATCTTCCGGTTTCACGCTATGAATCCGTGGTAATAACATCTGGGCCTGCTGGTTCAACTCATCAACTCATCATCGAGGGACCGATTCTTTTTGTGGCCCAGTTATCCAAAGGTATCAAGCTTTTGGTGGTGGCATGCCTCTTTTTTTATGTCTTGTTCAACCAACGTCACGGGAGAATGAGAACCAGAGACAGCTATCGAATTGCATGCGCTATCTAGTTCACCGGCCAAAATATCTGAACTGGAGAAGTAGTAGAGAAGACTAGACATTCTACTCAACAATAACGCATCTCTTTTTGCGGGTAAACAATAACGCATCTGATTAGCGCTGGGCTAGGAGTAGTCATCAGCAATATCGACAACAAAACGGGTTTCTGCTGGTTTAACCACCAAAAATTTCTTGGCAAAACGTGCTAGCTCGGCTGAACTTAGGCTAAGGCTGCAGCAACCACGTCCATGTCGCTGGATCAAGGGGATCACCCCCCGTGCCATACTGCAGTATGGGGAAGCATCAACTAGCGGCGGAGGTTCGGCCTAGGGTCGGCCTGTTCGTCGTTGATCTCTCAAGCCGTGGCAGGTGGAATGGCCGATGGAGATCCCGTCATGCGTCATCCCCTTCCACGCAATAAAGGAGGTAGGGTGGCCCTAGCGGTCCTCTTTCGTTCAAGACTCACAATTCTGCTGATGTCGGTCACCTACAATTAGGCTGCCAATGAGTTTCGATTTCTCCATCGACACTCTTCATGGATTGGCAAATGCTCCGAGTCCTCTGGATTGGAAGTGATTCAGCTGGGCGCGTCCACGAACATCAGCCCGTGGGGTTTCAAGGCGGCGTGCTGCGAAGCTCCACTTTCAGCTGACACCATGGGACATATTGACTTTGTGATTTCCATGGTGTTGGCAAAGGCGAGGAATGTCAAGTCGACTATGGTTGGAAGACTAGAAGGTAACGACGGAGCAGGGATCCTAGATGTGATGAAGACATTTCTTGACGATTTCATGTCCAAACTGCACACCCGATGTTGTGAGTGTGGTGATACGTGATTTGCAGCAGCGGTGGGTGCGACAATACTAGGGGACTTCAGTTTTGGTGGTTATCATCATCAATAGACATGTGTTTTATAGGGTAAAAACCATAGGTCTAGCTTTTATTTGTTGTAGTTGGCAATGCCCTTGTTGAGGACTTTATTTTGGGAACTCCGACTTACTCTAGAGTGAAAATATAAGATTTTCAACTGGGTGATGATAACACACATGTGCATTGTTTTCTTCTTAGGCGTCGCTTTCGGAGAGCCTCATTTGCAATCTACTGATGTCATTGGGGTGGTTAGAGTGTTACTACTACGAGTGAGTGACTGATCACATATTTTCTTTTCGTATTTTCCTTTTTGAGTATGCACATCTCTGATATCTTGAGACATCTTGTTGGTGCAGATGCTGGTTTTAATTGTTATCTCCACGGTATTAACATATTCTTTTTATCAACAAAAACCTACAATTAGCTCGGGTCACTAAGTATGCTGGTCACGCACCACGTTATCTACGTCTTTTTAAGTTCTGCAATGTTTTCCTATACCGCGTATGTATATTAGGCTTAGGCTCGTTGTTATAGTAGTGTTCATTAAGTTAGAGATTGGTTAACTAGCCGTGACGATATGGTGGGTATGTTGGTGTTGTGCGTGGCAAGAATAAGGTACATCTGCCTCGTCCACCTCATCGGTGCCTATCTCATAGGGGGCATCGAGGAGGGCGGGGAATCGTCTTTTCTATGCTACCATGGAGCGGTGAATCTCTTCTATTCTACGTGTGTTACAAGTTAGTGTTAGAAGATTCAGTTCAACTCAAGGGTGCAAAGGCGACGACTTTGGCTCTAGTGTAGGTCCTTAGGGTTTTAAGAACTTCCGGGCACTAACTGAACCACCCACCACCATTTCGGAGCATGTGCATGAAGACTTCCGGCGGCTCTCTCTGGTAGCGGTAGTGGTCCCTATGTGATCAAAGGAGCTCAATGCCATTATTGTTATGTTTGAGATGCTTTGTACTTATCTGAACTTCGATCTTGGTATAAATATATCCAAATTTTTCGCGAAAACAGCAGCTGAAAAATTATCAAACCAACATCGTTAGGCTCTTTTGCAATTTCCTTCCAGCTCTATGCGCTAGATTACTAGAACAAAACAGTAAGTATCACCTTAAATTTGTTTCTGCACCGGTAAATGCTGGGTTGAATTATTTCTGACGGCGCGGCCGGCTCATGGCACCGTACCCGTGGATCAAGCATTGTGGGCCTTTGAAAGCTGGAACCCATACTTAGATGCATGCATGTTGTTCGTCAAGTTAAAGAATCAAGAACCTGCCTGTTTGAGAAGGCACAGAGCCAGCTATGCCCATACACGTGCCCGCTCTATGTAGAAAAGAAGAGGAACCCACCACACCGAAAACACGGAGGCAGACGGTGATCACCAGGGAGGAGTGGAGCGACGGGCTGTCTTCTAAAACGTCAGCGAGAGCCTCCTAGAAAGACTCAGCGAGTGATTTCCCATCACGTTAGTCTAACCTATAAAACTCCGTAGGATTATATAGGAGTACCTGGTTTCGCTTCTGGAACTGTGGAGACCGGGGACTGTACGTAGTTCCTAGGGTGGCGTGCGTAGCCTAGATTTTCAAAATCGGCCATCCACAAACATGCTGGAGCATGTAGACGGGACCAGGACTCTTGAGTCTGATGCTTGTCAATGTGAACTGCTCATCACGTGAAGTGTTTCCGTATCTTGCGTGAGATTGCACTAGTGACCTCAATCGCATTCCTGTATATAGACATGCCTAGCTAGATGATTTACAACTCGAGCGAATCACATAAGAGTATGCAACCTATCCGTAGTAGAAAATGGATTTAGTATCAGAGACGGGTTCGGAAAAAAATTAAAGCCGACTCAAGACACATACCTGAAAAATTCTACATGTATCTACTAAGTTCAGAGCCGGTTGTAAATAGCGACCGTCGCCAAGCTTTGAGCCGCACATGAAGAGAAACCAGCTCTAGAGATCCATAAAAGAGGCTGTCCGAGGACAGTACCGTCACACGGGCTTTAATTTTCTATTTCCGTGTACCTTCTTCTTCGTTAGTTGAACTCATTTCTTTCTCGGCCACTAAATTTTTCCTCGCTTTTACCCAAACTCATGTTTCATACTTTTATAAGAAGGTCTAACCGATGTTGCCGTTGGATCAATGGTATATACCGTTATTCTGACGTGTGGGGGCGCAACCTGTGGGTCCGCGTAGGACCATGTCTAGCTTACCTGCCTTTGGAAAAGTGTCTAGTGATCTCATGCTTTACGTGATACCATGGTGATACCATGATAGTAACCTTGTAATTCAAATTTATATACGTAAAAAATAATATAAAAAATCTGGGCACTCATAAGCTGTGTGTTTACATTGCCTAGAAGTTTCAGAGTCAAATTCAAAATACACAAGGACAAACAAAATGACAACTTGCTACATGAATAGTGTCATTTTATGTTTTCATCTTTCTGTGACACTATTCATGTTGGATTTGTCTTTTCTATATCTCTGCGTGTAATTTGAGTTTTTTATTCTCCAAATTCTAGGGATGGTAAACACATATCTGGTGAACATTCAAGAATTTATTTCAGAATTTTTGGATACTAGAAAATTTGAATTTTTATGGCTGGTACTGTGGGATCACTAGATATGCTCTGCCCCTAAACGATTTGACAAACAAATCAGAGCACTTATTGTCTCTCTGTCTCTCTCGCTCACATTCATTCCTTTTTATCCAATTTATCAAATCTGGAGCAACTTCTCTTTCTTTCTTGCTTACCTATACCCAATTTGGTAGCAAACATCTAGAAATAAATGCAGATATGCGTATATAAGGACATATCATATATATACACCAACAATAAAGGTTCATACCATAGGCTAATTACAGCAGCAGCCGACACAAAGTTTCAAGGAATCCCTAATTTGAACAAAATAAGATGCTTAAGAAGCAGCAGCACGCACATACAGAGCACATAGTCAACATGCAGCAGTAACATGCTCTTCAACCTCCAGCTGCCGCCATTGCCGCTTCCTCTCCTTCTTGGTTGTACTTCCTGTTGTTTTGATAGTAGTGTGTTTTACAAAAACTAAACATGTGTGTTTCAGGGTGGTAATTTAAAATTGTCCCTACATTCTACTAAGGAGACTACACTTCCCGGTTCTTAATCATCGAACTTTGGAATGTCGCTGTGGAATTCTTTGGGAGGATTTTCTTTGCATCCTTTGTAATTCCCGTAGTCATTATTTGTACTTCTCAGTATCACAACTTGTATTTCTCGGAATTACCGTTTATACTTCCCTTGAGATAAAAAAAACTTGGATGTTCTATTATTATTTTTATGCACTACAAGGAGGACCAAGTACTACCCAAAAATAATCAAGTGTTCGACCCAATGTTTGACGTGTGTACTCCGCGACAATTAATTTTCATGTACTTTCAATAACAATCGGCGTGTACTTCTCAAACTGTGCCAATTGAATTCCCTCTCAACTCAGAGACTCTGCACGTCCCAGATCTTAATTTTTGATCTTAAAAATTCCACCATGTACTTCCCAAAAGTGATCAAGTGTACTTTCTCGAAATGAACTTATGCACTTACCGTCTTAAATATTTTGTACTTCCTAGCTTATGCTTTTTTTAGAAATTTTATTAACTTTTACGACCATGTACTTCCGGACACTGAAACATTGTACTTCCTAATGTTACTATATATAGTTCATGTAAGATTATTTTTATTTTTCCTTGCAATTTATGAACCTTTTGTACCTCCAATACGAACGATGTGCATTTCCTTAATTAATTATGTGCACTATCCGAACATCTCATTTTTCTATTTTTGGCACTTTTAGCTCAATTTGGTCAAACTGTTTTTGTCTCGTTTTCTAATTTTTTACCTTCAACCTGACCTCCAAATTGAGTGATTACTGTTGCATTGTTATGATAAATTCACGACCTATTTAAAAATATAAATATGTGAGAACCGAATATATGAACTTCATGCGACATGTCCTTGTACTCTTGGCTTACGTGGTGATGCATGTAAAATGCATTCAAGAACTTTGTACTTTATTAACATATATTTTCACATATTTGCAACATATATGATGTTATTTTCATGTTTTATATTGATTTATGGTGATTTTTTCTAATGATACCCATTATTTGGGTTAAAACTCTGCAGAACAGGAAAACCCTATTTTGTGTATTTTCACTTTTAGAGACCTATACGGAGTTAAATTAAGCTAGAATTTCGGGGACACCATTTTTTCATCATGAGAAGCCCCTGGAGCACCTGGACATCAGCCGGAAGGCTTGGAGGCCCAAAAGAGCATAGGTGGCGCACCCAGCAAGGAGGGCGCGCCACCATGTCTCTTTTCCCCCTCGACCGTCCGATTCGTTTCAATCTTGCGCCCATTGACTTCTTTTGACCTAAAAACCACTATATATATGACCCCCAAGGTTCTCTCGAGGTGAGCGCCGCAGAAACAAAGAAACACAAAAACAGAGGCTGCAACAACAAAGATTGGTGGGGGAAGCCCTGCCGGAGCCACCACCGCCGGAGGGATCTCCACCTTCACCAACATCTTCCTCATCAACACCATGATCAAGGGGGGGTAGTCCACCTCTGGACTATGGGTTTGTGGTAGTAGCTTGATCTATTTCTCTTTTGTTCTTAATATATCTTAGTACCATATATATAAGATGCCCAACATGATTATGGCCATATATGTAATTCCTATGTGGTGGATTTTTATTCTATGATATTGTGATATGATATTGGAATCTATTATGTGTAATATGTATTGATATACACATATTATGTACACCGTTCATAAGTATTGGTTCTGATCCAACTTGTATGCAATAAAATATGTGGGAAGATGTGTGTGTTAGATGGAGTAGCATGGTTTTAGTGATTGGATAGTGACAACAAATTCATGATCTATTATGGCTTTGCCTTTACTTTTGCTATCTCACTAAGTATAAAGTGAATGCATGTTCTATGTTCATCACGTGACAAAAGTGATGATCTTATTTGTTCAAGGTAGCATATTTGATATTTAAACATCATGTCAAAGTGCTTATGGCTATGCTCTTTTCATTCGTAATACAAGATTGCATGGAGTTTTCCCTTTCTTGTCGATTATAAGAGAGATGTGGTGCATCATCTCTATGTTAGGACGTGATGCCCATATGAGTGCTTATCAAACAAATATTGAAGTGCCACCAGTGTTACCTCATTGATGAATTGTTGTTATCCTCTTCAACTTTAAAGGGAGAGTAGATAAGTGAACCCATGAACCCTGGTCTAATCTATATCTCTTATAAAGCAAAACCCCACTAGAAGGTCATTTAAGTTGTCTATCTCAACATGCAAGTTATCCACATCATCCATTCTATTAGCCATCCAATTGTCCATGTCATCCCCCACTAATATTCATTAATACTCTACATGCAAGCCAGATCATCTGTTTTTTAAGCCATCCAATTATCCACATCATCAACTTTTAGCCGTCAACTATATAACCATTTCAAGTCAGTTTTTTAAAGTCATTTCTCAGTTGTAAATTATGTAAAACTAGGAAAATCTCACTTGCAAGTTGCAACCAATGTTCAACTCCTGGATCAACATGAAACATTGAACCCAGTTGCTCAGGACTTGACAAGCTCTAAGTTCATTCCCATCTAGATGAGAATTAGTAATCCCTTTTTTTTATAAGATTGGTGAAACTGTACATTATTTGACTTTGTACCAAATTTACACACCTTCTTTTTCATGAACCGAGTGAGTAGCATATAATCATTTTCTGATAAAACACCTTCTCTTTTTTTGACTTGGTAAGGAGAGGGTTTCTAAAGGGTTACAAACATGTCTCTTGTGGAAACAGCAGTCAATAAAATGCTTTATCATACGTTAAATCAAGAGATCACACGATCAAGTGAGAGATTGCACCAGTATCACACATGGTACATAGATTTATCTTGCATTATATGCTTTGATTCGGTAGTTATAGCTAGGTTGGTCAGACGCCCCAAATAAACTAATCCTTCTTTAGCTCTTGTCACGAATATGATCACGAGTAATTGTTTGGCAACTCCAAGATCGTCAATTTCTTCGAAGAGATCCGGTCAAGTAGTAGCGGCACATGGCTGGCTGGCCCTAGAAGCATGGCCAGGCTCTTGGCACCAATAATGAAGCTTGCCTTGCTCAAGTAGCTAGCTAACTATTTTCCAAGAAGTGAACTGTTAATTGATTGCATAGCTCGCTTGCTCACTTGTACCACTGGCACTACTTAACCGGCCGACCGGGCCCTAGCCAAAAGATTCCTACCTGTGCAGCAGTAATGCCTCCTTGGTGCCAGTCACTTAGGTAATACTGTACAAACCCTGTTCAACATATCAAACATACACAGCTAACTGGTTGGCAGTCCCATCAGTCTAACATTAGACCTAACTTAAATACCATTCATGTTGATGGGATTGATAAATTTGTATTTTTTAAACGCGGGTCATGTGATTGATCAAATAATAGGTCAGCATCACTCTGTCGAGATACTCTGCTGTATACGTCTAATTTTCTTTGCTTGCCAGAACAAAACAAGTGGGAATGATTTTAGCCAATGTTTACATGACATCTACTACGTACGAAGAAACACCCTGCATCGCCAAACAAGCTAGCTAGCACCGAGAGCAACACAGGTGCACAGTCGTTCCGTACTAGCCACGACTTCGTCATATATAGATAGTCCATCATAACACTGCGGAAGAATGTACGAGAGGAATTAATTCGTACATGATGGAGGCAAGTCCCAAGACGAATGGACACATCAACCCTGCTATCGAATCCTGTAAGAAACTTTAGGCATTTTTTCTTTTGGTTTTTGCTAGACGGTGTAGCCGTGATATGCAGAGCTACTAGCCAGCTCTGCTCGTTTCTGTGGCGCACATACTGTGCTAACTTCATTAATCTTCTACCACCACAAATCTATTATACTAGCACACACTCTTCAGAACATAATTACTCCCTTCAATACGTAATAAGTGTTGGAGCGTAATAGATCTAAGTGAGCGCTCTGCAAGTTGTAGTTCTATCAAAGGCGAAATGGTACATACAAGACATCGAAATATAATATCTTTCTCTTTTTTGCAGGGAAAAGTGATAATATAGATAATTGAACAACATGCATCGCAATCAACTATAGTACTATTGGTTAACCATCCTAAAGTTTAGCTACAGTATTTATGTGTTGGGATGTTGGCTAAACTGAACAAATGCGTGAAATATAATCATAGTAGGCGAACAAAATTTCACGTAGTAATGCATTAATTCGGAATCAAACTTCAAATTTAAGCAACACTCTCTTACCGAAATAGAAAAATCCTAGGTAACCTTTTCACAAAAAGTTAGAAAAGACACCATTATCCAGTTAGTCAGCTCGATAAGATAGAATGACACAAATGAAATCAATAACCCTTGCTCCCCAACAGCTAAACATATATTATTAAGGTCTAAAATTGGCAAGTACTTGTTTTCCTTGGTGACCATAAAAAAAGGGCAAATGTACACTGGAAGTAATATATAGATATTAAATTCGGTAAATGAAAATAAAAGGAGGCTTAGGCTTATAACCATGTGCCATTGACGCAAAAATAAAAATAACCACTGGCATAAATAACCAGTGGAGTCACAAACCCATGAGCAACGTAGCAATTGTATTAAAATACAATATAGATGGACCTATAGGTACTAAATTATATGTAAATATGATTATGCGCATAATTTGTCTCTTGTTTCTATGTGTCATGTTGACATGTTGTACTACATGTCCGGTAACATTTTCCCTACCATAATCATGTTCTAATTAAGTAACTACGTTTATGCGTAAGTGCGGAGACAGACTTGGTATTGAGTGATTGTTAACCTATCCATGCACGACTAGTTATAAAATATAGGAGCAATTGTCGACGGCACTATTTTCTGGAATTTTTCTTACGATCTCTTTGGTTCAAAATATTTTATTACGAGGTAGGAAATTTTGAAGATTAATATCCTTTGGGAGTTTTTTTTTCTTACGAATGCGGTTTGATATTTCAAATTGTATTACACTTAGAAATTTTCTGTGAGGAACTCGATTGCATTACATATCATATGCAAATTTACATTCACTAAAACCTCTTGGGAATAATTCTGTCTTATCTATGGTGAAATCCAACAAAGGTTGGTGCATACAAAGTTCCAATCAAGCATATCAATGCAATCCTACGGTTCTTCATACTCTTGCACTTTCAAAATGCCGTTGATGAGAGAACCAACCTGAGGTTGGGCGGTTAGGTGGATGGTTGTATCCCCAACCCACCAGAGTTCAAACTCCAGGTTTGACATCTGTGTGTCTTATAAAGGCGGAATATTCATTCAGTGGGAGGCGACGTTCCCGTCGACTGCGAGGCACCTGTGGTGACTTCGTCAATTTCAAGATCCAATTCGTCGGCTCAGTCTTCCGGAGGTGCTCATAGGGGTAGGGTGTGCGTGTGTGCGTTCATAGGAGTGAGTGTATACGCGTGTATGTGAGCGTCTGCGTTTGTACTGTGTTTCTCGAAAAAAATGCCGTTGATGAATTAGTATGATACCCATTACATCTTAATGCAACAACAATTAAATGACTGAAAGTTATGGTATTCATATAGAAACGGCAATCAAAACATAAATATAGATTTAATAATATTGTCTACGTGAAAATGTCATGTGGAACACACAAGTTGTCACATATCATTTTCCCATGCGATTACATGTCATGGTGACATGGTAGTCTCTATCTTTCCCATAAGAGTTCTGCTTCATGAAGAAGAGATATTGTTTCATTTGCATGTCAATTCTGTCCTACAAATATGTGTGTGTATTTGATACATGAAGTCTTAACTTTACTAAGTATATGCATATTCTTTGATACTGTTTTTATCATTTATGGTGAAGAGTTTGCATTGCACACAAAAATTGAAAACCGTTCATGCTAACTGGAGACTAACAAAATCATGTGAAATGGACTGTAATTCCATAGGTGCTTCAATCACATGGACCATGGCATTGTCCATGACATTATAGGTGAGGAGGCAGCAACATATGCCTCGAATATTTTGCTGGTGTTTACTTGCCATGTTATTGCATTTTCAGGAACACTATTTTATTTTGACTAGCCTAACTTTGTAAATTCTAGACCAACTTATGAGAATAACAAGGAAGACTTGATTTATTTTGTTGTTATAATAAGAGACTTAGTAGTAGCTAGTGGAATTGTTTTGGAGTATCTTAAGTACAGTACAATGGTAAAAGATACTGTATGTTTTTCTGACTGTGCTAACGTACAATGAAGGAAACTTATTTACTCGAGGATTTTCAGTGGCAAGTTGCCATGATGATCGTGAAGCTTTAGGCCCGTGACATCAAATGACTACCAGTTAGAAACAAGTCGACATCCCCATTATGCCGTACGTACAACCTCCTATAAAATATTTACTTTTGTCATGTCACCTTTCACTCTCTCTCACTCGGTGTCCCTTTTCCACCCTTCAGCAGCAAAAGCCCTAGCAGTACTAGCAGTGCATCTCCTCCCCTCTCTCACTAGTCACTACTGTGTGCTCCATGTCTCAGTCATTTCACATCTCCCCTTTTTAGGCCAAACAACACATCCACCACCGCCAGTATTCCCCCCTAAAAATAGAAGCAGCAGCATACAATTCCCACACACCATCACAAACAGATACGAAGCTGCTGCTCTCCCAGCTCTCCCCAATCACCAGATGGACCTATGAGAGAGCCAGCACAAGCAACTGTTGGCTGTTGCTACCACCAGCAGCAGCACTGAGTAAGAAGCAACATATATGAGTTCTTCCAGAGATCACTATCCAAGGAGACCCCTCTTTAAGGAACTTTGTTTATGTGTCATTTGATGTTGCATTTTTTGTGCAGATTCCCAACAAGTCAACCGCCTCTTCCACTTAGCTGGCTCGTCAATCCAAGATCAGCTTCTCACACGACCGAATTGAGGTGAATCCAAAAAAATCCCTTTCTGCAAGATCTTCAAGTTCTTCTTCGTCCAAAATATTTCTGCCTCCAACTACTAAAAAACTAGGAACGTCTGGTATGTTTTGGTGCATGATGAGAGCACTAGATCCCAAATAGATCACTACATCCAGTATATATATGTTCATCTGCACACACACATGTAATCATTGACCCCATCATGGTTATATGATATGCACTAGCAACATCCTTTCTTTTAATAATAGCAAGCAGTAGCTTACTTCATTTGTTTATGAAACTGTGAGGGAAGAAAGCCCGGCCTGTAGTAGTTTCAGATCACAGTCCCAACACTCAGGTTCCTTCCTTCTCAGCCAGCCGATCCATGGACCTGTCGGCGAACCCGGACAGCCCTCTGTCGGGAGGCGGCAGTGGCGGCGGCTCGAGCAGCATGGGCTCAAACAGCATCACCTCGTCGCTCTCCGTGGGCGGCGCCCCGCAGTCGCCGAGCCGGTACGAGGCGCAGAAGCGTCGCGACTGGAACACGTTCGGGCAGTACCTGCGGAACCACCGCCCTCCACTGAGCCTTGCGCAGTGCAGCGGCGCGCACGTCCTGGAGTTCCTGCGCTACCTGGATCAGTTCGGCAAGACCAAGGTGCACGCCGCCGCGTGCCCCTTCTTCGGCCACCCGAGCCCGCCGGCGCCGTGCCCGTGCCCGCTCCGCCAGGCCTGGGGCAGCCTCGACGCCCTCGTCGGCCGTCTCCGCGCCGCCTACGAGGAGAACGGCGGCAGCCCGGAGTCCAACCCCTTCGCTGCGCGCGCCGTCCGGCTCTACCTCCGCGAGGTCCGCGAGCACCAGGCTCGCGCTCGGGGCGTCAGCTACGAGAAGAAGAAGCGCAAGAAGCCGCAGCAGCTGACCTTGGGCGACAGCAGCAGCGGGTTCCGCGGCAACCACCACCAGCCCCCTCCCGGCCCGCCTCCCGCCGCCGGCTGCTGAGCTTGCTGATCGACGACCCTACACTCAGCTGCAGCTGGTCGATTCATCCAAGGTGGTCGATCGATCTACTATTTGGCCGCCGGTATGCCAGATATATTTTATGTACGCTCGCGTATGCATGCATGCGCATTGTCATGGATTTGCACTTCGGATTTGTGTGTGTGTATCAACTATCAACTAGTACTGTAGTCGATCTAGTGTCCTTAATTAGCTTGGGTCACGTTCTAGTCGAGTTCATCAATCTGCTATTATCTAGGAGAGTACTTGAAGTAAAATGATTTGCTGTACTCTGTGTCTGAGTGAAGTAATGAAGTTTGCCCTTTGAGGAGTAGCTAGAGCGGGACATGAGTCATGAGTCATGACAGAGGGAGATACATACTCCATATGGAGATCTCTCGTGTTATAGCGCAGCTCGTGCAAAATCTATCTGTGCAGTGTCTTCTGCGGTCTGCGCATCATGCGTCAACTCGATCCAGCATCTTATTGTTTCTTGTTTTGCTTCCTATTCCGTTTCCTTTTTATGGTACCGAAAGATGCAGTGTTGTGGTACTGGGTTGATGTGAACGGTGCATGACAAGTTGCATGCAACAACGAGGGCATTGCACAGTGCCTTTGCCTCGCACCAAATGAGGAGGTACAAGCATGCATGTACTATTTTGATGCTGAGTGTGGCGTGTGTGGCTTCATCATCTATCATTTCGCACGGATTTCTGAATAGTTCTGTCCTTTCATGCATCAGGGATAGCTGCTTATTTCCATGCATATGTTCTTCAACACACGTGTTCTTCTGTATTTCCGGTACTTGAAGCATCTCAGATGCATGTAGCAATGGAGGTTGAAGCTCCACATGCATAGTTCTTGCTGGCCGAGAACCTTTTTCAGGGATCTGTGTGTTTGTGATTTTTTTTTTGTTCTTTTGATTAGCCTTAACATTCAACAAGAAATGATGGATTTTAGCTAGAACATATGAATATCTAAAGAACTTATCTGACCTGCAAGTTCAGTTATATATTGGTTCAAGATTGTATAGTTCTAAAATGCAACACCATTAATACCAATATGAAGGCGCTGTGTTTTTGTAGTTATAATGCAACAACATTAAGTTTGATACAAGTGGACATACACTAACACCCTGACACTTAGCTAATTTGTGCATACATATGCTATAAATTCACATAGGACATAGATTACCATTGCTAGCCAGTAAGGACTATGTATTTTTGACTTAAAATGATTAGTTTATTTTGAATTTTCATAATTAATATACATGGATCATATTTTAGCTATAATGAGACAAAAAAAATCCCTAGAAAATTGCGAGTGGCAAGTGATGAACATATTAGGCCCTCTTAGGTTATAAAAATATCATGTCTATTTTGGAGGATTCTATTCATTTAGCATTTCCTATGAAGTTTGTTTGGTTCATAGGAATGTGCATGCATGCAATTTTAGCCATTAGTAACCTATAGAATAGTTTCCCTTTATTCAGTGACAACAACTATGCCAGATATATAACCCTTGTACTGATGTTCGAAATTTCACAAATTTACCGATCCGTTGTGCCAGATATAGTTGCATGGTAGAAGGTTTATTTTTTGTCCATCAGCAAGAATGTTAAAACTAAAGTATGCCGAGGCATAAAATAGCTGCTAGAATTATTTATGTAAGCAGTTTGCGGACAGATGAGGAGTATTATATTGCTATAACCTTAGGTGTATAAGCTTGTGTTGACTTATTCATATAATTTTGCTAGATTGAGGTTCTAATAAGCATAAAATCGGAAGCCACAACCATGCATGTAGCTCCCTGCCTATATGGATAGGGCTACATATAACAACAAGTCACGAAATTCACTAAAACATAGTAAGGTGTGAAGCTAGAAACACTTCTCTTATATATACTCCATGCTCACTAGAACATATATAACACCTTAATTAGGAGTATTTATAGAGTCTGGTTGCACTATCTGCCATGTTTGCCTAATGATAATGTTCCGGTGGGCCGAGGCCTCCTGTAGATCTTTCAGAAATAAACAAAACGAGCATAGCGCTTGATTAAGCTTATCTTGCTACGGAAACTACAGTTGCAGCTCGGGCGTATATACATATAGGACATTTTAGAAAGAAAAAATGAAAATGATATTAAGGTTTCAAAAAATTATGAAACAGGAATCTTAATGTTGATTATGATGTATTCTATCAACGTACAAAATCTCAAGTCAGAACACCTAGTATCTTAGGCCACACAAAAATGACAAATTCTGATATTTTTTGTAGGTTTCAAAGTTTGTATTGTTCACTACTTCAGATTTCCACATTTGCTATTTTTGCACTGCCTAAGATATAAGGTATTTCGCTTAGGAAATTTGCATGTTTATAGAATCCATCATTACCTATGTACAAAATGCCACACTCTATCTTGCTATGCTTCTAAAAACATGCAATGGGCATTTGAATCAAGATAGAAATGACAAAGTGGTACCAAGGTGTTAAGATTTGCACTTAATTGGCAGTAGACTTTGTAACCTCAATCTGTACACTTAAAACTAGTAATATTTCCTAAATTGCTTAATTGACGGTGAAGATTGATGTGAAAATGCATATGAATGAATGTAATAGAGCGAAAAACATATAATAATCATATGCTCTTCGCTTCACCAATAGTACTCACTTGTATTTTGATTGATTAAGACACATAGATTAGGGAGTATCACATATGTACATGTGTTGTTGACTTGTCTCAAATATCTCAAACGTAGAATTCATGCATAAAATTTATACAAATACCATATATCAAAAGTTAGAATTTAAAACAAAATAATCAACCATCTTATGCCCGAGTCAAAGAAACGGAAATAGAAAATAATTGATTCTCGGTCCATCCACATGTGTGTTGCATCTCTTGTAGACTTGTACGTACTCCTCTATTCCAATACAAGGTTTTACAACCAGTATAGGTTGTAATTGGTTGTAATAATATCTTATATTACGGGATGGAAAAATTAACATGAAAGTGCATGCATCTTTATATGCATCAAGGTTAAATGCAATTGAGGGACCTTCGATGACGAGCCGCATGCATGACACACAATTAAACTACTTATCACATACTAATTCAGTACGCAAGTAGTGTGCTAGTGCACGGTTATCAAGCATGAAGGGGTGTGTCAGGGTGTGAGGGACAGAAATGTGTGTGAAGTGTGATCCGGAAGACTTGCTAAGATTATCACAGGCACATTTGTTGCGGCCGAGAAGGCAACGAGCTAAGTAAAATTCCTCTAGGTTTGATTACATCCCGATGCCTCAGTTTCATAGATTTAAACATCATCCTTTTTAGACTCAAGTGCGTAGGATTGACACATTTTTGCACGGTCTGGTGTCTAAAATTCTCTATTTTGCACGGTTAAACCTGTGTCGTTTCTTCGTTAGTACTACTCACTCCTTGCCATAATACAGTACATATGTAGGGTACCCACTCCTTGCTAAGGAGTATTGTATTTCTTTAAGTCAAACGTGGTCAAGAAAATTATCCATATTGATATTTCACGATCTAGCTAGGTTTTGAGTATGGCAATTAACGTCACGGGATCTGGGATCAACAAGAACACAAGTCTGCGCGCAGAGAAATTGACAGGCTCGATCGGGCACCGGACACGATTTACCTGCTTGCTTGTAGTAGTAGTAGCAGGGAGTACGTGTCGTTGCATGTAGCAGTGCAGACGCGAGCGGAGCGGGTAGGCCGGGCGGGCGAGCACTGTGCGGCCTACAGCTGCCGGTCTCGGCGTCTCCTGCGCCCTGTGACTGTGAACCTTGACAGGTTTGGCTTGACGAGGTGCTGCGCGTTTGACTCGATCGGCATGCACGCGGGGGACCCTGCCCTTCCCGGCCGCGCGCGGGTCGCCGTCGCGCGTGGGTCGCGGTACTTGGTGTCGGCGCTCCGGGACCGACGTCGCGCGCCATCGGTGGCCGGTGGGCTCCGGCTCCTCCCCTACATGCCGGCGCCTTATTGGATGAGCACAAGCCAAGCTATTGGTCGGCTCATTTTTCGGCGTCGAGCAGCGGTGCGCGGGGCCGCCACTTCCCGGTCCTTCCCGCGACACCTGCCGCCATGGCTGCGCTGGAGGCACGGGGACGAGCACGAGACTACCGGAGGGCGGCGCGCGGCAAGCGAAAGCTTTTTCTTTCTTTTTTTCCGGAGGATAGGGAAGGTTGAGCGAGCCCATGCATGGGCGGCACGGCCTAATGACACTGCGTGCACATATCCTGGTGGGCCGAGGAGTATGACCGAGGGCGTAAACGGACTCGTAGCTGAAGCTCTAAAGTGGTGGGCTAGGTTCATTCCATATACCGAACCTATGGATCGTATTACAGTCCGTTAAGTAGAGGTCGAATGTGATGACATGGATTTGGTGCGCACGGCTGTATGCGCACCTGTTTTAGATAAAATAAAATAAATGACATTTAAATGTTTAGAAAAATTTTGATTTTTTTGCATGTACATATTATTTTGATACTTACTCGTATCAGTTTTTAAGTGAAAATACGACCATTTGTAGCCTACACTTTTTTTTCGAAATGGGAAGTTTAACCCCGGCTTCTGCATCATGATGATGCACATGGCCTTTTATTGAAAAAACTGAAATATTTAGTCTTACAACTCTCACAGCTCAATCATCGCCTACAGTTGATACAAGAATCAACCAGCGGATCAAAATAAAACATAGTAACACTACACATCGTTGTAGCCTCCTAGTATGACGCCAGCCAGTCTGGCACAAGATATCCTGAGCGATCGTCTGGAGCCGTGTGCATCCAGAACCCATGGCATCCCGTTGTCCCTCCGGCGAAAGGAGGGCCCATAGCTGAGCCCAGTATGCCATCATATGGATAACCTGCAAGTAATGAAAAGATTGTTTTTTGTTAAAGATAATATCATTTCTTGCCCTCTAAATAGACCAACATAAAGCAGAAACCCCAATTTGGATGAAAGCTTTAGATTTTCTATCTACCCATTTAACCAATTACCAAACATATTTGTAATATTGGTTGGAGGTGGAAGATCAAAAGTGAAATTAACCATGCGCCAAAGAAATTTAGCTAAGGGACAATCAATGAACAGATGTTCGGAGGTTTCCTGTTGTCCACAAAAAACACACTTCATATACTCATTCCAATTCCGTTTAGCTAAATTATCTTTAGTTAGCAAAACCTTGTTACTGAGAAACCACATGAAGATTTTTGTTTCTAAAGGGACTTTAACTTTCCATAAATATTTTCTCAGATACGGGGTGTGATCACTCATAAGATCCTCGTACATAGATTTTACCGTAAACAAACCGTTGGTTGTCAGGCCCCAAACAAAGCGATCATGTACCCTCATTAGTTTTTGGCATAACTGTAACCATAAAGTCCATTTGTTTCCCAACAACGCCCGTCTAAAACTAATATTCAGCTGAGTTTGAGCTAACACATGAGCTACCGTTATGTTTTTGTGATGCACAATATTATATAACTGTTATCACCAGAATTTGACCAAGTCAGAGGTGGGCCGCGATCAAGATGGACTTAAAGAATATATATAGAAGAATACGTGAATCGGCCTTTTATACCAAGTTGGGCTTGTTTGCCCATGTATCTGTAACATATTAGATCGCCATCTTAGTTTAGAAGTTAGAATCTTACTCGTGCACGGTTTGGTGCACGCCCACGTTAGAAAGTCCGCTGGACTATAAATATGTATCTAGGGTTTATGGAATAAACAACAACCAACGTTCAACCACAAACAAATCTCGGCGCATCGCCAACTCCTTCGTCTCGAGGGTTTCTACCGAGTAAGCACCATGCTGCCTAGATCGCATCTTGCGATCTAGGAAGCACAAGCCTGCCCACGTTGTTCATGCGTTGCTCGTACTGAAGCCTTTTTGATGGCGAGCAACGTAGTTATCTTAGACATGTTAGGGTTAGCATTGTTCTTCATATTACATGCTATCGTAGTGCAACCCTTGCATGTCTAGCCGCCCTTACACCTATCTTAGGTGTAGGGGCAGCACCCCGCTTGATCATAGTTTAGTAGATCTGATCCGTTACGGTTGCTCCTTGTTTCATCAAGGATTAGTTTAACATCCGCAATAGTTAGGCCTTACAAAGGGTTGGAGGATCCAGCGGCGTGTAGGGTGGCGTTTGCTAGCCCTAGAAAGGATGTTCCGAGGATCAACCTCGTGTTGGTTTTTAGGCCCTGTCTAGGATCGGCTTACGATCACCGTGCGCGAGCGCGAGGCCCAATCGTGAGTAGGATGATCCGATTATGCGGTGAAAACCCTAAATCGTCGTAGATCTCATTAGCTTTACCTTGATCAAGCGGGACCACCATATATTCGGACACCCCGTCCGGATCATGGGTGGATCGGCTCTTTGAGCCGATTCACGAGATAACCCGAGAGCCGATCGAGGCTCGTATTTAACGTTTACGTGTGTGCCCTGCGAGGAAACTAAGCGAGGCATCATCCACACCTTCCCGACCGGGTATAGGTCGGGTGGCACGCCCTTGTGATAAACATCGGACGTGCGACCGGGGAGGCTTTGCGGGCCGTCGCTCCGAGGGGCTCGGGCCAGCCGCGGCCCTAGTTGTTCCCGGCTCTACCGTGTTGCCCGTCTCTGCCCGCCAGGGGGTTTCTGACGTCAACACATTCTGGCACGCCCGGTGGGACCGCCTTCGACATCCACAACATCGCCATCTACATCCGAGATGGCGGAAGACACTCCGGTTGACATAGGCATCCCAAATGGGCCTGCCTAATATAGTACCCGGGGTTTATTGAAGGCCCACTACCCGAAGAATAAGAAGACTCGAGAGCCCAAGATGTATTTAAGGAAAAGATAGAGTTGTAATAGGAAGTGTTATTTGTAATCTGGCGGGATGAGTTAGAAACCGTCCCGGACTCTGTAATCCTTGTATAGCACGAATCCCTCGGCTCCACCTATATAAAGGGGGGGTCGAGGGGCGAGAAGATCATCGAATCATTGTCTGCAAACCCTAGTTTACATATTCGTCGAGTACTTTTCGGCTGAAACCTTCGAGATCTACTTGCCCTCTACTTCTAACTAAACCCTAGCCTACAATCCATAGGCATTGACAAGTTAATCCCTTGTCAATTGGCGCCGTCTCGTGGGAATTAGAGGCGTAAGGATCTCGATCTCGATGGCACGTTCAAGATCTTCGACATCGTCAACCGGAAGCAACACTATGGATCGAGGTAAACGGATCAGCTACCGGTCCCGTTGATTTTGTTCCTCACCCACCCTCCCGTTTGGATGCATATGCGTATCTGGCGGAGCCCTTGGAGATGACGTTCGGAAGGTTCCACTTTCGCGTCGAGAAAGAAGGATCGTATCGTGTCGAAATTCCGATTTCGTCGGGATCGTCGGCGGTCGATTCTCAATTTTCAAGCTATACATCATCAACTGAGTCAGAAGAAGAAACTTCGGCAACACGCTACGTCAGCATCAGAGCAAGAGAGAAACTCGCCAAAATCTTCAGCAACGCATCGTTTGGGTCATCTGCGGACTCATATGTAAGCGATGGCTCAAGCGATGTCGACAGTTACGATTTCGTCGACAAATCTCTCACAGTGGGCAAGGTCTTCATCAATCTCAACAATGATGTCACCGAACCCAACATAGATCTGAGTACAAAATATCATCAGATTTATGCTATCGAAGATCAAGAGGAAACATCGGAGGCTTTCGACCAATTAGGAAATCCTTTTGTCGATCCCTCGTATCTAAGGAGAGGTATGGGCACTAAATATGTCGGGCCCACACCACGCGTCGAGTCCAACTTCCACAGCAGCTCTGGGATAGAGCGGCAAAAGCCATAGATGGTTCGTAACCAATGACGACAACAGCCTACAGCTCAAGAACCGCAAGCTTATCAATATATGCTCGCACGAACTGCCCGAGAAATAGAAAAACAGACAGCTGAGTTGAACAAGAGAAAGGCGGCAGCTTCCGCATCCAGCAGGAGAAGGGCAGATCTAAGTGGACAGTCTAGAATTTCGGGTGATAGCCACGAGGAAGCCTCGAACAGAGGAAGATCAAGGCTACAACACATACCCGAAGGACAGAGAGTACTTGGTTCAAAACCTCGACATGTCCTTTATGTCGATAGATACAAGAGGAAATATTATCCCTAGGACACCGTAAGCTGGGTATATGGCGACACAAGCTTATATCCTCGCATCCAAGCCACCCCCAGGAGATCCAAGGGAAACATTATACAACATGGCATTGGCAGGAGTTGGAGCTATGGGGACAGCTGTTCGTAGCAACGCCTCCCGAAGGAGCAAGAAGGCAAAATAGTCCACGACTCCGCAGCGAGTAACGGCGGCAGCTCCGGAAGGACCAAGTGGAGCAAGAGACACAGGAGTGCAAGCAAGGGTCGACAGAGCAAGGCAAAGCGAAGAGATCATCGGCAGTCCCCGGAGCTTAATGACGAGGATATGTGCGGTCTACCGTGCTTCACGAGAAGAGTCCGAAAAACTCGAGTCCCCTCCGGATTCAAGTTACCCGATCACTTCAAAAGTTCGACGGCCTCGCAAGACCCGGAGGATCGGTTAATTGATTACCTCGAGACGGTGAAGCTAACTCGGAGGAACTAGAGCAACAACGATGCAAAGTATTGAGGTGCACTTAAGTGGAGCCGCACGATCTTGGATCAAAAAACTTCCGCCAGGATCCATCGACAGCTGGGAAAGTTTCGAGGACGTTTTCGTCAAGAACTTCGGATCCACATGCAAGAAGCCCGCATCGTTGGAAGAGCCGAGAGCGTGTCGACAAAAGCCGGATGAGTCAATGAGAAAATACATCCAAAGGTGGAACATCATAAAAAACTCGGCAGAAAATATATCCGACGAGAGAGCAATAGATGCGTTTGTCGCAGGAATCGAGCGCGGAGATTTTGTCGAGGACTTGGGAAGGACCAATCCAAAAACAAGTATCCGCGTTGATGGAGATAGCAAATAGATGGGCAGACGGAGAAGACGCTGTCCACAATAAACGACACAGGTCGCCGGAGGAGGACCGTGGTCGAAATTATCGACGAGGCGACGATTTCCTCGGCGAGATCCGAATTACGACGCCCCAGGGCAAATTTCGGCAGGATTTCGATCAAATACAGGAGGAAGCAACAGAGATGATTATCGAGAAGCAAGTGAGCAGCGAGGCGACAATAGGGACGACTCCCGTAACGTGCAAAATAGTGGGCCAAGGTTTCCACGACCTTTTATGTCTCCCGAAGAAATGCTCGAACGGACCGTGCCGTATGCACTTCTTCCTCGACAACAACGGGAAAAGACAGTCAGACACCTGCGTAAAGATTGTCGAAATTTCCAAGCAATGTTCGGATGTGCGTAAAACGCTCACGCACGAGCAGCACAGAGAAACCCTCGGGAGCCTAGGAGCGAAGTTCATCTACCGCCACCTCCCGCGATTACGCAAGGCAATCAACACCAGCTCGGAATAGCGGCAGCACCTGCACCACCACCCTATGTTGATCCTAACTCCAACGGAGCAGAGTGTCGATGATTCGAAGGGAAGGCCATCTAATAGTGCTCAAAAAGTAATCTCACGACAGGTGTTTATGGCAGAGAAAATGCCTCCACCAACAGTTGAGTACCTCAATTGGTCAGGGCAAGACATCGGCTTCACCATAGCGGACCACCCGCAGCAAGTTCCTCGACCAGGGCAGTCAGCACTCATTCTGCCAGCAGTTATCGCAGGATTTGACGTTTCTCGAGTATTCATAGATGGTGGCAGCAGCTTAAACCTCATGTATGCCGATACATTGAGGAAGATGAACATATCCTTAGCAAACCTGAAGCCAACGGACACAAGGTTCCACGGAATCACACCGGAGAAACCAAGTTACCCATTGGGGAAGATCAACCTCGACGTTCGGCTTTGGAACCCGAGAAAATTATAGAATCGAGAAACCGGAGTTTGAAGTCGTGGATTTTCCATCGCAAGTACCACGCTTTGTTGGGACGACCAGCATACGCTAGATTTATGGCAGTACCACACTATACATACCTGTTATGGAGATTGCTCGGACCCAAGGGACCAATCACGGTCAAAGGGAGTTTTGCCTTAGCCGATAAGTGCGACAAGGATTTCCATCGGTTATCGTAAACCTTCGGGATGCAAGCTGAATACTTGGCGTCGAAGAGCATGACCGATTACGACGTATTGCCGTACGTCGGAAGGCCAAATAAAGAATCAACTTTCAACACGAGAGAAAAATTCTAAGGAGGTGCAGATTCACCCGACAGATCCAAAAAGACGACATCCATTGCAAACAACATGGATATCGCATAGGAAAGCGCGCTCGTCGAGTTCCTCCGTGAGAACTGGAAAATCTTCGCATGGTGTCCAGCTGACATGCCAGGAGTACCCAGGGAACTTGCCGAGCACCACCTAAATTTGGATCCAACAGCAAAACCAATCAAACAACCTTTGCGGCGTTTTTCGGAACCAAACCGCAAAGCCATGCTATCAGAAATAAATCGACTAGAGGAAGCTGGTTTTATCAGAGAGATATCTACGAAGCCACATGGGTAGCTAACCCGGTGATGGTGCCGAAGAAAAACACGACGAGTCCTTCGCATGTGCGTCGACTTTACGTGTCTCAACAAACATTGCCCTAAGGATCACTTTCCCTCCCAAGGATCGATCAAATTATCGACTCCACGGCAGGTTGTGAACGTCTCTTCCTTTTTGGATGCATACTCGGTTATAACCAGATCAGATTAAAAGAAGATGATGAAGCCAAAACAGCGTTTATTACACCTTACGGCGTGTTTTGCTACAAGACAATGCCCTTCGGTCTAAAAAATGCGGGAGCAACATATCGGAGGATGATGCGAAGTGTTTAGCAACACGATTGGGAAAAACGTGCAAGTATACATCGATGATGTCGTCATAACATCAAAAAAGGGAGCAACGCTGATCGAGGATCTCAAAGAAACTTTTGACAACCTCGACAAATTCTGCCTCAAGCTGAACCCGACGAAGTGTTCTTTTGGCGTCCCAGCAGGAGAACTTCTGGGGTTTCTAGTTTCAGCAAGAGGGATTGAAGCAAATCCCGACAAAATACAAGCCATAGTTACAATGAGGAAGCCAACGAAGTTGAAGGAAATACAGCAGTTAACTGGGCGAGTCGCAGCTTTGAGCAGATTCGTCGCCAGGTTAGGAGAAAAAGCGTTACCATTTTATGCGCCGATAAAACAAGGAGATAAATTCCAGTGGAACGAAGAAGCCGATAGAGCTTTCGAGGATCCGAAGCGAAAATCTCGACACCACCAATCTCGGTAGCTCCAAAGGAAAAGGAACCTCTCCTGCTATATATTGCAGCCTACACCCCAAGTGGTTAGCACGGTGTTAGTTGTCGAAAGAGAAGAAGAAGGGAAAATCCATGGAGTGCAGCGACCGATATACTTCGTGAGCGAAGTCTTGTCGCCCTCAAAACAAAGGTACCCTCGATACCAAAAGCTAGCATATGGAGTGTTCACGACAAAGCACGAAAATTGCGTCACTATTTTTCGGCACACCCGATCATAGTGGTCAATGAAGCTCCTTTGTCAAACATACTGAACAACCCAGAAGCTACGGGTCGTGTCTCCCTTTGGGGAATAGAACTTTCCCCTCGGGACATCACGTACGAAAAAAGAAAAGCAATAAAGTCGCAAATACTACCGGACTTCATCGCAGAGTGGATGGAGTTGCAAAATACAGGACCCCCAGATTTATCGAGAACCTGGACTATGAACTTCGATGGGTCCAAGAGGCTTGAAGGGGCTGGCGCAGAGTAGTACTCATATCACCCGAAGGCGACAAGTTGAAGTACATCCTTCGGATGACGTTCCCTAACGCATCTAACAATGAAGCGGAATATGAGGCTCTCATACACGGGATGAAGATGGCGAAAGCATCGCGGAGCAACTCGATTAAAAATCTTTGGCGACTCACGCGTTGGTAGCTCAGCAAGTTATGAACCAATGTGACGCAGTCAATGATAGCATGATGGCATACAAGGAGGTGTACAATGAGCTCGAGAAATTGTTCGATGGATGCGAAGTAAATCATATTAGCAGATTGAGCAACGACGAAGCCGACGTTCTTGCAAACATCGGGTCGCAGTGCCTTGCAGTCCCACCAGGTGTATTTTGGGAGGAGATAACAGAGAGATCCACTGAGACGATAAAATCAAAAAAGAAAGAGAAGAAACCCTCGGGGGCTATCAAGGAGAAGCAAGAGGAAGAAGAAGAGGAGCAAGACCTGGTCCTAGTAATACAGATACCATGGATGCAGCCATACATATCATATATCCTCAGGAAAGAAATACCGGATGATCCGAGTTGAGGCAAGGCGAGTAATTCGACGCTCCAAAGCTTTCACGGTGGTTAAGGGAGAATTATATAAGCGAAGTATTTCAGGCGTCTTGCAAAGGTGCGTTACACCCGAAGAAGGAAGAATAATTCTAAAGGACGTACATGAAGGAATATGTGGCCACCACGCAAGTAGTCGAGCTATCGCAGCCAAGGTCTTTCGGGCAGGATTCTACTGGGTTGACAAGCAATAGAGGATGCTAAGGACATAGTACGAACTTGCGACGCGTGTCAAAGGTTTGCCGCAAAACCTCTCTCTCCAAGCAGCAGAGCTAGCACCAATACCTTTGTCATGGCCCTTTGCACAATGGGGACTCGACATGGTAGGCAAGTTACACAAATCGTCGCCGGAGGAAAGGAATACATGCTAGTAGCTGTCGACAAATTCACAAAGTGGATAGAAGCGAAGCCGATAAATTCACCGGACGGAGCATCCGCAAGTGAAATTCATAAAAGACCTCGTCTTCGATTTGGAGTGCCCCACAAAGATCGTCACGTACAACGGCAGCAACTTCACGTCCAATGAATTCAAAGACTATTGCGAAGAGGTGGGTATCAAGCTGAACTTTGCATCGCTTGCACATCCTCAAACCAATGGGCAAGTCGAGAAAGCCAATGGCATCATCCGCAATGGCATCAAGAAGCGCTTGTTAGGACCACTAGAAAAAGCTCGACATACCCGGCCTGAAGAATTACCAAGTGTGTTATGGAGCATCCGAACAACTCCAAATACAGCCGACACAGGAAACTCCATTTTTTCTGGTACATGGAGCAGAAGCAGTATTGCCAATCGAGATAGAGCACAACTCTCCACGTGTCGCGGAGTATGACGAAGAAACGTCGAGAAAAGCGCTAGAAGATGATGTGGACGCACTTGATGAAGCTCGAGATGAAGTATTGTCTCGAGTAACCAAATATCAACAGGACTTGAAGAATTACCACAGTCGACGTTTGCGGCCAAGATCTTTTCCGGTGGGCGACCTAGTTCTTCGGCTCACGCAAAAAAGTCATGAAAAACTCGAGTCACCATGGCTCGGCCCTTACATCGTCACGGAAGTAATCGGAGGAGGAGCATACAGGATAAAGGACAAGAAGACAGGGTGGAGGAGCCAAACCCCCGGAACGTGGCGCAACTCGGGCGGTTCTACGCCTAGAGTCGAAATATAGTCCTTGTAAAACTTCAATGTACTGAAACGCCCGCGAGTTTTCAGACGCACTCTTTTCCTTTTTCGGGGCACCGAGTGGGGCCGGAGAAGGTTTTTAATGAGGCGGGCTCGCGGTGCTGCAATATAATAAAGATAGTGGCTACATCACCTTTTTTTTTTCAACGTGACCAAAGTCATCGCTCCGACGAATTTCAATATAGTTCATCGATGAAAGAAGGAAAAAACCTTGCCTTGGTATTCAAATACCTCGCGAGTCAATAAAAATACAAAATAGCACTCAGTAAAAGCTCGGGGGCTCATATTTGCCTTCAACATATAAATGCCTTGGTCCACAACCTCGCAAATATACAAATATAAAAAGTCACCGAAACACTCGGGGGCTAGACAAACATAGAAATATAATGGTTGCTTTACAATATAGTTATGGACTACAAAGAAGAAATTTCTACAAGAAGAAAATAACTAGTCTTGATTCAGGTATGTCATCAAGAGTAACTCGTTCTCTTCAGGAGCAGCACCAAGAAAATCGGCATAATGGCCATCGGCAAAAAAGTCGGCATCCATCCGAAGAAGGTCCTCAATCATTTCTTCGGCTATAGGTGTAACCTTCGTGTTAATCCTATCAACACCAACTCTTCGACGTTTTACCTTTTGATGAACCCTCTCGACAACTTGGGCAAGGTCAAGCTTCGAGTGGCAGATCTGGAGCATGATAAGGGCAAATCTGGCACCAGCTACCAGTTGTGCTTTGACAAAATCATGGATACTGCGAGCATCCTTGAACCTTTCCATCAATTCAGGAAGAGTTTTTGGTGGGACATTCCGAGGAAACATGGAGTTGTAAACCATGGATAAGGTTTTGGTACGTAAGTGAAGGAAATCACGGGTTTGAGAGGTACGATCCTGAAATCTAGTAATTTGGCGGGTCCTCTCCGGAGTGGCCCAAAACAAAGAACCATGGTCCAAGGAAAGATTGACAAGGAGGTTTGTCCTAGCGTTTACCCTCTCTTCCTCGGCAGCAAGCATCAATAAAGGCACCTATCAACACAACGAAGGGACAACCGTTAGAAGACAATAGCATGAAGATGAAAGATATCACAAGACGAGACAAACATACCCGACATATCCGCGACTGGCTTCATTCATTAACTCGAGCATGAAATTTTCTCGAGTGACCGCTTTTTCAGACTTCGAAACAACGAATCCCTTAGCAGCCACAGACCTCGCGGGCTTGCCGAAGAGCAACTTTTTCGGCTTCGGATGATTTACGAGACTCGTTCCATCATCACAAGTGTTTGCTTTTTCGCATATCGAAGTTGTTGTCGAAGATCATTCAATTCTTGCGACAAGGTATCATCGACAAGTGCGTATCGATATCAGCTCTCTCCGCGCGGGAAGAAGGCGAAGCATTGGAAGGAGTAGGAATTGGAGTATAGTTATCAAATATCAACTGAAATTTAAACAGAACAACATCAAAAAACAGGCAAAGATAGAGTTCTTCATTAATCTCTTGGGAATAATTACAAGGGCACTACGATGGAACTAAGGAAATACGTGTCGCCAAAAGACTACTTTGGCGACAAGAGCAAAAGAAGCAAAAGAAAAACGAGAGGCATGCAACTAGACCTCCGGCCTTGACGAACTAGGAGTCGACGTCGGCTTGATCCCGAGATACGCCAAGATTTTCTTCGTATTGGGCTTGGCCGCCTTCATCGCTGACTTCCACCGCGATCGTTCTATCCGATCGGTGTCACCAACCTTCGTCCGGCCGAGAGTCCGCCGACTATCAGCAACCAGTAGCAACAAGTATTTTCAACGACCACCTTCATATTCTCATGGCGTATCTTCAGCCCAAGATCTTCTGATGTATTGAAAAGCTTGGCAAGGTCAAGGAAAGTCGAAGGTTCCTCTTTCTTCGGGAAGAAGTAGGGGAACAACGCCGACAAAGCCCCACTGGCATTGGCCACGCCTTCACGAATTTCGCGTCCATGGGACTCTAGAAGAGAAAGTGCGTCAAGAAGAGGGTCATTGACAGGCTTTTCCAAGTCAAAATCTTGGTTGGTTTGGGCTGCCACACAAGAAAGAACATTAGTCAAAAACCAAGAAACAAGAAGTACAAACAAAATAGAAGGGACAAGTGATATTACTCAGTGTACGTCGACTTTGCGAATTCAAACGCTTGATGATCCCTTGTTCTCGTGCAACCTGTGCAGATTTTTGCTCGTGCAAGGCGGATTCAAGCATCTTTGAGCCTTTGCCGCAATTCTTCGGCACTAGCAGACCTTTGCTTTGGCATCATCGGCTTCAGCTCGATCCGCTTAGCAAGCAAGCTCAGCTTTCTTGCGAGCCGTTTCACTTTTCTCAAGATTCCGAGAAAGTGACTCGGCACGTTCGTTAGCTTCGCAAGTTTTTCCGTCGAGATGCGGAAAAGAAAAAGAAGAAAGATCGAAATAGCGACAAGCAGCTGGCGTAAAACACCAAGGAAAAACAACAAGTGGAAAAGTTGTACCTTCGGCTCTGCTGGCATACTCGCGGTACCCAATAAATTGGGACCCGATGCGGATAAGATCCTTGATCATAGGCTGTCAACGAAGAAGAAAAGAAGGGGAAAAACTTCGGCATTACAAAAAGTAAGGCTCCATAAAAGCAAAAAAGAGGAAAGATGGATCTCGATAAACTTACATCATCCAAGAGCTGCGACGAATAGTTGCTCGGTTGAGGAGGAGGCTCAACGATCATTTCAACCCTTGCCCTTTTTGGCGAAGGGACAAGGGGGCTCGATGGTGGAGTAGTAGTGACGACGTTTTGTTGGGGAGACGATGTTTCATCTCCTTCAACTAACGTGTCTGAAACAAGCACGCGACGTGACGTGCTGGTCCGAGGAGCTACGTCAGTAACTGGTACTTCTTCCTCATCACTAGTAAACAAAAATCGACAGTACAAAAAGCAAGACAGAGTTAAATCTTTCGAGTACATCAAAAAGAGGAGGAGAGATAAAATTGACTTACGAGCTGATGAGGGACTCAAAATAAGGATCATAAGCTGCCTTCGGATCAGAAGGAACAACTTCTTCAGCCTTAGAAATGCCGTAATCCTCGACTTCGGTCCTTTTCCTTTTGTTCTTCGGAGAAACAAGCAGGAGGAAGGGATTCAGTCGATTCACCGGCTTCGTACTCAGCCTCTCTCTCATGAGAAGCCGCAGATTTGTGAGAACCCGCGACTTCACTTTCAGTGAACGTAAGAGCCCCGAGTATCGCTCGGCAACGATGGTCATTTCTTCGACCTCTCCACCCTCGAGAAGAGGAGGAAGGGAAGTTATACTAGGATGATCCTGAAAAATAGAAACCAAAGAAAAAGTAAAGACATGACAATACAATGAGATGCAGGAAAAAAGGTGCAACAAGATAAAAACGCGGAAAGACAAAATACCTTGGGGAGTGGATTGGTGGAGCTGTATGGTTCCACGCGACAAGAAGAAGGAACTCGGATCTTTGCCCAGGCGAGAAAGTCTTCGAACCAACTTCTCCAAGTCCTTGGTGGAAAGGTCACCGGAGATTCTCGTTGGCGTCATTTTTACCGCAGTACGTCCAAAGGGGATTTTTGCGAGCTCGAAGAGGCCGCACTCTAATCCTAAGGAAGTAGGCGAGTGATTTGAACACCGGATAGCTCCTTGCCTCGAGTATTTTGGAGCCGACGAATGCGAGACATGAGCGCCTCTCGTCGCCTTTTTCTCTTCTTCGAAGCTTCGGCATCCCGGGAGCGACGGCGCTGAATTTTGGCATTCCCGTCGAAGGGAATTATGTTGTGCTCAACGGAGTTGGCGCTTTCTTCGTGAATGTAAAGCCACCTCTTGCGCCATCCTTGGACAGAATCGGGAAACTTGACGTCGAAATAATCGACATCAGTACGAACACAGATAACAACGCCACCTATGTTATAAGTGACGTTGTGGGAGCCATTGCGGCGGATGCAGAAGATGCGTTTCCAAAGAGCCCAATTAGGAGCAACTCCAAGGAAGCATTCGCAAAGGGTGATAAAAATAGAAATGTGAAGGATGGAATTGGGGGTCAGATGATGCAACTGAATCCCATAAACGAAAAGAAGGCCGCGGAGGAAATCATGAATTGGAGGTGAAAGGCCGCGGATCAGATGGTCAACAAAACTAACCCGATACTCCATTGGAGGCTTAGGATAGCTTTCTTCACTGGGAAAGCGGATGGCGCCTTCCTTCTTCGTCGGGCCAAGCCTTTTCATCCAGGTTGGCGTCTTGGTTGGAGATTTTGGATCTCTCCCACTCAAGATCTTCAGCGGCCATCGCGGACTCTGGAGTGCTGTGGCGGGTCAAACGCGCACGCGGTGGCATCCACGGCAGCGGATTGAGCAATGTATGCGAGAGCGGGAAATCGGCGAAGATTGGGCGCAGAGGAAGATTTGCGAAGAGGAACAGGTGAGCGGCGCAAGCGAGGGGATGAACGGAGGTTGAAGACAGGTTTATATAAGAATTGGGTGAAGCAGTGTACCGTTGGATGAGGAAATCGTGTGGCGAGAATTGATCTTCTAGTTACAAGGGCAAAAAAGTATTTTTACTGGGGATAGGCGTTACCGTACGTGCACCAGAAAAAGCGGAGGACGTGTGTCCCCCACTTGCACGACGTGTCAACATGGTGGGAACGATGGACCCACAAAGCAGAAAAATATCGACCATTGATAGAGTTGAAGAAAATTTGACAAGGGCAAATATGTCGACAAGAGAAAGGAGAATGGCGACAGGATAAGTTATTTGAATGCATCGGGAGCCTTTGGTCAGAAACAAGTTTTTGCCCAAATGCTCGGGGGCTACTTCGAAAAAAGAAAAATTTCGACAATGGCAAATATAGAAAATGTTGAGCCTACAGTCAAGCACAAGTTCTTGGCTGTAGCCTCGGGGGCTACTCCCATCAGGAGCGCTGTTCGCGCACCCGATAAAAAAAAAAAAAAAAAAAGAGAGAAAAAATGAAAAAGAGAAGAAGAAGGAGGAAAGAATATCAGGAGATAATGGCAATATAGTGACAAGGTGGACTAAAATGTTGAGCCTACAACCAAGCACAAGTTCTTGGCTGTAGCCTCGGGGGCTACTCCCATCGGGAACGCTGTTCGCGTGCCCGATGAAATTAACAAAGGAAAAATAGAACAAGTAAGAGAGTATATTTCGAGTTATCATTAACTCTCCATATACTCCCATCGGGAAAGCAATATAAGTCATATTTGACTCAATAAAATGTGCCATTCCAACAGCCGGAAAAGCACTCGACAATATATTCTCAGAACGCCGAAGTTGCGATCAATTTCTGAATGCCGCAAAATTGCGAAGGTAAGACCCCGGACCTATTCTCGCTGGGCGTGGCATCGCCGAAGACTGCGCTCTCGCTACTTTTATCCGTATCAACAGATACGAAGAAAAATCCTAACGGACGCGTTAGGTACTCGATAAAATTAATCGGGACTCGACTGAATGGTAAGACCTTAAGCGGCGCCCGTCGAAGTTTACACCAGTATCCCGAAATCATGTCCAGGGACGTGATTTTGAAGTAGGTTTTTGCGGATTGCCACTAGAGCAGTTAACTAGTACCTGATCCGTCAGATGAACTAGCCCCAACTACCAATATCCCTGTACAATATAGAATTTTATGAGAAAAAGTATAAAAGTTAAGAGCTTTCGAGTAAAAATAAACAAAGGAGATTTTCCCCGATTCTACGATTCAAGCAAAATCTCTGGGGCTACCGACATAGGCATCCCAAATGGGCCTGCCTAATATAGTACCCGGGGTTTATTGAAGGCCCACTACCCGAAGAATAAGAAGACTCGAGAGCCCAAGATGTATTTAAGGAAAAGATAGAGTTGTAATAGGAAGTGTTATTTGTAATCTGGCGGGATGAGTTAGAAACCGTCCCGGACTCTGTAATCCTTGTATAGCACGAATCCCTCGGCTCCACCTATATAAAGGGGGGGTCGAGGGGCGAGAAGATCATCGAATCATTGTCTGCAAACCCTAGTTTACATATTCGTCGAGTACTTTTCGGCTGAAACCTTCGAGATCTACTTGCCCTCTACTTCTAACTAAACCCTAGCCTACAATCCATAGGCATTGACAAGTTAATCCCTTGTCACCGGTCACGTACGAGGATCTGCCTGATGAGCTCAAGAAGAAACATGATGAGATCAAGGCAACCCTCGAAGCCGAACTCATCGGCTCCTTCCACCGAACCCGCTCCCATGGCGTCAGGTGGAAGGGTTTCACACCGAAGGCGCGCTCGATGGAGTGGACCCGTCCGCCCGTCGAAGAACGCACCAGTGTCGCTGCGGCAGGAGATCAACTACATGGTGGCTCATTCGCTGCACCGCCACTCTGAGAGCCTGGTGAACACCTTGGAGCGTGTCGCTCTGCGCGTCGTCAAGGAAATCATGAGCCACCGGTATTCTCCATCGGGACCGGCTCTGGGGACTTTCAAGGGAGAGATGCCGCTCCAGCCCCAGCCGTTCGCATGGGCAGCACCGGAACTGCCGAACTCATCGGCATACGTCGTCTACAAGATTGGTGGTGATCCTAGTGACTACCAATTCCTACCTGAGGCACCCAAGGAGATCCCGCACGGATACGCGTGCGCATACGTACCGGATCGCAACGCCCGGGCACTCTCGAACCAGGCTGCAATATCGTGGGCCTCTAGAACGGCGGAGAGGAACGTCGAGAGCCGATCCCGAGAAGCAATCGTGGCTAGCTAAGTACGCCACTCCGACAAACCTCCAAAGCCCAGCTCCCGGCAGCTTGGCTTAGAACCGGAAAAGCAAGCATGGCTGGTTAAGTATGCCACCCCGGCGAATCTTCGGGGTTTGACACCTTCAGCCATCACAGTCGGATCAGATTTGTGCAATTCTGAAAGATCAGTTCGGTATGATGCCGAAAAGGAAGGCGTTCGGCTACACCAAGCCGTACCCCAACAGCTCACGAACCGATCCCGCTGCCACCCAAATATCGGCTCCCGGACTTCACGAAGTTTAGTGGATCGGATGGTTCCAGCTCCATCGAGCATGTGAGCCGATATTTGGCACAGCTCGGGCACGATCTCCAGCGTCAGACGAGTTGCGTGTGAGGTTCTTCGCACAGTCCCTCACAGGATCGGCTTTCGGGTGGTACACATCGCTGCCACCGAACTCCATTCAGACTTGGAAGCAGTTGGAAGAACAGTTCCATGAGCAGTATCACTCAGAAGCTTCCGACGTTGGTATTGCCGATCTAGCGCAAGTACGACAGAAGCGCTGGGAAACAGGTGTCGAATACGTCCAGCGCTTCAGGACCATTAGGAACCGATGCTTTTCGGCTCATATAAGTGAAAAAGAAGCAGTCGAGTTGGCGGTGGTGGGTCTCTCATCATCAATCAAGGACGTGGCCTCCCAAGCAGACTACCCTTCGTTGGCGCACATGGTGCAAAAGTTGTCAGCATATGAACAGCGCCACCCAGATGTTTACCAGGACAAATTCAAGCGCCCGGTGACCCTGGTTGAGGCAGACGAGGACGAAGGTGCTGCGGGAGATCGAGAGGTAGCAGTGGCTGAATGGACTCGAGCGACAGGCCCCGTGACCTGTAAATGGGTGAAGCCACAAGGCCCTCCAAAAGGGTTCGACTTCGACGTGACCAAAACTGAGCAGATTTTTGATCTCTTACTCACGCGAGAAGCATATAAAGGTACCCGAAGGCCACAAGATCCCCACGGTGAAAGAGCTGAACGGAAAGCCATACCGCAAGTGGCATAACACGTTCACCCACACCACCAACGACCGCAGGGTGTGGCGGCAGCGATCCAAATGGCGATAGAAAACGGACGGTTGATTTTTAACCGATACGCCATGAAGGTCGACACACACCCTTTCCCCGCCGTTAACATGGTGGAGTATTCTTACCATGAAGGTTGCCAGCCAGGATCTTCGTTCAGCATCAACATGGTAGGATCTGGACACCACACTGGCAAGGATGGAGATGAGGGCAGCTGCTCTCATAGCAAAGATACAGAGGAAGTCGCTCCACGCGATCGGCTCCGCCAAGATGGCAAGCGCTACGTAACAGAGGGAGAAGTGAAGAACATAAGATATCAGCGACCTCTCTCTGATCACCTCCTCAACAAGTATGTGAGTCAGTACAACCATCGCCGACGGTCCAGCGATGATGATGAAAGAGATCGTCTGGCTAGAGAAGCCAGAAGACACCGTCGGCATGATCGCGACGAGGAGGAGCACGAGCGTTGTGCCAAGGAAAAGGCAAGGGAGCAAAACGACGAGGACAGGCACTGGGATTGTCCCTTCTTCAGGCACTGCTGGGATTCAGGAATGAGCCGATTGCCAACAATCGGCAATTGCCCGGAATGCAACCGGAAGAAGAAGGAGGCAGCCAACGTGTCCGTGTTCGAGCGCTTGGGACCTCTCCCGCCACAGAGCAAACGAGCTGAGTCCCCTCGGTTGACAGATCTCGAAGATTCAGAAGACGAGGGAGAAGAAGAAGACAGGTATCACCGGCCAAGGTGGTGCCCTGATGGACTCAGCCGTTCTCAGAAACGCAGGGTTCAACGATTGCGCGGCCTGGAAGAAGCCGAGAGGTTATACTTGCATACATTGAGGAAGGCAAGGCCTGATCTGCTCGCGAAGGTTCAGCGAACCCTGGATGAAGAGGGTCGTCCACAGAAAATGGAGTGGCGCCCCAAGCAAAGGAAAGCCGATGATGAAACATCGGCTGGCACAAACATGGTGCTCGTTCTTCCGACGAAGCTTAGTGCTCCACGATTATACGATGCACTCAAGGTGGACGACAGCGAGCGCACCAACAGGATAAAATCAGAGATTGGGCTAGTCTTATCTACCGGCCTGAGCGAGTAGCAAGAGCTCGTCAATAAGCTAACGTGGCGAGGCTGATCCTTGTGATCGGCCCCAAAAAAATTTATGAAGGGACATTACAAAACCTTCATCGAACAAGCAACATGGAGGCCGATTCCAGCAATCGGCCAAAATTATCCTCACCATCCATTCTCGCCCGGGTTCAACATGTTATCCAACGCAGCCGATACCATCAATTCTCTGGATAGAATCGGCTCGGGGGGGCACCCAGGTGGATAAAACACGAGGATATGCAGTAGAAGTAGCTCGTCCCTTGGTGATGGGTATTGGAATGTGGGGGCCGATGCATAAGTCGGCCGCGTAAAAAAAAAATTCTGAAAATTCGAAAATTTTCGAGCACAGCCGATGCAGCAGACATCGACTTAAGGATATAAAAGCCGATGCATGGCCATCGACTCAAGAGGAATAACTGGTACGTTCAGAGGATCAATGGAGCACGAAGGGAGATTTTAATGGAGAACTCCTCAATGGAGTAGTTTAAGGGCTCGGATCCTCTCTTCAAGAACAGTGCCAAGAGCAGCCTGGACGTGCAAATCAGGGTAAGGAAAGAGCTGATCTGACCTGCAAGGCGCAAGAAATAGATTGAAGAAGGCTCGGGGGCAGCTCGCTCTAAAGGTCTTCGCTCTGGGGAGCCGATTTGGTTGGAATCGGCTAGCCCTACGACACAACTGGTCTGGAGAATGGTGTTCTGTTACAGAGTCAACAGTTTGAGCATCTAAGACAGGTCCAGGGCTCTTTTAAAGACGCCTGCTCAAAGATCAAGTCGCCAGCTTACTAAGATCGGCTGTGCTCTCGTCATCGGCAGAGCTGTCTAGCTTGGAGGGATGGCTAAATTGGCCTGTCTTGCAGATCATCGTGAAACTGATGCGTTGCCATCAGTCACTAAGCATGGATTAGGCCAAGCAGTCAACAAACTCAACATGAAAGAAATCGGCGAAATCAAGTTAAGGGAATTCTTCATTAGTATTGGGATTTCTTACAATGGAGAGCCGATTGCTCAAGAGAAGGGTCTATTGACCAATCTACTACTGCTAGGCCTATGCTAGTAGATCCTAATCTACGGGCCATCACTGCCCTCATCGTCATCCTCAGAACTCTCATCGGCACTGCTGCCGATGGGCTCCTCGTCGCTACTCCCGTAGCCCTCCACGGGGGCTTCATCCCCGTCTTCATCGTCGCTGCTGTCGTCGTCCCACCACATGCGGAGGCGTTTCGCCGGCGGGTAGCCCTCGAGGGAGTCGTCGTCGTCGTCGTCTTCCTCTCCCTCTTCTTCAGAGGTGGGGCAGCCGTCCCAGGAGAACTGGTCGTCCTCGCTTTTTGACTCCGAGCTTCCCGTCGGCGAGGAACCGAAGATCTTCATCCCCGCTGGTCAAGGACTTATCGTCCTCGGACCAAATGGAGGAGGCGTGGCTCTCCTCGTCCCATTCTTCTGGGGCACGAATTTCCGGCGGCGTCTCGCGGGAGGAGTCGGACCCGTAGGAAAGCTCGGAGGAGGAGGAAGAAGACATGGCGGCACAGAGGGTTTTTTGTGCTAACGCAAGGAGGACGAAGGAGACGCAAGCTGTTTAGAATGGTTAAATAAAGGGGATATGAGAGAGATTCAATGCCACAGCAGTTTCCGAGGAGATGTTGCCCAACAAGAGAATTTTGCGGCCACGTGGAGAAGTGGAAGGGGCAAGGCATCATGATGAGGATTCTGCGGCAGTTCTGCTCTGCCACGACATGACCCGACGAAAGAAAGCGTAATGATTTTGGAAATGTCATTTCCAAAACCAGGGGGGCATGTGTTATCACCAGAATTTGACCATGTCAGAGGTGGGCCGCGATCAAGATGGACTTAAAGAATATATATAGAAGAATACGTGAATCGGCCTTTTATACCAAGTTGGGCTTGTTTGCCCATGTATCTGTAACATATTAGATCGCCATCTTAGTTTAGAAGTTAGAATCTTACTCGTGCACGGTTTGGTGCACGCCCACGTTAGAAAGTCCGCTGGACTATAAATATGTATCTAGGGTTTATGGAATAAACAACAACCAACGTTCAACCACAAACAAATCTCGGCGCATCGCCAACTCCTTCGTCTCGAGGGTTTCTACCGGTAAGCACCATGCTGCCTAGATCGCATCTTGCGATCTAGGCAGACTAAGCCTGCCCACGTTGTTCATGCGTTGCTCGTACTCGAAGCCTTTTTGATGGCGAGCAACGTAGTTATCTTAGACATGTTAGGGTTAGCATTGTTCTTCATATTACATGCTATCGTAGTGCAACCCTTGCATGTCTAGCCGCCCCTACACCTATCTTAGGTGTAGGGGCGGCACCCGCTTGATCATAGTTTAGTAGATCTGATCCGTTACGGTTGCTCCTTGTTTCATCAAGGATTAGTTTAACATCCACAATAGTTAGGCCTTACAAAGGGTTGGAGGATCCAGCGGCGTGTAGGGTGGCGTTTGCTAGCCCTAGAAAGGATGTTCCGAGGATCAACCTCGTGTTGGTTTTTAGGCCCTGTCTAGGATCGGCTTACGATCACCGTGCGCGAGCGCGAGGCCCAATCGTGAGTAGGATGATCCGATTATGCGGTGAAAACCCTAAATCGTCGTAGATCTCATTAGCTTTACCTTGATCAAGCAGGACCACCATATATTCGGACACCCCGTCCGGATCATGGGTGGATCGGCTCTTTGAGCCGATTCACGGAGATAACTCGAGAGCCGATCGAGGCTCGTATTTAACGTTTACGTGTGTGCCCCTGCAGGAAACTAAGCGAGGCATCATCCACACCTTCCTCGACCAGGTATAGGTCAGGTGGCACGCCCTTGTGATAAACATCGGACGTGCGACCAGGAGGCTTTGCGGGCCGTCGCTCTGAGGGACTGGGGCCAGCCGCAGCCCTAGTTGTTCCCGGCTCTACCGTGTTGCCCGTCTCTGCCCGCCAGGGGGTTTCTGACGTCAACAATAACGACGGGTATTGATGCGCTAGTGGGGTTTCCCCTAACCAAGTATCTTCCCAGAATCGAGTGTTCAGTCCATTTTCAATTTTAAAGAAACCTCTATTAGAAAACTCCTCCTTCACTCTCATTAAACCCTTCCAGAAGGATGAATCTGTGGGCTTAACTTGTACTGCCGAAAAGGTATTCTGTCTTAAGTATTTATTGTGTAATAGCTCCTGCCACACCCCGTCCTCATTAAGAAGCTTAAAGAGCCATTTACTCAATAAGCATTTGTTTTTGAGTTTGAGTACCTCAATACCTAAGCCACCTTGATCTTTTGGATGAAGCCGGGTGATCTGGGGGATATGTGAGCACCCCTTCTCTGCTCGACATGTGTCTAACGACGTTACCACTGTACACGCATCGACACGGTCCAGTGCGTCGAGTGGAAGGGCGGAGACATGCGAGGGAGGTGCACGGCGACGCGCTTGGCCGGGGAGACACTGGCGCGACCTCAGATGCGCGAGGTGGAGGCCGGCGAGGTGGAGCTGGAGGCCGGCGAGGTAGTGGCCGTTAGTCAGTAGCCATTAGTGACCGTTAGTGAGTAGTAGGATCCAACGATGGTGGACCAAATCCAACAGTGATAACCGGGTGCTCACGTATCCCCCTGATCACCAAATCCACTCTCCTTGATCTTTAGACCGACAAACAATATTCCATTTTGTAAGCCTATTTTTTGTCTTATTTTCATCAGACTGCCAGAAAAACCTAGATCTATAGAAATTCAGTCGTTTCCTTACCCCAACAAGTATCTCTAGAAAGGATAACATAAACATAGGCAAACTAGTTAAAACTGAATTAATAAGGACAAGTCTATCTTCATATGATAATAATTTTCCTTTCCAGCAGCCCAGTATGCTATCAAACCGTGTCTCAACTGGATACCACTCAGAGTTTCTTAGTTTTCTGTAGTGCATAGGAATACCAAAGTACCTAAAGGGAAGAGATCCAGCATCACATTCAAAGATCTGCTTATACTTATATTCTTCATCCTTTGCCTTACCAAAACAGAAAAGCTCACTCTTATGGAAATTAATTTTAAGTCCTGAAAGTTCTACAAAAATGCATAAAATTAACTTCATGTTTGCGGCTTTGAGGAGGTCATGTTTCAAAAAAAAAAAGGATCGTATCATCGACATACTGTAGTATAGAGATGCCACCCTCAACAAGATGAGGAATAAGCCCTCCAACCTGGCCATCATTTTTTGCTCGTTCAATTAAGATGGCAAGCATATCTACTACAATATTGAACAACATTGGGGATAAAGGGTCCCCTTTCCATGAGTCCTTTCTTTGTTCGAAAATAATGATCAATGTCATCATTTACCTTCACTCCAATACTCCCCCCTTGCACAAATTGCTAAATTAAGCTACACCATTATGTGGCAAAACCTTTCATTCTCAAAGTTTGTTGTACAAAGGACCACTTAACTTTATCATATATTTTTTCAAAATCAATCTTAAACAACACCCAATCTAATTTCTTATTGTGTAGCTCATGAATCGTTTCATGGAGAATGACTACCCCTTCTAATATATTTCGACCTGGCATAAAGGCAGTTTGTGTTGGTCTAATAACCTTTGGGGCAATCCCCGTTATTCTATTTGTTCATGCCTTAGTAAAAAAATTGAAATACATATTTAGTAAGCAAATGGGTCTATATTGTTGTATCTGTACGGCATCCTCTTTCTTGGATAACAATGTGATGAAACCAAAATTGAGTTTGTAAAGAGACAAATCCCCTGTACTCAACTCATTAAAAAGTGCCATTAAGTCAAATTTATTACTCCCCAAAACTTTTGATAAAACTCTGCCGGAAAGCCATCGGGGTCGGGCGCTTTATTATGTTACATATGTGAGATTGCCTCAAAGACCTCCTCTTCGGTAAAAGGGGTTGTTAAAATATCATTTTCATTAGATGAAATCTGCGGAATATCATTGTCAACACCCGGCTTTTTAAGTCCAGATGCCTATTATGACATACATCGCAATCCCAGGAATATTGTTTTTGCGAGACATAATAGATTGATATCACAGAACATCATTCATTACAACTCATAATTGTCTTACAACAAAGGATCACATGATCCAGTCTTACAATAATAGTTGATCTAATGATCAATTACAAAACACACACATCGGAAGAAACGTAGTAACGGTCCATCTGCTCCACAGGCAACTTTTGACGTCAGGAGTAGTCCTAGTTATCATAGACGTCCTGTTGTCCGTCTTCCTGGTAGTGGTGCTCCTCTTCATAGTCTGGCCATTTGAATAGCCAGGGACAAAGCCATGAGTACTTTAAAGTACTCGCAAACTAAGACTAGTGTAAGCACTATCAACTATATCAATGGAATTCTAAGCTCTAGGTTCATTTGCATAAAGCCAGTTTTATTTCATAAGCCTTTAGTAAACAAAGACTCTTCATTTGCCTAAATTAACTCAAGTGGGAACATTAGTGTCATTCCCACAACTCCGTTGTGATTCAACTCAAAGTCCCTTTCAAGTTCAATTCACAAGTCACCTTTTGGAAAAGTTCTGATGACGAAACAGTATGGCCTTTCCAAATGTCCATGACCACGGACGCGGCTATTCGAATAGGTTTACACTCTGCAGAGGTTGCACTCTTGTGCCACAACATTTGATTACATCCGTCAGAGATAACCCTGAATAATCATAACTCAGTATGCGGATCATCAACCATTAACCTTTCACTTACACACCCTAGTATAGGCACCTCTCCCTATGAGCTTGGCCTCCCAGTGATAGCAAACCACCAACCTGGGAACTGCACAGGGCTTGGGTAGGACATTCACCTCATTTCACGTCATTTCACTTTCAATAGAGGAAGCCTCGGCATAACCCCTATGACGCTTGTTCAGAGGGAACCCATACTAAGAACATAAATGTTCAGCTAAAGCCTTACCCATAATCAGGTATTGTGGGGGTACTCAAGAATTGGAATGGTATCGCATCCGAACCCAATCATCAGTTTTTATCAAAATCACCATGTCATTCAAGTCACCTTCACCTTCAAAATCTTTCAATAGAATGACTCATCATTCCAAGGTTTTCAAAGTCAAGAATTTCACCAGTTCCCATCTAGAGTAGTCAATTTTAGTTTTAGCACTAGCAACTAGTCATGAGGGGTGCTAACTAGCTTGTAGCACTCTAGGCTAACTTTGATGTTCTTGCACTACTCCTTATCTAGACTCAAGTTAACTATAAAAGTAAGACTTAGGAATCAAAATAAAAGCTCTGAGAGATAAAAATTGGACTTGTAAAGTAAAACACAAAGTAGTGGGTATTAGTGTCTTGCTCAAGTTGAGCTTGCACTAGGGTAACTTGCAAGAGTATAGCTTGCCTTGATTGGTATAGTGATCAAAGCTTTCTTCTTCTTCCTGGTAGAATACCTCCTCCTGGTAGTCCTCGATACTAGCGTCTATAAACGGATACGAGGCATACAATCACCACACAAAGCTTAAGTGCTAGACTTAACCCATAAATGGTTCACACAAGCTATCCTAGCATCTCACATGATTAACAAGGTGGTTGGCTTGGTTTTCTTTTAAGAAAAACTTGTAAGGAGAAATAATTTCCTCTCATTGAAATCTTATTAAGATTTAATCTCCTCAATTAGTAAGTGTGGGATTATGTTGACCAAGGTCAATACTTCACACTTATCATTTGGGAAAAATGATTTAAATGAGGTACTATACCTTATGCAATTTAAGTCCTACTTTGATTTAATATCCTCAAGTAAGCAATGATGAGACCATGCAACTAAGGTCATCACTTTACTTCACATTACTTGGGAAGATGATTTAAATGAGATGCTATATCTCATAGATTTGAAATTCAAAAATTGAAATGTTTTAAATGAGCTAGAAATGCCATTATTTGAATCTAGCTCATGATCATATAAAGCAACCATGTCATATTTTTGCATAAACAATTAAACAATAAGAAATGTGATTTATGAGAGTTGGAATCAACTCAAAATCGCTTATGGTTGATTTTTAATAAAAGTTTGAATTTGAAAAAGGCACTATTTTGTTATTTTTGGTACTTTAATTCTACAACGAATATAAAGTTGAAACCAGTGTGGTTTGATACAGAATTTTATAGGCTTTCCAACCATATAAAGTTTATCAAATTTGGCTCAGTGGATTTAGTTTTAGGATATTTTGAAATTGGCACCAGTATTGCAATTTAAAGGAAAAGATTAAATCAGATTTGAATTAAACGGGCGCGCGGGAAAAGAAATGGGCCAGCGAGACGGAAAAAGAGTCGGGCCAGCCCAACTACGCGCTGGTGCGCAGTGGGTGCCTGACAGGGAGGGCCCCACCTGTCAGTGTGTTTAAAACACCGAAACGGTATGCGCGAATGGGGGCCGTGGGATTAAAGAAGATCGGACGGCTGTGGTTCATCACCTTCCTCGACAGGGCTCGCCGGAGAGCAAAACCTACCGGCGGCCAGGGGGTTGCGATGGGAGGCTTACCGGCGTCCAGCAAGTCCGGCGAGGCGGGCAATCGACGTTGTCGACGACGGCGAGTCGAAGGAGGGTCGCAGCGGCTCCAGGGGTGCTCGGGATCGTCGGCTTCGTCGAGCTACTGCTGCGGCGGACTCCGGCCAAATTCCAGCGAGCTGGTGTGTAATCGGAGAGGGGAAGTGGTCGAGGAGGTTCAGAAGGGAGAGGGGAGCAAGCTGGTGTGAAGAAATCGTTCATAGGGTGCCTCCTTTTATAGGGTCCAGAAGTGACCGTGGGACGCGGGGCAGGTCAATGGTGACGACGGGGCTAGAGGTCACGCGGGGCCAGGGGAGTGGGCGCGTCGTGTAGGTGACGTCGAGGCGGACACGACGAGCGTCAGGGCGCTGAAAACGGAGCACAGGAGCGTCGTCGTCGTCATCGTGCACCTTGGTACTGTGGCGGACGGTCGCCGACGATGGCGTCGTCTACAGGGCGCGGGCGAGCCAGTGAGGATGTCCTGGAGGTTGCTAGTGTCGCGGAGGGTCTGTGGGAGAAAGGAGGGAGCGAGAGAGGGTGTGAGGCGATGGGGCGAGCAAGAGTACTGGCGCGTCCAGAGCGTGGTCATGCACGCTCTCGCGCGTCCTGGGCGTCGTGGGCGCGTGCGTGTACTGGCGTTGTCGGCTTCTCCTTGGTCAGGGCTCGCGCCAGTGGGTGCAGGGGAGTGAGGCAAGCAGGGTTGACAAGGTTAGAGAGAGAGAGGAGGACCAGAGTGAGGGTTGGCATGGTGGTGATCATGGTGGCCGGCATGGTCATGTCCTGGGATCTTTTGTGCATAACTCTTGGTCTCTGAGGGCATGGTAAGCTTGTGTGAGGTGAGGCTGGTGTGGTGGACATGGTGGGCAAGATTGGAGAGGGCTAGAGCAAGGACATTGGATCAATGCTAACATGTGTGTGACATATGCAATATACTTGGTATGGCTTGTGTCATGGTGATCATGCAAGGCTAGGTGATGTCAATGGGAGTTGTTTGGGGTACAATGCACTATAGAGGAGTACAAGAGAGGTGGGGTGAGGTGGTGAATAGTAGGTGGAATAGTGGTTGTACCCTAATTTTACTCTATGTGATCAACATATGTCACATGCAATGGTCACATGTGTGTTGAATTTTGGCCAAAATACTTCATAGATGGGTTCTAAATAATGTTTGGCAACCATTGGTGGTATTGGTTTGAATTTTGGAAATGGTTTGTGAAAATTCTAAAAGTTGGGGTAATCTAGAATCTGATTCAACATTGCCACTTTGCATCCTTACAAGAAGCAATAGAAAAGGAACTAGTCAAAGTGGTCAACACCAAAAGTGTTCATATTGATGAGGTCTTGGATGAGGTGCAAAGAGTTGGGAGAGTTTGGTTTAATAATCTCTTAATCCAGGGGCTCAAAGTGGGTAAGATGTTAAAATTGTCACATGTGACCATTATCACATGTCACTTGATTTTGAATTTTCCTTTGATTTGATTTGGTTTTTCTTGATTCAAAAGTGATTCTTATTAGTTTAGTAACACTTCCAAACCATTGGTATAAATTAATATGGCCTAGGTTAAAGATTTTCAAAAATGGCCATAGGCATATGTAGTGTTATTTTATTTTTCTTTTATTTTTCTTTTATTTTTCTTTATTCCTCTTTGATCCAAAAGATCATGGTTTTGGGTTCATTTGATAAGGGTTGGGTGGATGGAGGGTTTCACCAATTGGGTAAAGTAGATAGGGCATAGGCCATTATTTGTGAAATGGCCATAAGCCGACATATGCCTCCCATATTATTTTATTTTCTTTTTATTTGTTCTTCTTTGGTTTTGAGAAGGGTAGGGTTTAGAAAACTTTTAAAAATACTTCAAACAAGCATCATAGCAAAACTCACAACACTTGGGCATGTGCACTATGCACATTATAGAACTTTAAATGAAGTTTTTGTTGGTTCCAATTTTCGGAAAAAGGAAAATTCATTTTCTTCTTTGTTTAGAAATTTGGGATGTTACAACTCCTTCCCCCTTAAACAAAATCTTGTCCCGAGATTTAAGAAATGTTAGGAACCTAAGAGAGATTGGGCAATTGGGTTAACAGGAAAATATACTCTGCATGGCCTGGGGTGCTTCCTGAGCTTCTGTGGCACTCATGTGGTAGAGAAGGCCGTTGCGGTTGTTCGGGTTCCTTCTAGCTGCGAAGCGGCGCAGTTGCTGGGCAGGTGCAGCAGTATTGGGGGCAGTCTTGGCAAGATTCTTGGGGCATTCATTGGAGTAATGACCCACAGTTCCACATTCATAACAAGTCACAGTTGACTTGTCCTTTGGGGTGACGGGGATGGCATTGCTTCCAGTCCTCGGGCCAGTGTTGGGGTTATGGTTGTTACCATTGTTGTTGCTGTTGTGGTTGTTGTTGTTGTTGTGGTTGTTGTTGTTGTTGCCTCCGGGCTTCGGGGGTCCTCCAGTATTGTGGGTGTAGTTTGGGCGGTACGTCTGAGCAGTTGGCTTGTTGTGTCTTGGGGCAAATCCTCCGGGTGAGTTGTTGCGGTACTTCTGTGCATTGCCGGGTCCATTCTGGTGCATCATTCTGCGCTTGTGGTTCTCATTGGCTTGGTGAAGCTTCCCTTCCATCTGAATGGCAGAGTTCACAAGGGCTTCGAGGTCAGCAAATGGGATGTTCACTAACACAGTCTGCATCTCATCGTGCAGTCCGTTCAGAAATCTCTCCTTCCTTTTCTCATTGGTGTCAGTTTCATCCGAGGCGTACTTTGACAGAGTGAGGAATCTGTCGCGGTATTCCACCATAGACATCCTTCCTTGTTTGAGTTCGCGGAACTCGTCTCTCATCTTCTTAATCAAACCCTGGGGCACATGGTATTTGTTGAACTTGAGTTTTAAATCCTCCCAAGTCATCATCTGTCTCGCATTCATTGCACGGGCACTTGTCCACCAGGCTCTGGCAGGTCCTGACAGGTAGTGGGTGGTGAACAGTACTTTCTATGCGGCTTCTACTCCCGCAACTTCTATGTTGTTCTCCATGGTTTGGAGCCAGTCATCGGCGTCTAACGGTTCTTCAATCTTGCTAAACGTTGGAGGGTTTGTATTCTGAAAATTCTTTAACTTGGACCCAGGGTGGTCATGGTTTCCATGGCCTTGGTTGTTCTGAGCGAGTTGTTGAAGTGCAGCAAGGTTGGCTTGTCTTTCAGCTCTTTCTACTTCTCGGTCCGCCATCATCATCTGCAACATCTGCAGCATTGCATCCTGGTTGGTGCTGCGGGTTGGAGGGGCCATCTGAACATTGAGGTAGATGATAAGATAAGAGGGAAATTTCTATGGTTTGTTTGGTTTAAAGTTCAAAAAGTTTCAAAACTTGAGTAGTGCTGAGGGGGTAAAAACCAACAACACTTTTTCATTCAACCAAACATCACACATTACATAACTAACACACCGGTGGTTTTAAGAACCATTCATTCGTTCTACGATACAAGGGATCCTGATACAAACTCACACCTACGAGAGTTCTCTAGTGATACTACTCTTCATCTGGAATGGTAGATTCTTCGTCTTCATGGGTAATGTGCTTGGCGAAAGGCGCAGGCGTTGTCCAACTCCTTGCGGGTCTTGTACATCATGAAGTCCATGTAGGCAACATAGTGGTTCATCTCCGGGTGCGGGAGCATAGTTATTGGTCTTCCCCTGGGGTCATGTCTTGGGTAGTGAATGAAGCGAGTGTTCTTGAGCTTGTTCACATTCTGTCCACACAGACGGGCAATTGCTTCTTGCATGGCTTTGGCTATCCCTTCCTTCCAAGTGTTTTCCCTTACAGAAAACCATATAGTTCCCCAAATTGGGGCTCCTAGCTTTCCTCTCAGATCTGCAGTGACTTCCTGATGACCCACAAGTAT
>NC_061514.1:77167431-77210448 GCF_022539505.1 Lolium rigidum | reverse complement strand
TTTTTTTGTTGTTTTCCATTATGCCTAACTAGTGAAAATAAAAACAAGAAACAAAAAGATGCAATTGCAGGATCTAAAGGAAATAGCTTCGAGCACTCACACACCGGCAACGATGCTAGGAAATAGCTTAGTAGTCGGAGGATGTGAATACCTTTTACCTTACCTCCCCGACAACGGCGCCAGAAAAGTGCTTGATGTCTACGGGTGCTTCTATTCTTGTAGACAGTGTTGGGCCTCCAAAAGCAGAGGTTTGTAGAACAGCAGCAAGTTTCCCTTAAGTGGATCACCCAAGGTTTATCGAACTCAGGGAGGAATGATACGTCTCCGACGTATCGATAATTTCTTATGTTCTATGCCATATTATTGATGATACCTACATGTTTTATGCACACTTTATGTCATATTCGTGCATTTTCTGGAACTAACCTATTAACAAGATGCCGAAGTGCCAGTTCCTGTTTTCTGCTGTTTTTGGTTTCAGAAATCCTAGTAACGAAATATTCTCGGAATTGGACGAAACGAAGACCCGTGTTCCTATTTTCACCGGAAGCATCCAGAACACCCGAGAGCCGCGAGGAGGGGCCCTGTGGGCCCCAGATGATAGGGTGGCGCGGCCTGGGCCCTGGCCGCGCCAGCCTATGATGTCACCGCCTCTTCGACCCTCTGACGCTGCCCTTCCGCCTATTTAAAGCCTCCGTCGAGAAAACCCTGATGCGAAAAACCACGATACGGAAAACCTTCCAGAGCCACCGCCATCGCGAAGCCAAGATCTGGGGGACATGAGTCTCTGTTCCGGCACCCTGCCGGAGCAGGGAAGTGCCCCCGGAAGGCTTCTCCATCGACACCGCTGCCATCTCCACCGCCATCTTCATCACCGCTGCTCGCTCCCATGAGGAGGGAGTAGTTCTCCATCGAGGCTCGGGGCTGTACTCGGTAGCTATGTGGTTCATCTCTCTCCTATGTGCTTCAATACAATAATCTCATGAGCTGCCTTACATGATTGAGATTCATATGATGATGCTTGTAATCTAGATGTCATTATGCTAGTCAAGTGAGTTTTACTTATGTGATCTCCGGAGACTCCTTGTCCCACGAGTGTAAAGGTGACAGGTGTGCACCGTGTGGGTCTCTTAGGCTATATTTCACGGAATACTTATTCACTCGTTGAATGGCATAGTGAGGTGCTTATTTATATCTCTTTATGATTGCAATGTGTTTGTATCACAATTTATCTATGTGCTATTCTAGCAATGTTATTAAAGTAGTTTTATTCCTCCCGCACGTGTGCAAAGGTGACAAAGTGTGTGCACCGTGTTAGTACTTGGTTTATGCTATGATCATGATCTCTTGTAGATTGCGAAGTTAACTATTGCTATGATAATATTGATGTGATCTATTCCTCCTACATATGCATGAAGGTGACGAGTGTGCATGCTATGTTAGTACTTGGTTTAGTCTTTTGATCTATCTTACACTAAAGGTTACTAAAATATGAGCATTATTGTGGAGCTTGTTAACTCCGGCATTGAGGGTTCGTGTAATCCTACGCAATGTGTTCATCATCCAACAAGAGTGTAGAGTATGCATTTATCCGTTCTGTTATGTGATCAATGTTGAGAGTGTCCACTAGTGAAAGTCTAATCCCTAGGCCTTGTTCCTAAATATCGCTATCGCTGCTTGTTTATCGTTTCTTACCGCGTTACTACTCGCTGCGTTACTACTGCTCGTTTCATCGTCCCGGGCAAAGCACTTTTCCGGTGCCGTTGCTACTACTTATTTATACCACCTCGTATTTCACTATCTCTTCGCCGAACTAGTGCACCTATTAGGTGTGTTGGGGACACAAGAGACTTCTTGCTTTGTGGTTGCGAGGTTGCATGAGAGGGATATCTTTGACCTCTTCCTCCCCGAGTTCGATAAACCTTGGGTGATCCACTTAAGGGAAACTTGCTCGCTGTTCTACAAACCTCTGCTCTTGGAGGCCCAACACCGTCTACAAGAATAGAAGCTCCCGTAGGCATCAAGCTATTTTCCGGCGCCGCTGCCGGGAGGAAAGGTAAAGGCTCTCATACACCGGTCCTGTGTAAAGTATTTTTCTGGCGCCGTTGTGTGTGTGCTCAAAGCTATTTCCTTTAGATCCTGCAATTTCATCTTTTTGTTTCTTGTTTACACTAGTTTGGCATAATGGACAACAATGAGCTTCTTATTCTATTTCCTGATTTAAAACATGGATTGTTTGATGCGAAAATTAAAAAACCTATGAAATCTTATTTGCATGCTGGTAGTAATATTAGTATGAACGCTTTGAACACCATTGTTGATAATAATATAGAAAATTCTAAGCTTGGGGAAGCTGGCTCTGATGAGCATGATCTTTTTATTCCCCCAAACATTGAGGAGAAAATTTTCTTTTATGATTACAATATGCCTCCTATATATTATGATAGCCACTTTGTTGAATTTGCTCCCACTACAACTAATAAAATTGATTATGCTTATGTGGAGAGTAATAATTTTATGCATGAGACTCATGATAAGAATGCTTTATGTGATAGTTATATTGTTGAGTTTTCTCATGTTGCTACTGAAAATTATTATGAGAGAGGAAAATATGGTTGTAGAAATTTTCATGTTACTAAAACACCTCTCTATGTGCTGAAATTTTTGAAGCTACACTTGTTTTATCTTCCTATGCTTGTTACTTTGCTCTTCATGAACTTGTTTATTTACAAGATTCCTATGCATAGGAAGCATGTTAGGCTTAAATTTGTTTTGAATTTGCTTCTTGATACTCTCTTTTGCCTCATACTCTATTTTTCATGTGAGCATCATTAAAACTGCTTGAGCCCATCTTAATGGCTATAAAGAAAGAACTTCTTGGGAGATAACCCATGTGTTATTTTGCTACAGTACTTTGTTTTATATTTGTGTCTTGGAAGTTGTTTACTACTGTAGCAACCTCTCCTTATCTTAGTTTTGAGTTTTGTTGTGCCAAGTAAAGTCTTTGATAGTAAAGTAAGTACTAGATTTGGATTATCTGCGCAGTTCCAGAATTCTTTGCTGTCACGAATCTGGGTCTACCTCCCTGTAGGTAGCTCAGAAAATTAAGCCAATTTACGTGCATGATCCTCAGATATGTACGCAACTTTCATTCAATTTGAGCATTTTCATTTGAGCAAGTCTGGTGGCCTAATAAAATCCATCTTTACGGACTGTTCTGTTTTGACAGATTCTGCCTTTTATTTTGCATTGCCTCTTTTGCTATGTTGGATGAATTTCTTTGATCCATTAATGTCCAGTAGCTTTATGCAATGTCCAGAAGTGTTAAGAATGATTGTGTCACCTCTGAACATGTGAATTTTTATTATGCACTAACCCTCTAATGAGTTGTTTCGAGTTTGGTGTGGAGGAAGTTTTCAAGGATCAAGAGAGGAGTATGATGCAATATGATCAAGGAGAGTGAAAGCTCTAAGCTTGGGGATGCCCCGGTGGTTCACCCCTGCATATTATAAGAAGATTCAAGCTGTCTAAGCTTGGGGATGCCCAAGGCATCCCCTTCTTCATCGACAACATTATCAGGTTCCTCCCCGAAACTATATTTTTATTCCGTCACATCTTATGCACTTTGCTTGGAGCGTCGGTTTGTTTTTGTTTTTTGTTTTGTTTGAATAAAATGGATCCTAGCATTCACTTTATGGGAGAGAGACACGCTCCGCTGTAGCATATGGACAAATATGTCCTTAGGCTCTACTCATAGTATTCATGGCGAAGTTTCTTCTTCGTTAAATTGTTATATGGTTGGAATTGGAAAATGATACATGTAGTAAATTGCTATAATGTCTTGGATAATTTGATACTTGGCAATTGTTGTGCTCATGTTTAAGCTCTTGCATCATATACTTCGCACCCATTAATGAAGAAATACTTAGAGCTTGTTAATTTGGTTTGCATATTTGGTTTCTCTAGAGTCTAGATAACATCTAGTATTGAGTTTTGAACAACAAGGAAGACGGTATGGAGTCTTATAATGTTTACCATATGTCTTTTATGTGAGTTTTGCTGTACCGTTCATCCTTGTGTTTGTTTCAAATAACCTTGCTAGCCTAAACCTTGTATCGAGAGGGAATACTTCTCATGCATCCAAAATACTTGAGCCAACCACTATGCCATTCGTGTCCACCATACCTACCTACTACATGGTATTTATCCGCCATTCCAAAGTAAATTGCTTGAGTGCTACCTTTAAAATTCCATCATTCACCTTTGCAATATATAGCTCATGGGACAAATAGCTTAAAAACTATTGTGGTATTGAATATGTACTTATGCACTTTATCTCTTATTAAGTTGCTTGTTGTGCGATAACCATGCTTCGGGGACGCCATCAACTATTCTTTGTTGAATATCATGTGAGTTGCTATGCATGTCCGTCTTGTCTCGAAGTAAGAGAGATCTACCACCTTAATGGTTGGAGCATGCATATTGTTAGAGAAGAACATTGGGCCGCTAACTAAAGCCATGAATCATGGTGGAAGTTTCAGTTTTGGACACACATCCTCAATCTCATATGAGAATAATAATTGTTGCCACATGCTTATGCATTAAAGAGGAGTCCATTATCTCGTTGTCCATGTTGTCCCGGTATGGATGTCTAAGTTGAGAATAATCAAAAGCGAGAAATCCAAAATGCGAGCTTTCTCCTTAGACCTTTGTACAGGCGGCATGGAGGTACCCCATTGTGACACTTGGTTAAAACATGTGCATTGCAAGATCCGGTAGTCCAAGCTAATTAGGACAAGGTGCGGGCACTATTAGTATACTATGCATGAGACTTGCAACTTGTAAGATATAACTTTCATAACTCATATGCTTTATTACTACCGTTGACAAAATTGTTTCATGTTTTCAAAATAAAAGCTCTAGCACAAATATAGCAATCGATGCTTTCCTCTTTGAAGGACCATTCTTTTTACTTTTATGTTGAGTCAGTTCACCTATCTCTCTCCACCTCAAGAAGCAAACACTTGTGTGAACTGTGCATTGATTCCTACATACTTGCATATTGTACTTGTTATATTACTCTATGTTGACAATTATCCATGAGATATACATGTTACAAGTTGAAAGCAACCGCTGAAACTTTATCTTCCTTTGTGTTGCTTCAATACCTTTACTTTGATTTATTGCTTTATGAGTTAACTCTTATGCAAGACTTATTGATGCTTGTCTTTAAGTACTATTCATGAAAAGTCTTTGCTTTATGATTCACTTGTTTACTCATGTCATTACCATTGTTTTGATCGCTGCATTCATTACATATGTTTACAAATAGTATGATCAAGGTTATGATGGCATGTCACTTCAGAAATTATCTTTGTTATCGTTTTACCTCGCCGGACGAGCGAGAACTAAGCTTGGGGATGCTTGATACGTCTCCGACGTATCGATAATTTCTTATGTTCTATGCCATATTATTGATGATACCTACATGTTTTATGCACACTTTATGTCATATTCGTGCATTTTCCGGAACTAACCTATTAACAAGATGCCGAAGTGCCAGCTCTCGTTTTCTCGCTGTTTTTGGTTTCAGTAAATCCTAGTAACGAAATATTCTCGGAATTGGACGAAACGAAGACCCAGGTTCCTATTTTCACCGGAAGCATCCAGAACACCCGAGAGCCGCCAGAGGGGGGCCCTGTGGGCCCCAGATGATAGGGTGGCGCGGCCTGGGCCCTGGCCGCGCTAGCCTATGGTGTCACCGCCTCTTCGACCCTCTGACGCTGCCCTTCCGCCTATTTAAAGCCTCCGTCGAGAAAACCCTGATGCGAAAAACCACGATACGGAAAACCTTCCAGAGCCGCCGCCATCGCGAAGCCAAGATCTGGGGGCCGGGAGTCTCTGTTCCGGCACCCTGCCGGAGCGGGGAAGTGCCCCCGGAAGGCTTCTCCATCGACACCGCTGCCATCTCCACCGCCATCTTCATCACCGCTGCTGCTCCCATGAGGAGGGAGTAGTTCTCCATCGAGGCTCGGGGCTGTACCGGTAGCTATGTGGTTCATCTCTCTCCTATGTGCTTCAATACAATAATCTCATGAGCTGCCTTACATGATTGAGATTCATATGATGATGCTTGTAATCTAGATGTCATTATGCTAGTCAAGTGAGTTTTACTTATGTGATCTCCGGAGACTCCTTGTCCCACGAGTGTAAAGGTGACAAGTAGTGTGCACCGTGTGGGTCTCTTAGGCTATATTTCACGAATACTTATTCACCGTTGAATGGCATAGTGAGGTGCTTATTTATATCTCTTTATGATTGCAATGTGTTTGTATCACAATTTATCTATGTGCTACTCTAGCAATGTTATTAAAGTAGTTTTATTCCTCCCGCACGTGTGCAAAGGTGACAGATGTGTGCACCGTGTTAGTACTTGGTTTATGCTATGATCATGATCTCTTGTAGATTGCGAAGTTAACTATTGCTATGATAATATTGATGTGATCTATTCCTCCTACATATGCATGAAGGTGACAAGTGTGCATGCTATGTTAGTACTTGGTTTAGTCTTTTGATCTATCTTACACTAAAGGTTACTAAAATATGAGCATTATTGTGGAGCTTGTTAACTCCGGCATTGAGGGTTCGTGTAATCCTACGCAATGTGTTCATCATCCAACAAGAGTGTAGAGTATGCATTTATCCGTTCCGTTATGTGATCAATGTTGAGAGTGTCCACTAGTGAAAGTCTAATCCCTAGGCCTTGTTCCTAAATATCGCTATCGCTGCTTGTTTACTCGTTTTATCGCGTTACTATCGCTGCGTTACTACTCGCTGCGTTACTACCGCCCGTTTACTCGTCCCGGGCAAAGCACTTTTCCGGTGCCGTTGCTACTACTTATTTATACCACCTGTATTTCACTATCTCTTCGCCGAACTAGTGCACCTATTAGGTGTGTTGGGGACACAAGAGACTTCTTGCTTTGTGGTTGCAGGGTTGCATGAGAGGGATATCTTTGACCTCTTCCTCCCTGAGTTCGATAAACCTTGGGTGATCCACTTAAGGGAAACTTGCCGCTGTTCTACAAACCTCTGCTCTTGGAGGCCCAACACTGTCTACAAGAATAGAAGCTCCCGTAGACATCAGCAACCACAAAGCAAGAAGTCTCTTGTGTCCCCAACACACCTAATACACTTGTCAGATGTATAGGTGCACTAGTTCGGCGAAGAGATAGTGAAATACAAGTAGTATGGATGTATATGAGTGGTAATAGCAATCTGAATAAAATATGGCAGCGAGTAAACATGCAACAAAACAAGTAAACAAACGGAGATTCGATGCTTGGAAGCAAGGCCTAGGGATCCCGCTTTCACTAGTGGACACTCTCAACAATGATCACATAATAGGACTACTCTACACTCTTTTGTTGGATGATGAACACCGCTAACTGTGTAGGATTATACGAACCCTCAATGCCGGAGTTAACAAGCTCCACAATATTCAATGTTCATATTTAAATAACCTTAGAGTGCAAGATAGATCAACACAATTACACCAAGAACTAACATAGCATGCACACTGTCACCATCATACCATGAAGGAGGCATAGATCATATCAATACTATCATAGCAATAGTTAACTTCATAATCCACAAGAGATTATAATCATAGCCTACGCCAAGTACTAACACGGATGCACACACTGTCAGCATTACACCGTGCAGGAGGAATAAAACTACTTTAATAACATCACTAGAGTAGCACATAGATGATATTCAACTAGATCACATAGAGAGAGAGATGAACCACATAGCTACAGCTGGAGCCCTCAGCCCCGGGGTGGATTACTCCCTCCTCATCATGGAGGCAGCGATGGCGGTGAAGATGGCGGTGAAGACGGCGGTGGAGATGGCTCCGGGGGCAATTCCCCGTCCGGCAGGGTGCCGGAACAGAGACTTCTGTCCCCCGAATTGGGGTTTCGCGATGTGGCGGCGCCCCTGGAGTCTTTCTGGAGTTTCGTCCAGAGATATCGCGTTTTTAGGTCGAAAGGGGTTATATAGGCGAAGAGGCGGCGCAGGGGGCTGGCAGGGTGGCCCCACCATAGGCCGGCGCGCCGGAGGCCAGCCCGCGCGGCCCTATGGTGTGGGGGCCCCCCGGCCCCTCTCCGACTCTTCTTCGGTGTTCGGAGCCTTCCGGGAAAAATAGGAGGTTTGGCGTTGATTTCGTCCAATTCCGAGAATATTGCCCGAACAGCCCTTCCGGAACCAAAAACGACAGGAACAACAGCAACTGGCCTTTCGGCATCTCGTCAATAGGTTAGTTCCGGAAAACGCATAAAAATGATATAAAGTGTGAACAAAACATGTTGGTATTGTCATAAAACAAGCATGGAACATCAGAAATTATAGATACGTTGGAGACGTATCATGGGCGCGTGCGTGTACTGGCGTTGTCGGCTTCTCCTTGGCCAGGGCTCGCGCCAGTGGGTGCAGGGGAGTGAGGCAAGCAGGGTTGACAAGGTTAGAGAGAGAGAGAGGAGGACTAGAGTGAGGGTTGGCATGGTGGTGATCATGGTGGTCGGCATGGTCATGTCCTGGGATCTTTTGTGCATAACTCTTGGTCTCTGAGGGCATGGTAAGCTTGTGTGAGGTGAGGCTGGTGTGGTGGACATGGTGGGCAAGATTGGAGAGGGCTAGAGCAAGCACATTGGATTAATTCCAACATGTGTGTGACATATGCAATGTACTTGACATGGCTTGTGTCATGGTGATCATGCAAGGCTAGGTGATGTCAATGGGAGTTGTTTGGGGTACAATGCACTATAGAGGAGTACAAGAGAGGTGGGGTGAGGTGGTGAATAGTAGGTGGAATAGTGGTTGTACCCTAATTTTACTCTATGTGATCAACATATGTCACATGCAATGGTCACATGTGTGTTGAATTTTGGCCAAAATACTTCATAGATGGGTTATAAATAATGTTTGGCAACCATTGGTGGTATTGGTTTGAATTTTGGAAATGGTTTGTGAAAATTCTAAAAGTTGGGGTAATCTAGAATCTGATTCAACATTGCCATCCTTATAATAAGCAATAGAAAAGGAACTAGTCAAAGTGGTCAACACCAAAAGTGTTCATCTTGATGAGGTCTTGGATGAGGTGCAAAGAGTTGGGAGAGTTTGGTTTAAGAATCTCTTAATCCAGGGGCTTAAAGTGGGTAAGATGTTAAAATTGTCACATGTGACCATTATCACATGTCACTTGATTTTGAATTTTTCCTTTGATTTGATTTGGGTTTTCTTGATTCAAAAGTGGTTCTTATTAGTTTAGTAACACTTCCAAACCATTGACAAAAATTAATATGGCCTAGGTTAAAGATTTTCAAAAATGGCCATAGGCCCATATGTAGTGTTATTTTATTTTTCTTTTCTTTTTCTTTATTCCTCTTTGATCCAAAAGATCATGGTTTTGGGTTCATTTGATGAGGGTTGGGTGGATGGAGGGTTTCACCAATTGGGTAAAGTAGATAGGGCATAGGCCATTATTTGTGAAATGGCCATAAGCCCACATATGCCTCCCCTATTATTTTATTTTCTTTTTATTTGTTCTTCTTTGGTTTTGAGAAGGGTAGGGTTTAGGGTTTAGAAACATTTCAAAATAATTCACACAAGCATCATAGCAAAACTCACAACACTTTGGCATGAGCACTATGCACATTATAGAACTTTAAATAAAGTTTTTGTTGGCTCCAATTTTTGGAAAAAGGAAAATTCATTTTCTTCTTTGTTTAGAAATTTGGGATGTTACAATCATGCACCACCTCCTCTACTAAAAAAATGTTGCTTGGACCCGGTGCCCCAAATAACTTTTTTATAAAATTCGGTGATATACACCTTAAGATTGTCCTCTCCAACGATTGTCCTCTCCAACAATTGTCCCTTCTTGCTGTTCCAATTGAAAAAAAAATCTTTTTTCGATGTTTACCATTTGCAATCAAATGTAAATACCTCGTATTATTCCCCCTTCTTGGATATGCTTAACTTTCGCGTGTTGAGCCCATTTAGATTCTTCCTCCCATCTTAATTTATTCAAACCCTCATTTGCTTTTTTAAGTTCTTCTCTTTCATGCGGACTCAAAGATTTATTTCCGCTTTTATATCGAAATGATCAATAATGGCTAATAGTCTCTCTTTCTCCTTTTTATATCCCACTTTGATTTTTTGCTCTACCTTTAAGGAACTTTCTAATATGCCTTAATTTATTTAACTAAATATCTATGGGATTCATTCCAGCCACCACCGATTTCCACTCCTTCTCTATCATCTAAAAAAAACCTCTTGTTTCAACCAATGTAACTCAAAAGAGAATTTTGATTTATTTCCTAGATGTGCTTTAACCCCTAGGTCAATGAGAATCGGTGTATGATCAGAATCAGCCCTTGTTAATGCACGGACCGTCACTAAAGGGAATTTATGTTCCCAAGAGATGGATGCTAGAACTCTATCTAACTTCTCATAAGTAGGTTCATCTCGACGACTCTCCCACGTAAATTGTCTCCCTGAAAGAGCAATTTCTCTTAGATTCAAATGTTCAATAATTGCATTAAACACAAAAGGCCACTGAGCTTTAAAATTATTATTATTCTTTTCTTCCCTCTTCGAATAATATTGAAATCACCACCCACCAACATAGGCAATGTTTCAGACTCACACGTTCTCACTAATTCTGCCAAAAATTCTCCTTAATTTGTGCATGTCCTGGGCAACCCCATAGACCGGCACCATCCCTCTTACATTTTATATGAAGTTTTACACAAAAATCTCCAGTAGTCACCTTTATCACCTGTAGGGTATGTGAGTTGTTTCCCACTAGAATGCCTCTAGATCTACCATGAGGAGGTAAACAAAACGAAGAATAATTATAATCCGCAACAAGTTGGTTCAGAAATGGAATAGAGAAGTTTGATCTCCCAATATCCAACAAGGCTAGAAAATCTAACTTATGTTACCTAATTGCCTCTCTGACAATCAAATGCTTTGCAGTATCCCCAAACCTCCCTAGATTACAATTCATACCTTTTAGATTCTGCATTATGAAAACTGCTTTTTAATTCTCTACCTAGTACTTTTGCGAATATTATTAGTGTCATACTTTTCCTCTGCCTAGTTCTCTTTTCTTTGACAACCAGTTTTAGATGCTCCAAATGATCATCTAATTCCAGTGGGATACCATCATCCTCAATCAAGTCCTCACAAAGGGTTGACACTTTGGACATAACAAGAGTCGAAGGACCCTCCTCCTTATTCAAATTCTCATCCACATTTTTCTGCAAAATTGTTAAAATACATTCCTCCTCTAACATTTTGATACGCTTAATAGATTTTACCACCTCGATTTCCGTTTTCCCAAAGACACTCCAAGACACTCCGCTCTATGAATAATATCAGACTCGGAAATATTAACAATAGAATATTTCGGGATTGAAGGATTACCTGTATTGAGAGGAACAACACACATCTGTGCCATCTTCATAGCTTTCTCCATCTGTGGCAAATCCCCATCTGCTGACATCCTAGCCGGGTACTAGACCTCACTCCAGATGAGGCCTTTGGAATACCCCCGAAAGCAATAACCTCCTCCATAGTAGGACTAACTGGCACATTGTCAGATGAGCACTCAGTTAAATTGAGAGAAAAAGAAAAAATCATTTCATTTGTTACAGACCGAAACAAAGGGGGAAATTTACAATTGGCCCTGTGATGTGAGGCAATCCCCACCATATTACGATCATCCATAGTAGGTATCCCCTCTCCTTTATGCAACACGAATTCTTCTCCCTCGTTTCCTTTTGCAAAATCCAAAGCACTAGGTATAGTAGGTTGACAAACATTTCCTGTATCAAAAACATTACCTCCTGCCATCAAAATCTCATTCACATATACCTCACAATTAATATAATTAATCGGAATATTAGAAACTGTTTTCATACCGTGAGCTACACCGTCTGAATGCACAGAAAATCTGCCTAGCATTGTGTGGCACCCCCGGGATCAGGGTTAGACAAATACCAGATCTTCGTCTGACATAAGCCTAACCTAGAGCTCGAGAGACTACAGTGAGAGAATCGGTAACACAACAGTGACTCTACGACTCAAAACTATATATTACAACTCTTAGCAGAGTAAGATCCAAATTATTACACGCAGAGGTCACTGACCCAACATTCAACAAGCAACCGAAGCAAATTATGTTATTCTAAATAACAAGATAGCAAAGGGCTTAAGAAGCCATAACATAAAGCGACGTCCCAACCCATAAGTCGCAGGTCGCTGCACTGGGAACTCCAAACTAACCATCGATGTTAACGTAGAAACCACCTTCGGCTGTAGCGACTTCATCTGAAACAAAAGCATGCAAAGCTGAGTACAGGGACTCAGCAAGACTTAGTACAACCTTTTAGCAAAGCGGGTCTGCGGGCTTTCTGTAGATCTTCTTTTGCGTAAAGCTAGTTTTCCTTTGTAAGATGAGAGAGAAGAGAAGCTCGACTACTCAGAACCTTTGAAAGGGGATAAGAGAGCGACATCTCTATCTCTATTGAACATCATATTGTATCCACCTATCTTCATCATCTCGAACCACTATCCTCGGATCACACCTCAACACCCGGAGAAGGTATCCGTAAGCACACATTGATTGCCAAGTTTTTACGATTAGGTTCATGTTGTCTATGATCACAGAATCCATTCCCAAGTCGTCCGTAACCGTGGACACGGCTTTTCGAAAAGATTTAACCCTGCAGGGGTGCACAACTTTACCCACACGTGTCAACCGACTCTTAATGCCACTAGTATAACACACTTCCTTGGTGTGCTGGCAAAGGGTGGTCGACCACGACCTTTACCTTGCTATCGTCTAGACCATGAGTCACGCGCTAAGGATTGTTCCGCCGTAACGGGTCAAGTCCCGAAGTCGGTCCTTAACGAAGTCGGTCCTTAACGATGTGAGGCAAAGGGTGGGTTTTACCAGGGACTCTAACCCAAGCCACCTCGGCCACGCTTACCTACCTGTATGCTATGCACCTTTTTCACAAACGTTTTCGATGCATATGTCCAAATAACACGCAAACTATGTGACTCATGGAATTGACTAGGCAAGTTAGTGAGTCGAGAGGGTACCATAATAGGGCCTCGTGTGGTTGTACGCTCGGTCTTGGTTCAAGAGGCGAGAACTCGGTTCCTAGGGTCGGCAGAAACGAAACAACCCACCACATCCCAATGTGGCCTCTCGTCTAAGCCTTTAATCAAGTTTAACAGCATCTCTACACTTACCACGTCAACCTGTCATGCTAGATTCATTTCATTGTAAGGCTCCAGTCCGAAGACCGGAGTAGTAGCGTAACAAACTAAGCATGGCTAAGCAAAAAGAGATAAAGGCTCTCGCGACGCACACATGCCAAACCTAGTTATGCTAGGAGCATTGGATCAGGATATCGAGGCTACAAAGGTTGGACATGCGAGATAGGGTAACTCTATCTACCGATAAAAGACAGTTGAATCGTATGCGATATGTAGGAACCACAGATAAAAGAATTTCGAAATCATAGATGAACCAGGTTAGGGCTTGCCTTGTCCCTCAGCCGACGAGTACTGTTCTTCGGTAGTGTTGACGTCGGACTGCGGCTCAGATCCTATCGCGAAGAACCAAACACTGGAAAGGGAAACAAACAATCACCACATGGCATAATGCAATGCGCATCCAATATGGATGATATGTCGTATTAAAGGAATTAAGTAAACCCTAGGTGCATCGTCAGATTAAAGGGGGTTCCGGCATCGGACACCGCCATATGAGAGGGGTTCTTTTAGGGTTTCACTACATTTGCAAGTTCAAAGGTTGTAATGATGTATGAGTTACTCCTAAACTTGTAGATAATGTTTTTCTGAGCATTTCGATATATTATACGTCTTTTTCTGAATTAATATGAAAAAGATATGAATTATACAGATTTCTGAAATTGATAAATAACAAAAACAGGAAAAGAAAAGGCTTTACTGCGTCATGCTGACATCAGCACGACCTTGAGCTCGCAGGTGCCGCAGCAATTGGCCGACTCGGGCCGAAATCGGGCGCGTGCGCGGGGGCAAAAGACGCAGGGCGACGCGGGGAGTCTATTGGTGGCGGCGCCGCCCACCAATGGTCGCCGGAGCGACCACGGCGGCGATGGCCGACGGCGGAGCTTGCAGGCTCGCGTGGAGGCGGCGGTAGAGAGCGAGAGAGAGAGGGCCAGGGGCATGGGGAGGACCGCCTGCTCACCCTGGTGCCTCTGGAGTTGACGGCGAGCGCGGGGGAGGTCGGAATCGGCGGCGAGGTGCGGTGGCCGGCGGCTCGGGATCCGCCCGATTGGCGCAGTAGAGGGATCCCCGGCGACCGCTGCTGGGTGGAGGAGGTAGACGGCGTCGAGGCGGAGCGCACGGCGGTGACGGCCGAGCTTGGGGCGGCCGGCAATGACGGCGACGGCGAGCGGCTGTGGGCTAGGGTTTGGCTCGGGCTCGCAGAGAAAAGGGGGAAGAAGGCGGGGGAGGCGAAATGGGGGTTCTCCCCTGGTCGGCGGCAACCTTTATAGGCGGCCAGGGGCGGCGGGGCCATCCGGGCTGCCGGCGCATCGACGGCCACGGCAGCGATAGGCAGCTGCCTGGCTGCGTGCGTGGGGAAGAAGACAGGGGGGAAATTTGCGAACCCCCCCCCTGGTCTTCAGGGTTTTCTCTGAAATTTTTAAAAGAGGAAGAGTTTGAAGATATTTAGGGTATTTGAACCCATATTTTGAGGGGCTTTTTGCATCAAATTTTAAATAGAGCAAAATACAACATTTGAAATTTTGTTTCAAACCATTTTGGTGCAAGATTGTCTCAAATTAGATGCAAATGCATGCCATGCTTATGATCAACTAACAATATTATTGATTAACAAAGTTGGTCCGTTACACATTGCAGCATCTAGCTGCAATGATTGGCCATCATTTGGCCAATGATTGGCTCTGGCATCATCAACCAGCACTGGACCACCTCCAGCAGACGGCACGATCTTCTGCGGCCAGGATGCTGCATGCGCGTTGAGCGGAGACTTCACCGGCGAAGACAATCCAGGCCGAGCTGCTCCCCCTGCGCCCTGCTGCTGCGTGGCTGCCGTGGACTGATCCATGTCCATCATTCCGCCATCATTAGCCTGCGCATGGGTGGACAACAGTGGCGCATGTCCACTTGCTCCCTTCCCCTGCGTCAGGATCTTCTGCGTTGGAAACCTCCAAGCGCCAACGTCCACGTCAGCTCCAGTGGCCGCACCCGATCCTTCCTTGGCAGCAAGGTGGATTGTGCACTCGCACGTGGTTGCCGCGGATTCGCCCGCTGGCTGCTGTCGTTGAAAATTGCTTTTTTCACCCAAATTTTGGACAGATAAAGGAGTACCTGTGGAACTAAGTTGCGCGTTAATATACCCAATCTTAATCTCATCCAAAGGTTGAGCATGCAATTGCATCCCTTGAATTCCATTGTTGTTAAAAACAACATCTTGTCCGCCATTATCTGAGGTATTTACTTCATATGGCACTTTGGGATCCATATCCATGGCATTACCCCCTCTTTGTTGTGCTCTCCATTATGTGCATCATCATTTCCATCATTATCATTGTTTACCTCGGTCATATCAACTTCTTGAGACCCATTAGCTTCCTCCACCTCAAAATGCAGCTTAAAGAAACCCCTTCTAATGAATATATCACTATTTTTAGGAATAAGATTACGGTCCAAACACCCAATCTTAGTCCTAAGCACCTTATTACTCCTAGTATATGCTATGTCAACATCTAGAGTCTTTCCAAAAAGAGTCCCCACACCCCATAGGATAAATAATCAGATCTAATATCACTTGGAAATCCAGACACACGAACCCAAATTTCTGGCAATGTATACATTGGCTCATCCAATGAAGACCATAAATCAAACGATAAGCAAGATTCCCTGTCTACCAAAAAAATTCAGTCTTTGAACTTCCTGCTTACTTGGTAATTTAACCCTGTATATATTCTCCTTGAAATGAAAAACTTCCCAATTGAACTTTTCAGAAGCAACAATCTTATTGAGTTGATCAATAAGTTCAGGACAGTAACCTTAGCTAACTTTGGATTCTCCACCTTGGCCTTAAAAGCACCACAAGGAAGCTTAAAAAGCATGAGAGCCTCATTTGCATATCCATGTAAAATTGTTATGGGCTTAGGAGCTTGATGAAGGTGATAACCAGGGGTAGCGTGATGGACTGACTCACATAAATCACAAAAACGGGTAGGACAGTCGTTAATATAATGTTCATGTTGTTTGCATCGAAAACACCGTGATTTTTCCTCCTCCTCCTTCTTTTGAGGACCTTGTTCTTCATTGTCCTTCCATTTGGCTCCTGCACCCTGATTATCTTGTACCCCCTATGTTGGCTGTGGAACTGCATTGGGCGCCGCAACCGACGTCATCGCATGCTGATCCGTACCCCCTGCCAAGCTATCAACATTTGCTACAGTATGAGGTGCACTCTGAATTAGTTCAGAAACTTTGTTGGCTGCCATGACCGCTGCGACTACCGCCTGCACTGTTTGTTGTAGTAAGTCTGCGTCAATACCACTCCTTGCTTGCATGTTAGCCCCATTGTCGCGAGCACGGTACTAAAAGCCACGATCAGCATGCCAACATTGCTGATTTCCGCCATATCCAAGACTGTTCCCAGAGTTGTAACCAGAATTACGCTGATAATTGCCAGCCCAATGTTGTTACTGATTCGCGTTATTCATACCACCCGTACCGCTACCTTACGTTACCTTGGAAGCCTCGATGGCCACCAGGAACACCTCGCATGTTCTGCCGGCCGCGCGGGGCAGCGACACCCCGTCCTTGAAAACCACCTCGTCCCTAGAAGCCGCCACGGCCCTGGCACCTGGCACGACCTTGATAGCCTCCTCGGCCGGCGTTGAAGCCGCCACGCCCTGGGTTTAAACCACCGCGGCCGCCATCTCCATTCATCGCGGACGACAGAGCCCGCCGCCGCAGCACTGGTTCACCTATTTCGATCTTGTACCAGGATAACCCTAGCAAGTTTCGGAATGCACGACCCGCGATGGAGGCTCCAACCTTGACCTGCCGTGGCCCACGGTCTCCGCCCGATCGAGCCACAGTCGATACTCGATTCCTCGCAACCGAGGGGTTCCAAAGAACCTTATTTTTGTTTGGGCTAGCCCGCAATCTTGCCAGGCCCAAACCCGAAATTTTTGAAATTTTCGCAAGTTTCGGATCCTGTGCCCTACCGGTGATCACCGGCGGCCGATGCCTCCAGCGAACAACCGTCCATCCGCCATTGTTATCGTGCATGAAGACCGAACGCTCTATGACCGGCCTTGCATGGACCTTGTTTTTTGCAGATCCTTTGCCCAACGACAAAGGAGAAGATCGACACGTGCCTTCCGTAAGTGCGAGCGCCATGGCCGCCTTGGTCGCCACCCGCTGCGCGTCCCGCCTCTTGATCCGTTTGAGGGTCCGCCACGCCAGCTCCTTCGAGTCGTCGACGATATCTCTGCCACTCACGGGCGACGGAGTGCGACACAAATATTTGAGCGGCATGTCGAAGTCCTCGGCGCCCTGCAAGAGCTCCTCCTCGACTCCTTCTTCCTCGTCATCAGTGGACTGGAGAAGCCAGAAACGACTCCCCTGGAGCCACTCCGGCGATCCACTTCCATCACGTACCTTCCGCTCCCTTGCCGGCGATGGAGTGGCGAGATCTGCACCCGGATCGCCAGAGCCGTCTCCAACGGTCAGTTTTCCCTCACCGCTTTGAGCATTACCGACGGTTAGTTACATACAGGGAAGATCAAGTAAGAAAACAGACTGCATTGCCGATTTGTATAAAAATGAATACACACCTTGTAGCCTACACAAAAAAAGATAAAACTGAAATTTGTATTTCTATGAACAGTACAAATCCAATCATTATAGTGTCATTTGCACATTTTGTCATTTTTATGCACAGTACAAATCCAAAAATATTTATTTATTTTGAAACTTTTAAATAGCATTTTTCAAGTTTTGAATAAACAGGTGCGCCTTCAGTTTTATCTGTTCATTAGAGAGGTTTACCCAAATATTTAAAACAATCACTCCTATCAATACCCACCATCGTTGGTAAACCCATACTCTCTAGAAATTGCTTTGGGTTGGATATCCAAGTGATTACACACCTCGTACCCTCACGCCCACATGAGTATTTGGACTAAAGAAAACACTTAACTTGGTAACAATCACTAGCTGCCCAGGTGATTCGCAATAAATATCCAATATACCAATTAGACATGTTGCATTAGTGCCATTTGCCCTCACAAAAATAAGTGAGTCATTCGCAAAAAAAATAGATGTGATACCGAGCAGGCATCACGACGCACCTTGACCCCTTCTAAAGTTCCTTCTTCTTAAGCATAAGACAACATGATCAACAATCCTTCAGCACATATTGGAAACAGATGAGAGTCCCCTTGTGGTAATCCTCTAGTTGGAATGAATTGATCAGTTTTAGTAGAATTAATTTTCACACGGTACATTACGGAGTTACGGAGGAGACACATTTCATCATCGGGTTTATCCAACAATCACCGAACCCCAATTTTACCATCATCTCTCGTAAGAAAGACCTCTTAACCCGATCATATGCTTTGTTGATATCCAGCTTGCTTCACCGCACACAAACTTTGATTGTATGCCTTCTTATTGTATGCACAAATTTGTAAGAAACAGAAATACTATCCTTAATCATTCTTCCCAGAACAAATATGTTGTTGCTCTCCAATGCTTTTTGGAAGAATTCATTTTAACCGATTAGCCAAAAGCTTACTAATTATTATATAAATAACATTACATGTGCTTATATGGTGATATTCTGTAAACTTCTTTGGACATCATTTTACCGTATGAACTATAATTGAATTATCATTCCAACCCGCTGATTTTTTTTTCATTATTCAATGCCTCTATAATATCAGAGATAAGGGCCTCTTTCTAACATTGGCCAAAACCTCTTATAAAAAAAATGCAGCCCATCTGGCCCATGAGCTTTCAAATCTCCAATCATGTACAACGTCTTCTTCACTTCTTCAGCTGAAAAAGGAGCTACCAAAGCTTTATGCATACCCATTGTTACCTTTTTTTTCATTTTATTCAGAAGATGTTGATTGGGAACCACAGTATCCGAGGTAAAGAGTGTGCGAAAATATCCTACAAATCTACAATCAGATTTGGTAACTCCCCAATCCCTTCAATCTCGTCACATCATAATTGATCAGCCTTTTAATCAGCTTTCTTTTCTTCCGTTCTGAAGCAAAATGAGAGGGCCGTATACTCTGAACAAGGGTACCTCCGGAAAACGTTTTGCAGAAACTTCGTGGATTAAGGCTCACGCTTGCTCTCTGACAGTCATCTGGTGCTGAATCTCTCGACGCGTCGAGCGGATGGTCAGATGGCACATGGCAGTAGGCAACATACCTCTGGAGACCAGCAGATCCTCTCTCATAAATGAACATGCTTTATGTAGAACGGTTTGTTGGCCAGGAGGATGTGTCATCCTTTTGTGTACCTTGAGCCCCAAGGACGCCCCGATAAAGCGTATGGAGGTTAGAGAAGACATGCGTACATACTTTCACACGGAAGGCCCTATACGCCATTGCGTACATGTCCTGAGATATGCACGATTTCGATCATATCGTTGGCCGCAGCAGAAATATGTGACGCCAGCTTGGTCTGCGGTCCTCTATCCAACAGGTATAGACGACAACTTGCCTCAGAGAATTATGAAGCATATTGGCTCTGCGTATACATAGAAAATGCACAAGATTCCGCTGCATGATTGCTGGCAGTTTGGCCTGACGACGACCTCGGCAGATCGATCCATCGGTCGATCGGTGGCAGTTTTCATGGAAACGAGATCGATTACAGTACGCGGCTAGGGCTAGCCTACTTGCGGGCCAGCAGATTGATTCTCACTTGACGTCGTACGTGTCTGTCTCGGCAAAATCCAATCTTCCTTTGGAGCTTAACTGGGAGCTGCAAGCAACACCCCTACTGGCCGTTAAGCTCACATGACGCGGATCAACCTGACGCCACATATGCATACACTAGGGACGATGTCGATCGCTAGCTAGCGTCCGAAATGCGCGAGCTTAGTTTGAAGTGGATGGGGTGTAGAAGGAGAACATGCATCAGTACCAGCAAACCAAGTTATCATGTTTTCTGAACAAAATGTAAAGAATCCTGCCATCAGGACTGCATATCATGCACCATTGTGCTACTTTTGGAATGCTTACGCATGCATTGATCTCGGGAACTTGGAAGGCATAAAAGAAACATACTTCTTCCAGCTGAAAATAAGTGCTTGTTTAGTTTTTTCTTAAATCATACTATTTTAACCTTAACATATTTTAAGAGAAAACACCTAAGGTATACCAAGAGACGCGTAGTATGATTCGTGATCTGCAAGGAGCTGATCTGAAATACATAACATTGTTTATAAGTCAAGCCAAATCAATTATTTATCTCCGGAACTTTTGGAACACCAATGGGCATGTTAGATTCATATAATTAATTTAAATAAGAAAACTACACTTTAATATGGAAACATAAGAATGAAAGAGAAAGAAAAGAATCCACGGTTTTATTGCCTTCATTTTTTAGTAAGGTACACCAATGGGCATGTTAGATTAATATAGTTAAATTAAATAAGAAAACTACATTTTAATATAGAAACATGAGAATGAAAGAGAAATAAAAGAATCCACGGTTTTATTGCCTTCATTTTTATTGTTATTTTATATGAATACATATAGATTGAATTAATATGAACAATATATATTATGTTAATAACTAGATTGAAATAATACATAGATTGAAAGAGTATACATATAAAGAAAGTACGACATATTAAATAAAAAACAGAAGATTCGAATGAGAAATAAAGAGGGATAGGAATCTAATCTACGTTTTTTTTCTAAATTGGCCACTTGTCAGTATATAATAGATCCGCTTCTCTTTCTTCGTAAGAAGATAATGAATTTCTTATTTTTAATGGAATGAAATAAATACTCATGATTTCCGTAGAAGGATATGATAATCTTTTTCAATGCAATAAAATAAAGCAACGTCTTTTCCATAGCAGGAGATAATCCAACGGTTTGAAAGTTGACTAAGAATTAAGCTAATTAACTCTCGAAACAACTGCAGAAGCATGTTACATGTGTACTGAAATCTGAACCGACCTGTATTAATTTACATATATGTGAGCGATACATTGTAGTTGCAATACATGGCATCATAAGCTACGGAAACCATCTCATGCAGGCAGTAGGTACACACTCGATCATTTTATATCAATCTAAAGTAAACCTCACACCACTATACCTACAGGACCAATGGAGAAATAATTAATCCAATCACCAATCCCCTTCACAGCTAGCGCACAACGACGATCACCTCGCGTACGACCGGCATGCATGCATATCAACTCCACCCCTGCGGGAACCTCATGCCCCCGAAGCTCGCCATGTCCTCGAAGCCCGAGCCGAGGAAGAACTCGCACTCATCTCCGACGCCTCCTCTGGCCCCTATCCCCATCGCCGGCGAGCTGCCCACCATCTCCTCCTGCGGGAACTGGTCGAGAAGAACCGAGTTGTACTGCTGCCATATCGCCGCGTTCATGGCCAGCGGGTTCGAGCCACAGGTCACCTCCTCCTGCTGCGGCATGAAGGCCATCTGCTCGCTGCTTGCGTCCATCACTGGGATCGGCTCCTGCGCTGCCTGGGAGCAGCCGGCGAAGGTCGGCGAGGAGGAGCGGACGTTGTCCTGCTCGCCGTCCCCCTTCTGCTTCTGGAACACCCTGCACAGCACCCAGTCCTCCTGCAGATTTACCATGCATGTAGTGTCCAAATTAGCAGCTTACTAACGCAGATTGAAGCCAAGTCGAAGATCGCAAGTGATGTATGGTCTGTACGTACCCTTGGTGGCAGGTGCGGCGAGTCGAGGCGAAACTCGTGCATGACCCAGCTGGTCTTGGCGCCGTTGGGGGCGCGGCCCAGGTAGAAGACGAGCGTCTTCCTCATGCCGACAACGGCGCGCGTGGCCGGGCTTCGCACCTCCCGGTCCTTGCCGGTGGCCTTCCAGTAGCCGGTCTTGGTGGCCCGGTTCGTGCGCGACCCCGTCGCGTACTTGCGGTCCCTGAAGCTGAAGAAGTACCACTCGCTCGCCGTCAGCTTCGCCACGTCTGCGCCCAATAATAAGAGCGTAACAGTCTTAGTAAAGTGAAAAAACATACCAATACTATCTCCTGAGACTTTTGAGATGCTAACAGACTCTTTGTAGTAAATCATATACCTATAGCTAGCAACTGACAGTCACGGAAGAAAAAACATAGATGCAACTTGCGGTCGATGTGCGTATACGAAAAAGTTTCAGTTAGTTTTTTTGACCTGAAGTTTCAGTTCGTTTCTCAGGGGAAAAGGAACTTTTTGAGGGAAAAGTTTCAGTTAGTTATATACCTGAAAGCTAAACTACTTTATTATTTTTATGGGGGAAACCGTAAACTGAGGTGTAACTATTACGCATGTGACGTTGCTACGAAATGGACAGGACCGTAACGTCATCAAGATGTCCATGACCGAGTACCACCAACACACTTCGCGTTCCGATCGATCCATCAGTTGATGCATGATTGGAAGTGATTATTAATTGTGCATTATTCCAGACTTGAATAAATGAGCCCTGGGCAGCAGTAACTAACAGCTGATTTAGCTATCAAGCCGAACAAATATAGATAAGACTGTTCGATCAGCAAATCCTTTTCTTGTTCGGTATACGTATCATGAGTTCATGACTACCACCACAGAGAAACGATATAAGGGTATGTTTAAGGGACAGAGGCCATGCTTTTCTCTTTTATGAGCGCCCATATAACTCGTGGATCAACTCGATCGGTCTTCACTTAGCTAGGCTAGCAACTGAATTAATCAGAATTCGTATCCTTACACAGCAGCTAGAATCCATCTAATCCTGAAACATATATGCACGCTGAATAAATATGAATGGGCCAGGACTAACTAGCCAAGAGGAATCGATGAAATCCAGAAAGAGAGTGAGACGAAGAACTCAAGAACAGCTAGCTAGAAGGTTATGGCAGCTGAGGAACACATATAGTACAAGGGGCTTACCGGGAAGCTCCCATGGCTCGCGTGCGTGGAGGTCGACCTCGACGAGCGTCCCCTGCGAGGCGCGCTCGTTGGCGACCTTCTTGTAGAGGTAGTGGCAGACGAGCTCCTGATCGCTGGGGTAGAACCTGAACCCCGGCGGCAATGTGGACTCCACCTCCCTCAACCCCATCCCTCCCGGTCTGATCGTCGTCTAACCAACAAATCCTCCTGGTTAGCTGATAGCTAGGCTCTTAACCACACTGTATGCGGGAGCTGAGAGCTGGAAGAAGCAAGAGCTATGTGTAATCAGATAGTGAGTTGGATGGATCGGGCCGTTTTTATAGCGGGGTGAGGGGAGCAAGCAAGGCAGCGGAAGAGAGACAAGTCGATGCATCCATGTCGTGTCATGGAACAGTAGCTTTAGGTCGCTGTCCCCGTATCCTCCGATCGAGCTTGGCGCCCGGCCCGTGTGGGCGGGCTGCTACTCAGCTAGCTAGCTTAGCTAGGCTGCCTGCTTATGTGGAAGATTCCAACGCTACAGATCGATATGTTGCCATGCTTGTCACACAAGAACTGCGCTCCTGCAGGTGATCCATCCAGGAGGCACTGCCTCGCAAGCTAACCCATTGCATCCCCAGCAAGTCATGACATCCAAAGCTACTACGTGGCACGCCAGCAGTGAACACCTTGCATGCGTTCTTTTCAACTTTTTTTTTCCATTCTATCTATTTTTTCTATAGAGATCCACCGATCTATTAATAATAATAATCAACAACAGTATTAAAAAACCCTAAAAGCAATGAAAATTAGAGTTAGGCCATTGGACCACATGGCGATAGCTACCACCATTAGAGCATGAAGGCTTGCCGCCTTCCTTGCCTCTTCATCACCGAAGATAGACAAAACTTGTTGTAGTAGCGCTTGTTGTAGTAGATATATAGACTGATAGTCATTGTGCTAAGCCCCGAAAAGAGGAGTGCGGCAAAACATCAACAATCGCTAATGATGACAATCTTAAATTGGAAGAGCCGTGCATGAAGCCACACCAATGGACACGAAAAGGAACTAGAACCCAAGAGATTCACCGGGCATACAACTCCACACGTCCTGCTTCGACACTAGGCACACCAAAGGAGCGACGGTAGCTGGGGGGGGGGGTCTTATTCTGCATGGCGCCGCCGCCTCACCATCTCGAAGAAGACATTGAAAAAACGTAGGGCAAAAAATAGAAACCCTACCGTCGACGAGCGGCTAGGATCCACCGCACCTCCAAGGCCTTAACAACACTCGGAGGCGAACCGGACCAGCCATGGCGCCAACGAAGGGGAAGGAAACCCTAGTCTAACATCGCCTCCTCTCTCTCTCTCTCTCTCTCTCTCTCTCTCTCTCTCTCTCTCTCTCTCTCTCTCTCTCTCTCTCTCTCTCTCTGCACGTGTGGTTTATGTTTCAAAATCTTAAAGCATATGTTAAATTAAATGTATATGAATCAAAGAGATGAATAATCCTCGGCCACACAGCCGCACAACCACACGCATTTGTCCATCGGTGCATGTAGGTACTCATGTTCTCGTCTGCTGGTGCTGGGTCAGTCTACCCTGCTGCTTGCGCGGGGAAGGAATTAAAAGGGGAATTAATTGGGTCTAGGCGAAAAGAAACGAAAGGGTCCTTTTAAGGTTGTTAGCTCAATGTATGATTAGAGATGACGACGGCATCTTATAATAAAGAAGAAAAAGAGAGAGAACGAAATGACGACGGCGACGCGACGGCGTTCATCTTCATCGTGTACATGTGTACGCGGGCGAGGACGTGAGGGGGTGTACAAGCTGTTGTCAAGGCATAAATAATGCAGCTGTGCAGTGTACTACGCTGTGGAATCATGCAGGATGCTGGTCCGATGGATGGATGTGCGCACGGAGATGACGATGATTCACCTTCATTATTAGGAGCGCCTTCATTAGTTGTAGACTGCTGTAGTACGTACGTATACCTAGCAACAATCGGGTCGGCGAGGCCTATAGCGATGCACACCCTTCCTAATTATGGCGCGAAAAGACTTCGCCTACTGCTCATGGATCTTTTCCTGTCGAAATTAATTCGAGCCTACTCCCTGACGAGTGGGGCCATGTTTTGATCGGTTGAATTACTGTGATTTATTACCCATCTGTTATAAACGCGATAAGCAAATAACCAAGAACGTGGAGACACAAGATTTGGACATGGAAAACCCCTCCAACACAGAGGGGAAAAAACCACGGGCGCCAGCTAGCAAAACTTCACTATATCGAAGAGTGTTTACAAACGCCGATGGTTATCTTATAATCTGATAAATCCTTGCCGGCGGCTTACAAGAAGTATATATAAGCAGTGGCATCGATCCGCTATGCTTCGGCCCAAACCTACCGGCGACAGGGCCTCGCTCCGCTCGTTAGAAGTTAGCCTCCCTTTAGTATATGAATTTGGATCACAATATAACACCATCACATGAGGATTTTGTTTTGGAGATTATTTGAAGGTATACACAAATTAAACATGGATAAAAAGGTACGGAGTAGAAATTTTTATTATTGGCACATCTCCTCTCTGAGCGTCCCTAAGGGTAAGATAAAAATCGAGACTTCAGTGGGACATTCTCTCTTTTGAAAGAAAGGCAAAGAGAATTGCCATAATTCTTCGATTGAGAAGAAGTTTGAGTACAACAAATAAACATTCCAAACCACACTCACACAAGGAAAGCCTACTCTCCTGGTAAAAGGTTACCCAAATGTTTCGTTCTCACCAAAGCCCACGATTTGGCTTTTAACTTAATAGCCGTGGGGATAATTGTTGGCAAGGTACTCTTGTTCCTAACGGTCCTCACATTTCTTTTATTCCAAAGGTTCCATGAAATTATCATCAAGAGTGAAGCCAAAGCTTTCCTTCTACCGCTGTGTCCTAGGACCAAGTTGCTCTACCAAGCTTGAACATCATCAAAGGCATGCCAAGTTAATGGGTCGAGGCACTTGAATAGGAGGTACGATGTCCTCTTGTCTTCACGGCGACAAAGTGGGCCTGCCTTGCTCTTGTTTCTCCGACATCCCTCTCGTTACCCCAGCCAAAGTTCAGCGGTGTAGAGGAAGTTTTGGCATCCTCCACCGCTACCCTCTCCCGTCCGGCGCAGGTACGGAGGGTGGCGGTAGTACAATTTTACTTCTTGCGCAACAGAGCTTCTGCATTTCTCGTAAACAAGTTACTAGTGCGGACTAAAAATATATATAATTAATGCAACAAAGAGTCAGTATATACATATACTACTGTACATATATGCATTTATCTCAACTAGGCTTGTCAAATGTGATCGCTAAAAGAAAAACAATTATGAAGCTATCTATTCCTGATGGTCATCATGCATATGTTGCAATTCGGTCTACGTACATTCGGATATGGTTACATGGAATTGATGCATGATGCATGCAAGGTCAACATCACGTAAAGAGCGAGCTTACGTTGATCATTCATCTGAATTTATTATAGTCATGGCAAGTTCGCTCGTGTATACGTCATACAAGATTCAGTAACATACATAGCCGCATATATAGGAGAGTGGTAGTACACCGACTCACAGAACCAACAACAACGGATTTGACGTAGAGCACTTATCAAAGGCAGACTAGGGGTTCTTCAGTTGTGGCCCTGTCGGCATAGTAACTTAATATTAGATGGATTCAGTGAAGGCTTCGCAGCAATATTTCCAGAGGCTGATCAAGAGAGAATGTTGACTGAATCTGTTGTTCAGACCAGCAGAAATGATTACATTCGCTGCATTATCAGTAGGGCACTGCATGCTAACGGGGAGAATGTTGCTTTACCCTGCTAACGATTGATGATGTGGAAACAAAAAGTGAGATCTGTGCTCAATTATTACTCAAGACACCGGAAACACATCTTTACTTGTCTGCAAATGATGTTCTAGAGGCGAAGTCAACAAATAATCTTGAAAGTTCACGTAGAAACGTACATCTCATCATGGCGCCAACCTCGCACAGAGGGCAGCAGTTTATCTGAATCTTATCCAGAAATAATGGTCAATCAGTTCATCCATGAAACTAACATAGCCCCACTAAAAGGAGTGAACTTTGGCCAACTTACAATACCAAAGACACATTATTTTTCTCGAAACGGAGGCTAAAAACAGGAGTAGAAACCCAGTGTAGCAGACTCTCGATGAACACCACTCAGTTCAGAAGCCTTCACCTCCATTAACTTGTGGTCCATCTTCAAGGAAGAGCTCCACGTAGCCTTTGGCAGGCCTGCCATCGATGCCACCCTATGTGAGCCCATCACACCGCGACCGTCACCGAAGCCCTGCTGCACCACACCATCAGGACTCGCCATCGTCGATGTGGTAGAAGTACACCCCACTCCACCTCCTACCTCGACCATCTGGCATATGCCCCAAAAAACAATGACCTCATGAGGGAGAGCGACGCCGACTGTATCGCTATCGTCTGATCCATGATACCTAGATCTAGGTTTCCCCGGGAGCAACACGAGTGAGTGGATGCATGCATGTTGTCACCACCAGCAATTATCGGAGCCTGAGCAAGGTTTTCACCTGCATCTACACCACCCCAACTCGTCGTCGAGGCTAGATGTGGGATCCAGAGTACCGCCACACCTAGCTGGCCGACCACCTCTGTCGAAGGACGAGGCTAGGTCCGTTGGAGCAAACCCCAACACCGCTAGATGAAGAAGAGCGTCACATGAGGCAGGGGCGTCAGGAAATCCGCTAGCCACCACCAAGCAACGACGCGCCGCTGAGCCTAGATCTGCAACAATCGAAGTTGCACCCAACGTCACCCACCTCACCGCACGCCGCCCGACCACCGCAAACCTCCGCCATGGCGGTTGCTGCGACCAAGTGATGGCGCCGCAGAACACTTGCGCACAGTTGGTGCCCTAGCGTCTGACCTAGATCGCACTGCGCCACTTCTGAACCAGCTCTGTCGTTGTCGACCTAGCGATGCCTCCACGTGCGACGTAAGAGAAAAGTCTCCCTAACGGGTTCAGGCATAACCAGGCACCCAGAGATGGGTAACCATCATCCTACCAGCTAGGGTTAAACTCATACTTAGGCGGCAGACTACCAAGTTGGTACTCGCCTGTCGCATCGATAGACCATCATCTGAATAGATGGCTAGCAAAATAGCTCAGCTGCTAAGTGACCAAAAGGGGCCCACGCCATAGAAGTCAACATTTGCGTCGTCAGGCTTGACGCACGTCTGGCTGATGGGACTAGACATATCGCCGCTCGGTGACGAGGGATCACCTCGCCAATGCCTACAGATTGTAGACTTGTGTTTCGGGATGAAGCGACGATGGAGATTCCGGGAGCCAGATTGGGCACGCGATATACCCATCTTCGGATCCCCTCGGTGGAGGATCTCACGTGCTTCTACCAATCTAGTATATGATCACAAGTATGTTTACAGAGGGTCGCCGTAGGCGGAATTACATTGTCTCTCTTGTCTATCTTCCTCCCCCCTATATGGGGTCCTGGTTGGCTTTATATATGCAACCAGGCTAGAGTTTTACAAGAGTCTTAGTTGACTAATTTTTCGGGTTGCCTTTTTGGACCTTCTCCATATTGGGCTGAGCGGGTATGATAATAATGGGTACCCGAAAGGTATGCCCTTGACAGTAGAACCCGAGTGTCTAGGAAAGTCGAAGACTTGCGTAGAGACTCCAATCATAATCATTCCGAAGTTGAAGAAATACAAGGAGAGGCCATTGATCCGAAAATACATCAGGTCAATGCCGTAGATCATGTGTAGCGTAGACGCGGTCGATGATTTTCGAAGTCATTTTTCTATCGGGTGCGCGACCAGCGCTGCCGATGAGAGTAGCCCCCGAGTCTATGGGCAGGTGTTTGCACCTGGGCATAGACTCAAGTTGTATTACTCGATGAACAACTAGACTATATTCCTGGGCGCAGTCCCTCTTTTTATCGACTCATGTTGGAGGACTTGATATAATTGTCATTTCTTGTTGGAAGACTTGATGAAATCCATATGCTTCCAATGGGAGTAGGCTCCACTTGAGCCGCAGAGTCAAGTTGAGTCTACAAAGCTTTATTTACCATGGAGATATTGGATCGCCGAATCGGGTTGAATCTCGGAACCCTGACTTTTCCTCTTGATTGATTTTTTTTCGACTCGATGCCATTGCTATTTTATTCGACATCTATATTATACAAGGATATTGATAAATGAGGTTAGTTCATCTCACAGATCAGGTACCAGCTAATTGCTCTTGTGGCAAATCCGCATAAACCGACTTCAAGTTCAAGTCCCCGAACTCGAACCTGGAATACTGGCGTAATTCAGGATGTGCCGATTTAGGACTTATCAAAAACTGAATTCCAGCTAAGTTATTGGGTACCCAACGCGTCCACTGGGATTTTCTTCACATCTGTTGATGTGGATAAATTGGGAGAGCGCATTCGGGTGCGATGTCACGCCACACAGGACGGATCCTGGGATCTTACCTTCATGACCCTTTTACAAATAACGGCATTCAGAGTTTTTACCGCAGCAGACGCGCTCTGAGAATATATTGTCGAGTGCCTTTGTTCGTAAAGAACGACCCATTTTTCGGGTTCTTCTATATTTTTCTCGGGCATTATGGGATAACCGGATGTATTGGGTTCTTCTATATTATATCGGAATAAATGACGAGTCAATGGACCCGAAGATTTTTCCACCCTTTTTTTCTTTCTATTTTTGTCTTTTTTCCCGGGTTCCTCCTCAAAGAAGTTTTCGTCAGGTTCCTCCTTGAAGAAGTTTTCGTCGGGTTCCTCCTTGAAGAATTTTCGTCGGGTTCCTCCTTGAAGAAATTTTTGTCGGGTTCCTTCTTGAATTTTTTTTTCGTCGGGTTCCTCCTTGAAGAAATTTTTTGTCGACTTCCTTGCAATTTTTTTTATCGAGTTCTTCGTTGATGTAGTTTTTCCTAGGCGCAGTTCTTCTTTTGTCTACCTGAGATGTAGAGTGAATTTATACACGCTGCACCCGAGTGTCAGGTGCGGCGAAAATAAATAATAATCAACTTTGTGTAAATTAAAGGAACACTTAGCTTATTGGGTACGACGGAGTCGACGCAGAAGCAGGTCGTGCAACTGAGTCGATGAAGTCTCCGAGTGCTGCGAGGAAGTCGAGCCGAAGTAGAAACCACCAAATAGCGAAAGTAGATGATGCCAAATTGTTGATGAAGAAATAGCCGAGCCCTGATACGTCTCAAACGTATCTATAATTTTTTGATGCTCCATGCTTGTTTTACACCAATTAATATGTGTTTTGTTTACACTTCGTTTCACTTTTACATGATTTCCGACACTAACCTATTAACAAGATGCCACAGTGTCAGTTCCATATTTGACGTTGTTTTTGTATTTCAGAAAAGTTGTACAGAAAATATTCTCGGAATTGGACGAAACAAACGCCGAAGTCAATATTTTACCGAAACGAAGACGAAGTCCTAAGGGGGGACGAAGAGGTGCACCAGGGCGCCCGCACCACCCCTAGGTGCGACCTAGGGCTGGCCCGCGCCTAGTGTAGGTGTGGGGCCCACAAGCATCCAACCAACCTGAATCCTCCGCCTATTTATACATCTTCTCGGGAAAACCCTGGAGATCCGAGCCCCCATCCATGAAAAGTTCCGTCGCGACCGCTGATGCGTGAAGTCGACACGTCCGTTGGGAACCCCAAGAGGAAGGTGTGATGCGTACAGTAGCAAGTTTTCCCTCAGAAAGAAACCAAGGTTTATCGAACCAGTAGGGAGCCAAGAAGCACGTTGAAGGTTGATGGCGGAGGAGTGTAGTGCGGCGCAACACCGGGGATTCCGGCGCCAGCGTGGAACCTGCACAACACAATCACAGAACTTTGCCCCAACGTAACAGTGAGGTTGTCAATCTCACCGGCTTGCTGTAAACAAAGGATTAGATGTATAGTGTGGATGATGATGGTTTGCAGAAAACAGTAGAACATGTATTGCAGTAGATTGTATTCGATGTAAAGAATAGGACCGGGATCCACAGTTCACTAGAGGTGTCTCTCCCATAAGATAAATAGCATGTTGGGTGAACAAATTACAGTTGGGCAATTGACAAATAGAGAGGGCATGACCATGCACATACATGATATGATGAGTATAGTGAGATTTAATTGGGCATTACGACAAAGTACATAGACCGCTATCCAGCATGCATCTATGCCTAAAAAGTCCACCTTCAGCTTACCATCCGAACCCCTTCCAGTATTAAGTTGCAAACAACAGACAATTGCATTAAGTATGGTGCGTAATGTAATCAATAACTACATCCTCGGACATAGCATCAATGTTTTATCCCTAGTGGCAACAGTACATCCACAACCTTAGAACTTTCTGTCACCGTCCCGCATTTAATGGAGGCATGAACCCACTATCGAGCATAAATACTCCCTCTTGGAGTTAAGAGTAAAAACTTGGCCAGAGCCTCTACTAATAACGGAGAGCATGCAAGATCATAAACAACACATAGGTAATAGATTGATAATCAACATAACGTAGTATTCTCTATCCATCGGATCCCAACAAACACAACATATAGCATTACAGATAGATGATCTTGATCATGTTAGGCAGCTCACAAGATCCGACAATGAAGCACATAAGGAGAAGACGACCATCTAGCTATCGCTATGGACCCATAGTCCAGGGGTGAACTACTCACTCATCACTCCGGAGGCGATCATGGCGGTGAAGAGTCCTCCGGGAGATGATTCCCCTGTCCGGCAGGGTGCCGGAGACGATCTCCTGAATCCCCCGAGATGGGATTGGCGGCGGCGGCGTCTCTGGAAGGTTTTCCGTATCGTGGCTCTCGGTACTGGGGGTTTCGCGATGAAGACTATATGTAGGCGGAAGGGCAGATCAGGGGGCCACACGAGGGCCCCACACGCCAGGGCCGCGCGGCCAAGGCTTGGGCCGCGCCGCCCTGTTGTGGCGGCGCCTCGTGGCCCCACTTCATAAGTCCTCCGGTCTTCTGGAAGCTTCGTGTAAAAATAGGCCCCTGGGCGTTGATTTCGTCCAATTTCGAGAATATTTCCTTACTAGGATTTCTGAAACCAAAAACAGCAGAAAACGACGAATCGGCTCTTCGGCATCTCGTTAATAGGTTAGTGCCGGAAATTGCATAAATATGACATAAAGTATGCATAAAACATGTAGATATCATCAATAATGTGGCATGGAACATAAGAAATTATCGATACGTCGGAGACGTATCAGCATCCCCAAGCTTAGTTCTCGCTCGTCCCGAGCAGTAAACGATAACAAAGATAATTTACGGAGTGACATGCCATCATAACCTTGATCATACTATTGTAAGCATATGTAATGAATGCAGCGATCAAAACAATGGTAATGACATGAGTAAACAAATGAATCATAAAACAAAGACTTTTCATGAATAGTACTTTCAAAACAAGCATCAATAAGTCTTGCATAAGAGTTAACTCATAAAGCAATAAATCAAAGTAAAGGTATTGAAGCAACACAAAGGAAGATTAAGTTTCAGCGGTTGCTTTCAACTTATAACATGTATATCTCATGGATATTGTCAATGTAAAGTAATATAACAAGTGCAATATGCAAGTATGTAGGAATCAATGCACAGTTCACACAAGTGTTTGCTTCTTGAAGTGGAGAGAGATAGGTGAACTGACTCAACATAAAAGTAAAAGAAAGGCCCTTCGCAGAGGAAGCATTGATTGCTATATTTGTGCTAGAGCTTTGGTTTTGAAAACAAGAAACAATTTTGTCAACGGTAGTAATAAAGCATATGTGTTATGTAAATTATATCTTACAAGTTGCAATCCTCATGCATAGTATACTAATAGTGCCCGCACCTTGTCCTAATTAGCTTGGATTACCGGGATTGTCATCGCAATACACATGTTTTAACCAAGTGTCACAAAGGGGTACCTCTATGCCGCCTGTACAAAGGTCTAAGGAGAAAGCTCGCATTGGATTTCTCGCTTTTGATTATTCTCAACTTAGACATCCATACCGGGACAACATAGACAACAGATAATGGACTCCTCTTTAATGCATAAGCATGTAGCAACAATTAATGTTCTCATATGAGATTGAGGATATATGTCCAAAACTGAAACTTCCACCATGGATCATGGCTTTAGTTAGCGGCCCAATGTTCTTCTCTAACATTATGCTTGCTCTAACCATTAAATGAGTGGTAAATCTCCCTTACTTCAGACAAGACGAACATGCATAGCAACTCACATGATATTCAACAAAGAGTAGTTGATGGCGTCCCCAGAAACATGGTTATCGCACAACAAGCAACTTAATAAGAGATAAAGTGCATAAGTACATATTCAATACCACAATAGTTTTTAAGCTATTTGTCCCATGAGCTATATATTGCAAAGGTAAAGAATGGAAATTTTAAAGGTAGCACTCAACAAATTTACTTTGGAATGGCGGAGAAATACCATGTAGTAGGTAGGTATGGTGGACACAAATGGCATAGTGGTTGGCTCAAGGATTTTGGATGCATGAGAAGTATTCCCTCTCGATACAAGGTTTAGGCTAGCAAGGTTATTTGAAACAAACACAAGGATGAACCGGTGCAGCAAAACTCACATAAAAGACACATTGTAAACATTATAAGACTCTACACCGTCTTCCTTGTTATTCAAACCAATACTAGAAATTATCTAGACTTTAGAGAGACCAATTATGCAAACCAAATTTTAGCAAGCTCTATGTATTTCTTCATTAATGGGTGCAAAGTATATGATGCAAGAGCTTAAACATGAGCGCAACAATTGCCAAGTATCAAATTATTCAAGACATTTTAGAATTACTACATGTAGCATTTCCCGATTCCAACCATATAACAATTTAACGAAGAAGATTCAACCTTCGCCATGAATACTATGAGTAAAGCCTAAGGACATATTTTTCCATATGCAACAGCGGAGCGTGTCTCTCTCCCACACAATGAATGCTAGGATCCATTTTATTCAAACAAAAACAAAAACAAAAACAAACCGACGCTCCAAGCAAAGCACATAAGATGTGATGGAATAAAAATATAGTTCCAGGGGAGGAACTCGATAATGTTGTCGATGAAGAAGGGGATGCCTTGGGCATCCCCAAGCTTAGACGCTTGAGTCTTCTTAAAATATGCAGGGGTGAACCACCGGGGCATCCCCAAGCTTAGAGCTTTCACTCTCCTTGATCATATCGTATCATCTCACTCTCTTGATCCTTGAAAACTTCCTCCACACCAAACTCAAAACAACTCATTAGAGGGTTAGTGCACAATCAAAATTTACATGTTCAGAGGTGACATAATCATTCTTAACACTTTTGGACATTGCACAAAGCTACTGAAAGTCAATGGAATAGAAAAATCCATCAAGCATATCAAAACAGAGCAATGCGAAATAAAAGGCAGAATCTGTCAAAACAGAACAGTTCAGTAAAGACGAATTTTATTTAGGCACCAGACTTGCTCAGATGAAAATTCTCAAATTGAATGAAAGTTGCGTACATATCTGAGGATCACTCACGTAAATTGGCATAATTTTCTGAGTTACCTACGTATAATTAGGCCCAGCATTCGTGACAAGAAAGAAATCTGTTTCTGCGCAGTAATCCAAATCTAGTATGAACCTTACTATCAACGACTTTACTTGGCACAACAATGCACAAAAATAAGATAAGGAGAGGTTTCTACAGTAGTAACAACTTCCAAGACTCAAATATAAAATAAAATTACTGTAGTAAAAACATGGGTTGTCTCCCATAAGCGCTTTTCTTTAACGCCTTTCAGCTAGACGCAGAAAGTGTATATCAAGTGTTATCAAGAGATGCAGTATCAACATTATTTTCACAATTTATCCCATTGGGTATCTTAGATGCTCCCTTATCTATAGTGGTCTTAAGATCTTTATCAATTTTAGGCCTATAATAGCTTTTTGGTTTAGGCCCCTTAGAGATATACATGAACCTTTGCTCCTTTCCCACATAAGCTTTCTCTCTAAACTTTATAGATGAAAAGGTTGAATCCAATGTTCCCATAGCCTCTTCAAGTTCACTAATCCTTTGGGTTTGATTATCATGAATAGCACAAGATTCTAAGATGGCGATTCTCTCATTAATTCCACCTAGAGATTTATCAAGTTTATCAGTGCTATCAAGTAATGCTCCCAAAGTAGTATCAATACTTGGAAGGTTTTGCTCTATGGTTTCCAACTTTTTCATGACATCTTCAAGAGAGGTTTCAATTTTAACTTCATTAACAGGTGGTATTCCAAATAAACTCTCAATAATGCAACTAGCTTCTAAAGCAGGAGCGCCTAGGAAGTTACCTCCCGCGAGACAATCAAGAACATACCTATTCCAGCTAGAGATACCAACATAAAAATTCCTGAGTAGGATAGTGGTGGTGTGTTTCTTAGTGCACCTATTATGGGTATCACTAATTCTATACCAAGCATCTTTTAAACATTCTCCCCCTTGTTGCTTAAACGAACGAACTTCAACTTCAGGATTACTCATTTTAGCAGTAGTAAATAAAGCAAACTAGATAAAATAAATGCAAGTAACTAATTTTTTTGTGTTTTTGATATAGAGTGCAAGAGAGTAAATAAAGTAAAGCTAGCAACTAAATTTTTTTGTGTTTTGATATAATGCAGCAAACAAAGTAGTAAATAAAATAAAGCAAGACAAAAAAAAAGTAAAGAGATTGGATTGTGGAGACTCCCCTTGCAGCGTGTCTTGATCTCCCCGGCAACGGCGCCAGAAAAGTAGCTTGATGCATGCAGTCGACACGTCCGTTGGGAAACCCAAGAGGAAGATGTGATGCGTACAGTAGCAAGTTTTCCCTCAGAAAGAAACCAAGGTTTATCGAACCAGTAGGAGCCAAGAAGCACGTTGAAGGTTGATGGCGTGAGGAGTGTAGTGCGGCGCAACACCGAGGATTCCGGCGCCAACGTGGAACCTGCACAACACAATCACAGAACTTTGCCCCAACGTAACAGTGAGGTTGTCAATCTCACCGGCTTGCTGTAAACAAAGGATTAGATGTATAGTGTGGATGATGACGGTTTGCAGAAAACAGTAGAACAAGTATTGCAGTAGATTGTATTCGATGTAAAGAATAGGACCGGGGTCCACAGTTCACTAGAGGTGTCTCTCCCATAAGATAAATAGCATGTTGGGTGAACAAATTACAGTTGGGCAATTGACAAATAGAGAGGGCATGACCATGCACATACATGTTATGATGAGTATAGTGAGATTTAATTGAGCATTACGACAAAGTACATAGACCGCTATCCAGCATGCATCTATGCCTAAAAAGTCCACCTTCAGGTTATCATCCGAACCCCTTCCAGTATTAAGTTGCAAACAACAGACAATTTCATTAAGTATGGTGCGTAATGTAATCAATAACTACATCCTCGGACATAGCATTAATGTTTTATCCCTAGTGGCAACAAGCACATCCACAACCTTAGAACTTTCCGTCACTGTCCCAGCATTTAATGGAGGCATGAACCCACTATCGAGCATAAATACTCCCTCTTGGAGTTAAGACTAAAAACTTGGCCGAGCCTCTACTAATAACGGAGAGCATGCAAGATCATAAACAACACATAGGTAATAGATTGATAATCAACATAACATAGTATTCTCTATCCATCGGATCCCAACAAACACAACATATAACATTACGGATAGATGATCTTGATCATGTTAGGCAGCTCACAAGATCCGACAATGAAGCACATAAGGAGAAGACGACCATCTAGCTACTGCTATGGACCCATAGTCCAGGGGTGAACTACTCACTCATCACTCCGGAGGCGATCATGGCGGTGAAGAGTCCTCCGGGAGATGATTCCCCTCTCCACGAGGTGCCGGAGGCGATCTCCTCGAATCCCCCGAGATGGGATTGGCGGCGCGGCGTCTCGGGAAGGTTTTCCGTATCGTGGCTCTCGGTACTGGGGGTTTCGCGACGAAGACTATATGTAGGCGGAAGGGCAGGTCAGGGGGCCACACGAGGGCCCCACACGCCAGGGCCGCACGGCCAAGGCTTGGGCCGCGCCGCCCTATTGTGGCGGCGCCTCGTGGCCCCACTTCGTAAGTCCTCCGGTCTTCTGGAAGCTTTGTGTAAAAATAGGCCCCTGGGCGTTGATTTCGTCCAATTCCGAGAATATTTCCTTACTAAGAATTCTGAAACCAAAAACAGCAGTAAAACAAAGAATCGGCTCTTCGGCATCTCGTTAATAGGTTAGTGCCGGAAAATGCATAAATATGACATAAAGTATGCATAAAACATGTAGATATCATCAATAATGTGGCATGGAACATAAGAAATTATCGATACGTCGGAGACGTATCAACCGCCATCGCTGAACCCATCTCGGGGGGTTCTGAAGCTCTTCTCGGCACCTTGTCGGAGGGGGAAATCATCGCCGGAGACATCTACATCGCCATGCCCGCCTCCGAAGTGATGCGTGAGTAGTTCATCCTGCACTATGGGTCCATAGCAGTAGCTAGATGGTTGTCTTCTCCACCTTGTGCTTCATGTATCGATCTTGTGAGCTTCCCTACACGATCAAGATCATCTTTATGTAATCCTATATGTTCGGTTTGCAGGGATCCGATGAATGTTGAATACTATGTTGAGATTGATTATATATTCATGACATATGTTATTTGTGATCTTGCACGCTCTCCGTTGCTACTAGAAATTCTGGCCAAGTGGACACTTGTGACTTCAAGAGGGGGTATTTATGCTCGATAGTAGGTTCATGCCTCTAGTTTCCTAGGAGAGTGACTTTATAACTTCTAAGGTTTTAGATGTGTTGTTGCTACTAGGGATAACCCAACAATGTTTTATCCAATGGTAACTCTATTGTATACTTTACACACATTGCTTAATGTGATAGTCTGTTGCTTGCAACTTTATACTGGAAGGGGTGCGAACGCTAACCTGAAGCTGGATTATTAGTCATAGACGAAGTTGGATTACGGTCTATGTATTATGTTGTAATTCCCAATACCAAATTATCATAGTAATCATCTTGTCATGTATCGATCGATATTCTGTCAGTTGCCCAGCTGTAATTTGTTTACCCAACATGCTATTTCTTTATGGAGAGACACCTCTAGTGAACTGTGGATCCCGGTCCTATTTCCTTTACTGGTAAATTCAACTGTAATCCTGTTTTGTTTACTTTCCGCAAACATCTCCTTCCATTCGATACGTCTAATCCTTTGTGTTCAGCAAATCGGTGGGATTGACAACCTCACTGTAAGTTGGGGCAAGGTATTTGGGTTGTGTTGTGTGCAGGTTCCACGTCGTTGCTAACGTCGGTAGTGCGCCCTGCCACTAGTCAGCCAACAACACCTTCAGAAGTCACGTCTTTCTCCTACTGATCGATTAAACCTTGGTTTCGTACTGAGGGAAAACTTGCTGCTGTGCTCATTACATCTTCCTCTTGGGGTTCCCAACAACGTGTTCAAGCACTTTTTCTGGCGTCGTTGCCGGGGAGAAAGAGGATTTCTGCAACGGGATTCTCTCATCTAAAAACACAAAAAAAGTTTGCTTTTATAGTTATCTTTATATTTAAACACAAAAAAATTACATAGTTGTTATTTTATTTCTAGTTTATTATGTTGATTCCTAAGTACGATCTAAAGGATCTATCTGTAGGTAATGGTTCTATAATTGGGAAAGATAACACTGAAAAATTCGTCAATCACGTTAGTAAGCATAAAGATATTGAGGATAAATCTCTGGTAGAACTTGCTCCTGATTATCAAATTGCTGCAGCTTATTTAGTTCAAATGCTGGAGGCTAGATTTGTTAGCTTGGGAAAACAATTAGTAGAAATGCATGAAGCTTGGGAAAAGAATTTTTGAAAAAAATACCTTTCAAATTAGTAGCAATGCATGAAGCTTGGGAAAAGAATTTTGATTGAATTATTCCTGAAAATCCATTTGATAAAAGTAGTGAACCTAAAAGTGCAGAGCAAGGGTATTATAAGACTCATATTGATACAATACAAATCTTTGTTGAAAAGACTTCTCACATTGATCTTAATGGTCCTTCACTCGATAATACTTGATGCTCGTATTTTTACTGTGCCTAGCTGAAAGGCGTTAAAGAAAAGCGCTTATGGGAGACAACTCATGTTTTATTTACAGTAATTTTTCATTTTGTTGAGTCTTGAAAGTTATTACTCCTATAATGACCGCTCCTTATCATTTTTATTTCATGTTTGTGCCAAGAATAGCCTCTAATAGGAAGAAAGTAATGTTTGGGGAAGTTGCTGTCCTGAAAACAGATTATGTGTTGTTACCATAAAAATTCGAAAAAATATCCAGAGCGGAATTTTGAGCTGTCATTTTTTATGCTTATGCCCTAGGTTATTATATAAGTTTAGTTAGTTGACCACTTTTCGAGATAAGCAACAGAGTATTTTCGGAAATTTCTATCTTTACATGTTGTTCTGTTTTGACAGATTTCTGCACTATTTGCATTCGCCTCTTAAATCTCTTTCTTTTTGAGTTCTTTTGATCGAAGAGCTTTTTAAAAGGTTGCTACAGTATCTTATGCTTTAATAGATTTTTGATATATATTAGTACTAAACACAAGTGGATTTGTTTATTTTGATTGTACTAATGCTGCTAATGAAGAATTGTGTGAAGTTTTTGTATGAAGGAAGTTTTCAAGTGTAGGGAGAGAAGAATGATGTGATGAAATGAAGAATGGATAAAAGCTCAAGCTTGGGGATGCCCCTGCACCTCAATACATATTCAAGAGGTACAAGCGTCAAAGCTTGGGGATGCCCAAGGCATCCCCTCTTCATAAACAAAGCAACAAGTCATCTCTCTATACACTATATTTTTATTGCTTCATACGCTACATGTTGTTCTTGGAGCGTCTTTATTTTTGTTTTTAAATTTGTTTTGTTTTGTTTTCGTTTTCTGGTACTATGTTTAGCTCTTGATCTTTCACTTGAATTTTGTTCAGATTATATTAGTATTCTTTATTTATGTATGATTAGCTCTCTGGTCCATATTGTATTTCATCTCTGAGAGTTATTTCAAATAAGTTGATTGGTGTTGGATACGAGTAAAATATTTCATGACTATAGTGATGCAAATGGAAGCTTGTCTAGATTGTGGCATGTCATGTTGGATGTTATTCTTGTCATATGATTAGTATTTATTGTTGTATCATGACTTGCTTCAAATGGCTCAGAGTGCATAATGTATCATTTAAAGAATCATGTGTTGTTTCTATCATAAAAGCATAGTATTGTGGTATTCTCCTTTGATGCTTTATTGGGTTGACTTGGCGCATGCTTATAACTTGTTATGACTATAACCAGTCAACTAAAGCCTCTATGATCATTTAGTTTTTGATTTTTAATATCACTTGATGCTTTGATTGGTAGTGTTTTGTCGCTATGCATGATTATGACCACTATTGCTCTCTTAGTTGGTCACTTCCAGTCTTTTTTGCTAGCCTTCACCTGTACTGAGTATGAACTGTACTCGTGCATCCAACCACCAAAAACCAAAGTGCCAATTGTTCAACCATATCTACCTATGTGTGGTATTTCACCACCATTCCATAGTAAATTGTTTGTGTGCTACCTTTAAACCATCAAAAATTATCACTTGTTTTGTGTAAATTATAGCTGTGGGAAAGTAGTCTAGAAACTATGATGGCAAGTATTATGTCCTATGCATTTTTAGTTATTATATGTTGTTTGTTGTGTGATAACCATGCTGTCATGGGGAACACCATCAATATGCCTTTGTTGAATATCATGTGAATTACTATGCATGCTCATCTTGTTTGAAGTAAGGGAGATTTACCATGAGTTGCAAAGATTTGAGTATGCATATTGTTAGAGAGGAACATTGGGCCGCCAACTAAAGCCATGTTCACATGGTGGAAGTTTCAGCTGAGCAAAAGTCCAAATATCTATTGTCCTTGCTTTCCCGGTATGGATGTCCAAAAAAAATTGAGATTCATCAAAATTGAGAAAACAAATGAGATTCATCTCCTAAGGACCTTTGTACAGGAGGCAAGGAGGTACCCCTTTGTGACACTTGGTTAAAACATATGTATGCGAGGAAAATCCATGGAAGTCCAAGCTAATTAGGACAAGGTGTGAGCACTATTGGTATATTATGCATGAGGGAAGCAAACTTATAGGAAATAATTATGCAAAAGCCATACTATTTATCACTACCGTTGACATGAGTAGCACATCTCAAAATAAATATTTTCAACACTTCTATTGCTTTCAAAATAAAAAGCTCTAGCACATGGGTAATCCCTGCTTCCCTCTGCGAAGGGCCTTTCTTTTACTTTCATGTTGAGTCTTCATCTTCTACTTTATGACCGATTAAGAGAGCATAGTTGTCATTCTTAGTGGAATATGCATAGTCCCAAAATTATTATTGATTGATTCATGATTGTGATATTGCTTGCTCTTAAATTACTTATATCTAGTCACCCTTTGAACTTTGAAGGTGTCCTTACATTTATGTTTTGCTATTCCATAAGGACATGTTGAGTACTACTTTATTATGTTTACTCTATGATCATAAACACATGGTTCCTTTCAATGCACTATTATTCATGATCATTAATTTGAGTTACTCTTCATGTTATAACATAGTTGCTAAGTTCTATTGAATTATATCTATCATGCCTATGTTAGAGTACTTAGATCCCAGCTCATAATGCTTTACATGCTTGATCAAGATTGTGTTGGCTTCATGACACCTCAAAAATTATTTTGTTATGACTTACCTACTCGAGGACGAGCATGAGTTAAGCTTGGAGATGCTGATACGTCTCAATCATATCTATAATTTTTGATGCTCCATGCTTGTTTTACAACAATTCATATGTGTTTTGTTTACACTTCGTTGCATTTTTACATGATTTTCGGCACTAACCTATTAACAAGATGCACAGTGCCAATTTCCTGTTTTCTGCTGTTTTGTATTTCAGAAAAGTTGTACAAAAATTATTCTTGGAATTGGACGAAACAAAAGCCGCAGTCAATACTTTACCGAAACGAAGATGAATTTCGGAGGGGGACAAAGAGGCGCACCAGGGTGTCCGCACCACCCCTAGGCGCGGCCTAGGGCTGGCCCGCGCCTAGGGTAGGTGCGGGGCCCACAGGGGCCCCACCGACCCGAATCCTCCGCCTGTTTATACATCTTCTCGAGAAAACCCTGGAGACCGAGACTCCATCCACGAAAAGTTCCGTCGCGGCCGCCATTGTTGAACCCATCTCGGGGGCTCTGAAGCTCTTCCCGACACCCCGCCGGAGGGGGAAATCATCGCCGGAGGCATCTACATCGCCATGCCTGATGACCCACAAGTATAGGGGGTGTATCGTAGTATCTTCGATAAGTAAGAATGTCGATCCCAACGAGGAGCAGAAGGTGTTGACAAGCAGTTTTGATGAAGGATTCACCGTAAATGCTCACAGACAAGTATTCAGGGGGTTTTGATGTAACAGATGAATAAAGTACGAGTAAGTAAAATGCGAGAGAAATAATTGCAGCGAGTGGCCCAATCCTTTGTAGCACAAAGGTGTTATCACCAGAATTTGACCGGATCAGAGGTGGGCCGCGATTGGAGATGGGCTTGAAGAATATACATAGAAGGAATACATGA
>NC_061514.1:77090563-77167331 GCF_022539505.1 Lolium rigidum | reverse complement strand
TATATATATAGGAGAAATACGTGAATCGGCCTTTACCAAGTTGGGCTTGACTGCCCGTGTGTATCCGTAACATATTAGATCGCATCTTAGTTTAGAAGTTAGAATCTTACTCGTGGCACGGTTTGGTGCACGCCACATTAGAAAGTCCCCTCGGACTATAAATATGTATCTAGGGTTTATGGAATAAACAACAACCAACGTTCAACCACAAACAAATCTCGCGCACGCCAACTCCTTCGTCTCGAGGGTTTCTACTCGGTAAGCGCCATGCTCGCCTAGATCGCATCTAGCGATCTAGGCACAGACAAGCCTGCTTACGCTGTTCATGCGCGTTGCCTGTATCAAGCCTTTTGATGGCGTAGCAACGTAGTTATCTTAGACATGTTAGGGTTAGCATCGTTCTTCATATTACGTGCTTTCGTAGTGCAACCCTGTGATGTCTAGCCGCCGCCCTTACACCTATCTTAGGTGAAGGCACCCGCGCTTGATCATAGTTTAGCAGATCTGATCCGTTACGCTTGCTCCTTGTGCTACAAGGATTAGTTTACTATCTGCAATAGTTAGGCCCTACAAAGGGGGGGAGGATCCGGCCGGCACGTAGGGTGCTGCGCTCGCTGGGTCTTGAGCAGGCCGTTCCGAGGATCAACCTCGGTGTTGGTTTTTAGGCCTTGTTTAGGGATCGCTTACGATCACCGTGCGTGGCCGCGAGGCCGCAACCTGGAGTAGGGATGATCCGGGCCGGTGCGGTGAAAACCCCACATCTAGCCGTAGATCTCATTAGCTTTACCTCTGATCAAGCAGGACCACCATATACCTCGGGACACTGCCGTCCGATCATGGGTGGATCGGCTCTTTGAGCCGATTCACAGGATAACCTGAGAGCCGATCGAGGCTCGTATTTAACGTTTACGTGTGTGCCTGCAGGAAACTAAGCGAGGCATCATCCACACCTCCCCGACCAGAGAAGGTCAGTGGCACGCCCTTGTGATAAACATCGGCGCGTGCGACTGTGAGGCTTTGCGGGCCGTCGCTCGTAGGGACTAGGGCCAGCCAGCCCTAGTTGTTCCCGGTCTCTACTAAGCCATGTCTGGCCTCTGCCCGCCGGCGGGTTTCGACGTCAACACATTCTCGCACGCCCGTGGGACAGCCGACGACATCCACGACATCGCCATCTACATCCGAGGATGGCGAAGACACTCCGGCCACGCGACGATTACCGCCGATGAGCTCAAGAAGAAGCATGACGAGATCATGGCAACCCTCGGCCGAACTCATCCGCCTCCTTCCACCGAACCTCGCCTCATGGCGTCAGGGGAAGGGCTTCGCACCCGAAGGCGTACGATGGAGTGGACCCGTCCGCCCCGTCGAAGAACGCACCAGTGCCGGCCGCGCATAGGAGATCAACTACATGGTGGCTCAGCCGCTGCACCGCCACTCGAGAGCCTCGGTGAACACCTGGAGCGTGCCGCCGCGCCGTCTGCAGAAGATCACGCGAGTCACCGTACCCCGGCCGGATCCTGCTCGGGGACTTTCAAAGGAGAGATGCCGCTTCCGCCTGCCCCCACTGTTCGCATGGGCAGCACCGGAACCGCCGAACTCAGCGGCACAGTGTCGTCCACAGGTTGGCGGTGATCCTAGTGACTACCAATTCCTACCCGAGCCGCCAGGAGATCCCGCACGGATACACGTGCGCACACGTACTGCATCGCAACGCCCGCGCCCCCAACCAGCACGCAATATCGGGCCTCGAACGGCAGAGGAACGCCGGAGCCGATCCCGAGAAGCAATCGTGGCCGGCTAAGCACGCCACCCCGACGAACCTCCAAAGCCCGGCTCTCCCGCAGCTGGCTTAGAACCGGAAAAGCGAGCTGGCCGGTTAGCATGCCACCCCGGCGAATCTTCGTGGTTCGACACCCTTCGCCCATCACAACCGGATCAGATTTGTACAACTCAAAGATCAGTCCGGTATGATGCTCGAAAAGGAAGGCGTTCTGGCTACACCAAGCTCGCAGCTCCCAGCCAGCCACGAACTGATCCCGCGCCACCCAAATATCGGCTCCCGACTTGTCACAAAGTTCAGGCGTCGTAGGGGTCCGGCCTCCATCGAGCATGTGAGCCGATATTTGGCACGAACCGGGCACGACCATGCCGTCGATGAGTTGCGCGTGAGGTTCTTCTCATTGGGTCCCTCGCAGATCGGCTCGGGTGGCAATATCGCTACCACCGAACTCCATCCAAACTTGGAAGCGGCTGGAAGAGCAAGCTCCATGAGCAATATCATTCCGAAGCTTCCGAGTCTAGCATTGCCGATCTAGCACAAGCACGCGAAGCGCGAGAACCGTGACGAATCACATCCGTCCGCTTCAGAATCTTAGGAACCGATGCTATTCGGTTCGATAACCGAAAAGGAAGCAACAGCTGGCGGGAGATGTGCCTTGCAACACAACCAAGGACATGGCTCCCAAGATTATCTCGCCGGCGCACGTGGTTCGTAAAACTTTCAAGATATGAACAGCCGCCTAATCTCGGTGACTCTACAAGACAAGTTCAAGCGTGCAGAGTCTCGGTCGATGCGGAGGAAGACGAAGTTCCTGCCGGGAGACCAAGAAGTAGCAAGTGGCCGAGTGGACTCGGGGAGGAACCCCCGTGTCCCGCAAATGGGTAAAGCCACTAGCCCGCCCAGGGGATTTGATTTTGACGTGACCAAGACCGAGCAAATCTTCGACCTCCTACTCAAGGAAAAGCAGCTTGAAGATACCCGAAGGTCTCAAGTTCCCCCACGGCGCAAGAGCTGAATGGAAAGCCATACCGCAAATGGCATAACTCGCTCTCCCATGCCACCAACGACCGGCGTGCAGGTGTGGCGTCAAGACATCCAAGCGGCGGCAGAGAACGGCGTCTCATCTTCAATCCAAGACGCCATGAAGGTCGATACCCAGCCCTTCCCCGCCGTGAACATGGTGGAGTATGCTGCCATGCAGGGTGCCAGCCGGTTTCCCGTGCAATATCAACATGGTGGATCTTGGACACCTCGCCGGCAAGGATGGAGATGAGGGCAGCTGCTGCTCATAGCAAAGAAACGAGAGGAAGCCGCTCCACGCGCGATCGGCTCCGCCAAGACCCGCAAGCGCTACGTCACAGAGGGAGAAGTGAAGAACTTGAGATATCAGCGACTCCTCTCGATCACCTCCTCAACAAGTATGTGGTCAAGCACGACCAACGCCGACGGCCCGGCTGATGATGATGAAAGAGATCGTCCGACCGTAGAAGCCGAAGACATCGTCGGCATAGTCGCGATGAGGAGGAGCACGAGCGTCGTGCCAAGGGAAAGGCAAGGGGAGCAAGACGACGAGGACAGAGACCGGGATTGTCCTTTCTCTCAGTAACCGTTGGGATTCAGGAATGAGCCGATTGCCAACAATCGGCAATTGCCCGTAATGCAACCGAAGAAGAAGGAGGCAGCCAACGTGTCCGTGTTCGAGCGCTTAGGACCCCTCCCCGCCACAGAGCAACAGCTGAGTCCCCTGTTGGAAGATCTCGAAGATTCGAAGACGAGGGAGAAGAAGAAGACGTGTATCACCGGCCACGGTGGTGCCCCGACGGACTCAGCCGTTCCCGGCAAACGCGGGGTTCAACGATTGCGCGGCTTGGAAGAAGCCGAAAGGTTATACTTGCATACATTGAGGAAGGCAAGGCCTCGATCTCGGCCGCAAGGTTCGGCCGAACCCCGGATGAAGAGGGCCGTCCGCTGAAAATGGAGTGGCGCCCCAAGCAAAGGAAAGCCGATGATGAAACATCGGCCGGCACAAACATGGTGCTCGTTCTTCCGACAAAGCTTAATGCTCCACGACACACGATACATCCAAGGTGGACGACAGCAAGCGCACCAACATGATAAAATCGTAGATTGGGTTGGTTCTGCCTACCGGTCCGGACGAGTAGCAAGGAACACGTCAATGAGCAAACATGGCGAGGCCGATCCCTGTGATCGGCCCCAAAAATTTATGAAGGGACATTACAAAACCTTTCATCAAACAAGCAACATGGAGGCCGATTCCAACAATCGGCCAAAATTATCCTCACCCACCATTCTCGCTCGGGTTCAACATAAGTTATCCAACAAGAGCCGATACCATCAATTCTCTTGACAGAACCGGCTCGGGGGGCAACCCGTGTAGATAGAACACGAGGATATGCAATGGAAGCGTCTCATCTTTTGGTGATGGGTATTGGAGTATGGGGGCCGATGCACAAGACGGCCGTAAAATTCTGAAAATTCGAAAAATCGAAAAATGTTCGAGCACAGCCGATGCAGCAGACATCGACTTAAGGATATAAAAGCCGATGCATGGCCATCGACTCAAGAGGACTCAAGAGGAATAACTGATACGATCAGAGGGTCAATGGAGCACTAATGAAAGAGCAGCCTGGACTTGCGGATCAGGTCAAGGATGGATCGCATCAGGTCAGGTCAAGGATGGAGCCGATCTGACCGGCAAGAACTGAAGAAGGCTCGGGGGGCAGCTCACCTTGAAGGCTCTCTGCTTTGGGAAGCCGATTTATGTTCAAATCGGCTGGCTCTGCATAAGAAGCTCCCTCACACACGATCAAGCCCAGGTCCATACAACATGCCTGGCGTGTCCCCGTCCTCGTTTTGCCTTAGCCGGTGACTCGGTGGGCAACAGTGCCTGGTAGATGCTCTATTGAGGAACCGATTGGGGTACCATCGGCTGATATCCGTTGCAACCTTCTTCACAAAATGATGAGCGCTCGCTAAGAAGGATCGCTCGAAACCGGTGGGAGAAATTTAGGGGCTCTCTTGGAAGTCCCACAAAGATCTACCGGAAGAGAATCATCGCTTGAAGAATGGAAGGGTAAATGTCGAAGGACCGATGCGTTGCTATCGGCTCATTACGCATTGGCAAAGGGGACGAATCGGCTAAATTGAGCTCAAAGGAATCAGCAAAATCGAATTGGGGAAAAGTTCTTCATTAATAGGCGGGATTTCTTACATCAAAGAGCTGATTACTCTCGCGAGGAAAATACTAGGGGATACATTGCCCCATCTACTACTACCGGCCCTATGCTAGAGGTCCTATCTACGGGCCGTCACCGCCTCGTCGTCGCCGCCGCATCGGCGTCGTCCCGCGCGGCTCGTGCCGTCGCTCTCAATGGCCGCCGGCCGGCCTCGTTGTCCTCGTCTTCTTCGTCGGCGTCGTCCTCATCGCCGTCGAAGTCGCTAAGGTTGCTCGGCCGAGGGGCAGAACCGCTGGCCGGGCGGCTCGCTCGAGGGGCTGTCATCGTCGTCCTCCTCCTCCTCTTCCTCCTCCTCCACCCCCTCGGAGGAGGTGAAGTCATCCCGGGAGAAGCGATCGGCTGGTCGCTCTCCTCCTCCGATTCCCCGTCGGCCGGCAAGCGGAGGTCGCTCTCCCCCGTCCGTCGAGGGACTCGATCGCCCTCGGACCGAGACGGAGAAGTCATGGTTCGACTCCTCCCGGCCGCAATGGCGCGACGGTGTTGGCCGCATGGACCTCCGCCGGGTTGTACTCCGGCGTCGGCTCACGGGACGTGGAGGACCGGCCGGAAGGATCCGATGGAGCAGAGGGAGGAAGAAGACATGGTGGTGCGTGAGGGCTTTTGGACTGCTAATGCGAAGAAGATTCGGTGAGCGTAACTCGTTCATAGCGGTTAAATAAAAGGGGATATAGTGGAAATTCAATGCCACAGACAGCTTCGAGGAAGTGGTGCCTAAAAAAAAAAAAAAAAAAAACCGCGGTGTCACGCGGAGAAGTTGAGAAAGCAGGGCATCACGATGAAGGATACCGCAACGGCTCGCCACGACATGACCCGATGGGAGAGGAATATCATGCTTTTGGAAATGCTCATTTCCAAAACCGAGGGGGCATGTGTTATCACCGAATTTGACCGAGTCAGAGGTGGGCCGCGATCAAGATGGACGTGAAGAATATATATATATATATATATATAGGAGAAATACGTGAATCGGCCTTTTACCAAGTTGGGCTTAATTGCCCGTGTATCTGTAACATATTAGATCGCATCTTAGTTTAGAAGTTAGAATCTTACTCGTGCACGGTTTGGTGCACGCCCACATTAGAAAGTCCTCGACTATAAATATGTATCTAGGGTTTATGGAATAAACAACAACCAACGTTCAACCACAAACAAATCTCTGCGCATCGCCAACCTCCTTCGTCTCGAGGGTTTCTACCGGTAGCTGTCATGCTGCCTAGATCGCATCTTGCGATCTAGGCAAGCACAAGCCCGCCTACGTTGTTCATGCGTTGCTCGCACCGAAGCCTTTTTGATGGCGAGCAACGTAGTTATCTTAGACATGTTAGGGTTAGCATCGTTCTTCATATTACGTGCTTTCGTAGTGCAACCCTTGCATGTCTAGCCGCCCCTACACCTATCTTAGGTAAGGGCGGCACCCCGCTTGATCATAGTTTAGTAGATCTGATCCGTTACGATTGCTCCTTGTTCTACAAGGATTAGTTTAATATCCGCAATAGTTAGGCCTTACAAAGGGGGAGGATCCAGCGGCACGTAGGGTGTCGTTCGTTGGTCCCTAAGGTGATGTTCCGAGGATCAACCTCGTGTTGGTTTCTAGGCCTTGTTTAGGATCGGCTTACGATCACCGTGCGTGGCCGCGAGGCCCAACCTCGGAGTAGGATGATCCGATTATGCGGTGAAAACCCCACATCGTCGTAGATCTCATTAGCTTTACCTTGATCAAGCGGGACCACCATATATTCGGACACCTCGTCTGAATCATGGGTGGATCGGCTCTTTTGAGCCGATTCACGGGATAACCTTTGAGAGCCGATCGAGGCTCGTATTTAACGTTTACGTGTGTGCCCTGCGCAGGAAACTAAGCGAGGCATCATCCACACCTTCCCGACCGGTATAGGTCGGTGGCACGCCCTTGTGATAAACATCGGTGCGTGCGACCGGGAGGCTTTGCGGGCCGTCGCTCGAGAGGGACTAGGGCCAGCCGCAGCCCTAGTTGTTCCCGGCTCTACGGTGCTGCCCGTCTCTGCCCGCCGAGTGGGTTTCGACGTCAACGACCCGCGCCGGCCCGTGGTCCAGCCCCACCTTGGGTCTTCTCTGCCCCCTTCGGCTTTCTCCATGTCATCCGGAAAAATAGGATTTTTGGTATAATTTCCTTCCACGCTTGATCTTCCGAAATATTGCATCCTCGACGGTGCTTTTTCTAGCGGAATCCCGGCTCCGGTGCGCGATCTCCAAATAATCATGAAACATGCAAAATAGATGAAATAACATAAGTATTGTGTCCCAATATGAAATATATCAATGAATAACAGCAAATTATGATATAAAATAGTGATGCAAATTGGACGTATCAGTCGCCACCTCGTGGCCCCACTTCGACTCTCCTTCGGTCTTCTGGAAGCTTCGTGGCAAAATAGGACCCTGGGCGTTGATTTCGTCCTATTCCGAGAATATTTCTTTACTAGGATTTCTGAAACCAAAAACAGCAGAAAACAAAGAACCGGCTCTTCTGGCATCTCGTTAATAGGTTAGTGCCGGAAAATGCATAAATACGACATATAATGTGTATAAAACATGTAGATATCATCAATAATGTGACATGGAACATAAGAAATTATCGATACGTCGGAGACGTATCAGTGCTCGCGTCGATTCACGTCGCGCTGGCGTTCCTGGGCGCCATGGTGGTGCTCTGCGACTCGCCGGTGATGCGCCAGAGCTGTTGTGCTCGGCGTAGCCATGGCTTGGCCGCGGCTTGGCGCTGCCGTGGCCAGGCTGTGCCGCCGTGCCGTCATGGACGCGACTGTAGTGCTTCTGCTCTAGGTACACGCCTCCTTCACCCCTCTCTCTTCTCCTCTTCTTCTCCAACTCCTGTCTACTGGCCAGGCCTCCCCATTTTTGGTACTGGCCATGCCTGCAATTGCTGCTGATGTGCTGGTCATGTGGCTGTTGAGCTCCTTACTGCCCTAATGCATGTACGGATGTTGCTGCTAGTTGCTGCTACTGCTCTACTTGTTATGTTGTTGCTGCTGCTTATTGCTACTATGCCATGGTGTGCTTGGATGCTAGCTAAGCCTATTCTATTTGCTGTTGTTGCTCTAACCTATCTGTACTGTCCCTATGGTTGCCTCATCTGGCTGTTACTGCTGGCATTCCTTGCATTAGCAAGTGCCAATCATACCTGTGTGGTGTTGCTGTGAAACTCTAGCTAATTCTAGGGCTTGCTTGGTTGGCTTGTTGCACTGATTCATCAATTCCTTGATGATGTACTTCTGGATACAATTATAAAATTGTTTATATAATATATGTGATGCAATGGTTAACTTATCTGTGGCAATTCAGTAACTCCAGTGAGTTACTGATGCTCTAGCTTGCTCTTGCAAGCTCTGGTGATCATGTGATAACCATTTGCTTGATAGCTGCTTACTGTGGTATCTCTCTTGTGCTTACTGATGGGTAATTGTGCTATTGTATATCCTCTCACCAAGTGCTGGTGGATGCTTATGCTTGATAGAGCATTTGTATGTGCTTGCATTGCTTCATTGGATGCTTAGCAAGTGTCTATGTTACTTGTCAGTTAATTAATTTATTTATCTATGCAGTTTATCATATTCCAGTGGATAAATGAGATGAACTGCTTTGCAGTGATGACTCTTGTGCTATAACTACTTGAGCTAGAGGGATGCCAACTACTGTTGGGGACCCTAGCTCCATTTTGCACCCATTTGGGTGATGATAAGTGTGTATGGCTTGGTGGTTTGGATGTTTTTGTAGTTGAGGTGGCCTTAGCAGTAATATCCTGCTGTTTTGGTAGCTCCCACCTCTGTTAGCTTGCTGTGAATGGATAATTGCTTGCTGGGTGATCATTTTTGATTGCCAGTAGCTTTTGATGTTGAAAATACTTGCAGATACATATATTTCTGGTTTTATCTGATGGTTTTAAAAGGGCTAGTGTAGTCTAGGTAGCTTTGGTAATTCATCTGGGATGGTTTCCTTCCTATTTCCATTTGGAAGATGCTACCACTGGTCTGGTTGGCATAACCATGGGCATAGGCTTGATTCATCCCTGGTCTTTGCCATTTCCACCAAGTTACACTTGGTCTATGACCAAATGATGATCAAACAGGGTTAATCCACCCTTGTGTGCTTGTGTGTAGCATGGCTGTGCAAATTATTAACAAAACCATATGATTTTTTCATGTTTCAATGTATACCTCACTCCAGCTCCTAGATTTTTGTTAATGTAGAGGTTAGCTTCAGTTGGGTTGACTGGTGCTTGCCCTGCTCCTCCTTGCTGGCTTGTGCTGGTGCTACTCCATCATTGCTTGTTCAACAATTACTTGTTCTTTGTGGAAGAAGAACTGGAACACTGCTGTTCTTGGTGTTCTGGCTGATTCAGTTGATGAATGGCTAGGGTTTAGTTGTGAAAAGATTTTATACCTCCCCTTCCTTGCTTCCCTGGTCGTCAGTAATGTCTTGTGAAGTTTGGTGACTAACCCTGGCTTGTTTGTGTTGGTGTGCATGCACACTGCCTTGTGAGCTAATTGTGTGTTCCATGTTGGAACTTGGGACTTGGTGGATCAGCTCTGCTGATCTGGTCTTATCCTTCCTATATATTTTACTTCTTTTGACATTCCAAGTGGCATTGCCACTTGGCAACAATGTGCATTTCCTTTTTATGCTCTTCATGTAGGGATCAAGGATGATCAAGACACTCACCTCTACTGGATGATCAAGAAGATCAAGGCAGTAGCTTAGGTGTAGTTTAGTTTAGTTCATCATTTCATTGTAATTTTCCTTTTTCCTTTTCCTTTATCAATTTCTGAAATGGTTATGTAATAATTATATTTGGATATTGTGATGACATTGTATCTTGTGTGATAATCAATAATGCTCAAGGTTCCTCTAATGAGCTTATTGTAATTTATATCTATTCATTTATTGTTTGAATTATCCAAATATAATATTATTTGTTGAATTATTACTTGTCTTTTATTTATGTAATGTTTAAGTTTGAAATTTCAATTCAAACTTGTTTCAAATGCATTAACTCAATAATATGTGTTGAATTCAAATGTTCCCCCTTTCAAAACCCTAACTCAAAAGAGATCATGTCCAAGTTTATCGCACTCTCGAAACCCTAATCCTGGCTGGTGTCGAGAGAGAAACTTGTTCCCTCTTAGGTTTTTATGCAATTAAGCGCGAAATTTTCCCTAGTTTTGCGATGCAATGCACATCCCTTTTCTAATTCTACCCCGCAAACGTGTGAAATCCTGGGATATTACATACGTACTTGCCATGGAGCAAACAAAATAGCGGGGAAAAGTAGTCTATACAGACCTAGACACCGTCAGTACATCAGCGAGTGAAGGAAGAGGGGATAGAGAAGAAACGGAGTTCCGACAGAGACGTAATATACATGCATGCTAGCGGCGTGGCGGAGATGACTGGATGTGGAAGCGTTGCAACGCGAAGCAGCCAGGATGGCGACGGAAGGCGGGTGGTGAAGATCGACCGCGAGCTCGCAAAATCTGGGGCAGAGAAAACAGTTGGAATCTTGCCAGATGGTGAGAGCGAGAAAATGGGCAGAGGGACCTCAGGATAGAATGGGTAATGGAGCCCTCGGGGCAGCTCTCGAAGTTTTTTCTGACAAGGTTAGGTTGTAGGGTAACTATGTGTCGAAGGGTTTAAGCGCCCGTTAGTGACAATTTTGCACACATAACTATCTAAATGGAAATAAACATAAAATAGAAAATAACGGCTTTGAGTATCCCTTGGTGTTAGTCTGAGATGATGCAAACCTCTCAGTTGGGTGCATGAGACACCCCCAATTATTGTTAGAAAATGGCGAAGGACCTTGCCTCCACCTGGGAGAGAGCCGTGCTACTGAGCTTGACTTCATGTGGGACGGCGTTGTGCTTCTGAGCTTGGCTCCACCCGTAACAGGGCCGTGCTATTGAGTTTGGCTCCACCTAAAACAGTGCCGTGCTTCTTAGCTTGGCTCCACCTGAAACAGAGCCATGCTACTGAGCATGTCTCCATCTGCCGTGGAGCCAAGCAAAAAATTATTTTGTAAAATCTTTTTGAAACTAGATTATTTTTTGAGATCTTTCTAGATTTAGGTTAATTTTGTCAAAATCGGCACACTGCCTCACTGCCTACGGTCTACTCTGGATATGGCTGTACCGCTGTTGCCGGGTCAACCGGGAGAAAGGAAGGAAAAAAGCAGATAAAAGATATGACGGATAAAATGAGAGAGAGAAAATAAAATGATCAGGAGACAAGAAGCCGCACGAATCTGAAGATGACCATCAACAGTACAGAATACACCCACACATACAAAATTCATTCTCTTGTTTGTCAAGACTTTTCTTACCTTTTTGATATTTTATTTTTTCATTTCTCATATTAATTTTTTCATTTCTGTTTTTTGAACATTTTATTTTTTCATTTTTTCTCCTCGTGTCTTTTTTCTTAATTTTTTTTTTGTTCAGATGCATTTGAAAATTTGTATATGTACACGTCAACATTTATTAATGCTTATGAACATATGTGTGAACATTCTTTTGAAGGAATGCGGTAGAGGGAGCCGTACATCTATTGTTGTTTTAAATAATAACTAAAATCCACATCCATGAGAATTTAAACCTGGATGACTGATTTGTACACCCATTTTCCTAACTAAGTGAGATTGGCTCACTTCTTGATATGTATGAACAATTATATATACGCATATAAATATTTAATCATACTGATATTAACATTTGCTACATGTGAACATTTTTTACAAAACACGCTTTTATTATACAATTAAGTTATAGAAAGCAAACAATTCATTAAAAATTTTAAAAATGAAAATTAAAATATAGGACTTACCTCTAGATGGGCCTCATCTTAGAGATGAAGTTGGGGAGCTTTACTTTAATTAAGCGACAACTAGGAAAAACCTATTTCCCTAGTAGAGAAAGACGTTAGTTATTCCAGCGCAGCAGACGTACTAATGGGCCAACCCAGCCGCGATCGCCTCCAGGCGATGCTGGCTCCAGCACGCTGCTGAGCGGGAGATAGGTGCACCCACACGGGATCCCTATCCATCGCTTCTTAGCGCGCTTTTGTACAGCACGCATGCATGCTGCCTTTCTAGTGGGCTGGCCCATTAATTCCTCTCCTAACTTAAAATTGTATGATACTTCTCCAATTTTTGCAATCTGACTAGTAGCCCACCGGTTGCAGCCTCGCTCCGCTATGCCAAAAACCAGACTTCGAACCCAGTGACCACAATTTGCACCAATTTTTTTTTCGAATTTGAATTTAACCAAAATTGGTTCGTGAACAAAATTTGAAAGTGAACAAATTTGGTTTCAGAGCAAAATTTGAATCTGAATAATTTCAAAAGTGAGCAAATTTCGAAACTAAAAAAAATTTGAATCTGGAAAAAATCGAAAATGAGCAAAATTGAAATTTGAGCAAATTTCGAGACTGAGCAAAATTTAAATTAAATTTGAGCAAATTTGGAGACTGAGAAAAATTGAAATTTGAACAAATTTTGAAAAATAAAATAAAAACCAGAAGCAAACTGAGAAAGAAACCGACAGAACCGGAGCACCGGAAAGAAAACCGGTAAAAATACGCGGCTAGTAAAAAACGAAAAAAGTACGACACTTATGGACTGCGGCCCAAAATCGCCAGCCGTGCGTGCGGGAAGTATTAACGCGCGCAGCTGGGTGATACATAGGTCTTTCCCGACAACTAGGAGCTCACCCTAAGCGCTTGGGCTGCTCTCCATCGCTTCATTGCTAAAGTGCTGGGCTGCTGATAGCCCGATAGATGCATGGAATCTTTGGCCAACCTATATCCAGCCCAGGTTTACATTCAGATTCAGATGTAGGGAGATTTACTCTCAAAAAATAAAATGTAGGGAGATGAGTGCATTGCGTTTTGGCATCGCAGACAGCTTGGCAGACTGAGAATGATCCGTACGACCGCCTGGAATTCCCTATGCGAAGCGCGTACATAATCCAAGATCCACCGGCTGTGGTGGAGAAGCCTGCAAGTGCCATCTCATTGTTCGATGCATTGTCGATGGAGCGCCACATCCATCAGGAGTTCTGCAGGGGAATCCTGTCTCCTCCAGGCTCCAGGGTTCCATCGTACAACTAGCCACCTTGCGTCCACCTCTGCATCTGTTTCTTCTCCGCACGACTGCACCCCGCGTCTGAATTAGGCCCCGAGATATCATTATACCGAGATCAGCGCCACATTCTTATTGCAGTTCGTTTCACACTCAAATCTCCTGTTTAAATCAGCACTACCAGTTGGGTACGCATGCAGCTGGGGTAGCTGGCACAGTGATACAGTTCATGCCTCCAATCTGAAACCCAACGAAATCTAGTCGTTTCCTTAACACGGCGCTGTAGGGTACGTATCTGCCTTTTGGTACGAGGTGACTCCACAAGTCCATAGGGCCAATAGTTAATGCATCAGGTGCATGTCACTCTCACTCGTATCTGCTGCTTCCCTACATTTTTCTTTTCAATAACTCAATAGTTCGTATGAAGCAGAGACAACCAATATAGTCATATTTGGTCTCCGTATAATAAAGATGGATATAAAAAGTTCTACATATACTGGTACTAAACTGACACAACCTAAATAAAGGACCAAGCTGTGCCCTAGCAAATTTACACTAAAAAAGCAAGTGCTTAATTGTTTCATCATGATGACAAAAAAAACACATGTTTACTACCACGCAAATTCCGTTTAGCTAGATTGTCCTTTGCCAGCATTCTCCCCCACCTCTCTAGGCACCACAAAAAGATGGTAATTTTTAATGATGCCTTTCATCTACTAATTTTTATTTATTTATTGTTGTATCCACCTGGACAAGCCCATGCACATGGACGTAACCGAGAACATGCCACTGCTTTTGGAAAATCGATTCAAAATCTCATGTACATTTGTTAGGACCATTGCTTGTAGACGATGTAACAAAACATTTCAATTGCTAAAATATTCCCAATTAAGTTAAACGAGACATTTCAGGCGTGAGATCCCCAAAGCCTCCTTGATTGCGACAAATTAATGCGCAACAATTCTATAAAGGTTAGAATATTGGGAACACAAAAGCGTATCTCCCAACCACATGTCCTCCCAAAAAAGGGAACCGTCTCTCATGAGAAGGTCCCAAACCAAAGGAAGGATTTCTTCACTTTCATTAGCCTATCCAGAAATGTGACTCTCCCGGTTTTCACTGTACTTGAGATGTAGCTTTGGAACTAATATATTTATTTTGCAACACCTCTTGCAACATACCATCTTGAGTAAGAAGTTTGAATAACCATTTTTACTAAGTAAACCAGGGTTTTTAGCCTCCAAGTTGTGGATCCCATATCCTTTTTGGCAGTGGCGGACACACAAAAATATCTCAGGGTGGGCACACACCTCTAATTTCTGTTTTTATTGCTCATGTGTGATAAAAATTTGCTCAAATGACTAAATATAAAACGTTTTCTAAAAATTCAGATGGTACGAGATCCTCTGACCAGCATAAGATGCTCCACTTTGCTATTTTTTTTCCTTTTGTTGATCACTTTGCTATTAAAACGAGACCAGCAATAGTTTAGCCTTGCAAGACACCTCTGGATACCAGAAAGAAGGATAACATGTATAACATCATATTGTAATCACAGAATTGATTAATGCGAAACGTCCACCCATGGTCTTGTATTTTTCTTTCCAACTACCGAGTCTTTTTTTCTAATCCTTTCCAACTACGGTTTCTACATGCTGTCTAGAAGAAGAAGAAGAAACTTACTACTATTTTTCTTTGCCAACATGACCTCCCGCCGTAGGTACCACCAAAAGATACTATTTTTGAACTACTTGAGTATTTTTCGAATCCTTTCTAACCAGCCAGGGTTCCAGACATGCTGTTTAGAAGAAGAAAACAACTTACTACTAGGACGTTAAAGCGTGAGCGCCAACTTGGCCACGGGAGATACATACTGGCATCTATGAGCTAACATCACGCATGCATCTGATATTCTGATGTGAGATGTAGCAAGCATCCAAACGTTCTCCTTTCAGGTATATGTACGCGTTCATGCCACTGGCTGCATTAGTCTTTATTTTATATACGCTCTCACAGCCCCAGCCAAGCTTGGATCATCTGGAAGATGGCGAGTTTTCTGTTTTCTCCAATCGCAGCGGGACGTGGAAGCACCCGTGAATCAGCCGTCGCCCCCAGCACCTTGTTCTACATGCTCAGAGGTAGAGCCCGGGATACACTGCCGACCTGGTCACACAGTAGAGATGAAAATGAATGTTCCATTAATTAACCCCAAAGTACATGTCCAGCTAGCCTTCCGATCCTCTCTTAATCTGTATCATTATTGGAGATCCATACGCGCTTGAGTATACATCTCTAACATTCTCTCGGTCGACATCGCCGCGTCGCAAGCTCGCAATAATGCAACCAGCAATCGACGACGCGGTCTGGCTGGCTTTCAGACCAAACGGACGAACTTGGAAACAAAAAAAAAAAACCCTTCTCAAGCTCTTCCGTGTCGAGTAACCTCTCTGCATGCTAGACCCCTCCCGTTCAAGTGGGTAGCGGCTGGCTTATTCCTCACATTTCGTCTCCCTTTCATGTTAAGTTCTAATCATGCGTCTGCCGTGTTAACTTAGTCCGCAGTTCTCTGCATCTGATAGACACGATAATGTGTTAGGGGGGCATCTAGCTAGGTTAAATCTGCGTCCTGATCGACCCTGCCAAGAAGCTCCTAGCGACACGATCGGTCCTGCAGGTGAGTGAGCGGTGACAGCTGAAAAGAACGGTAAAAAACGATGTGTTTTCCCTGCTCGATGGATCGATGGAACTCGCAGGAATTACAGCATTTTACGCTTCACACTCTCAGCACCATTTTGCCCCAGCGAGCGATGGTGGCCACTAGAACGACAACATCTGGCGACAGGAGCCCGGCCGTGAGGTTTGCGCAGCTGTGATCGATCGATGATCGGTGATCCGTCGAGCTAGCTGCCGCTGCCAGTCCGTGTAGCTGCATAGAAAATGACGCTGGATGCTGTGTCCAGAGTTGCTGTCAGATAAGCCTCCCAGGCCGGAACCAAATATCAGCTTTCAGGTGAAACGACCAGTTGTTAACAGTTGAGGCGATACCTCGTGCTTTTATCACTTTATCGTAAAGGGCTGTCCGTCAGAAGAAAATATAGTTTAGAATGTAGAGACCGGCTTTTGTGAACATGGGGGCATGTGAACCCACTTTTTGAAAAGTTCCGTTTGTGATGTCAAAACATGTTTTAAAAATCGAAACACAAAATAATTTCCCAGATGATCTCAAATATGTGCCCTGGGTATGAGTTTCGTGACGAAAAAATATTTTATTTTGTCTCGGCAAAAAAGTGAAATTTTGCAGGGCTATATAGCAGTATATATGTGACGTATTTTGTCTTTTTAGATTCTGAAATAAAAAAGTGGTTTCTCCGCGAAAAATTTCTACGCACACATGAAACATGCGTACGTACCCGGATATTTTTATTTCAGAATTTTTTCACATTTCGAAAATGCATTTCCAACTAGGGTTCACGTGCACCCAGGTTCAAACCGGACTTTTCCTTAGAATGTAGGCTTTGGTTGGTGTCACTTCGGTATGTACTAAGTACTAACAGTCTAACAAGGGACAAGATTTAGAGATAAAGCTACCTAGACGGGCTAAAAAGCTTCTGTTGACGCGAATGATTAGGTCTAAATGACTGAGACGATTCTTAGATAGTCTAGAGCTTCACTTCAAATAGGAAGAAGAGCTAGCGTGCGAGTTATTACTAACTTCGTAGTAGATCTAGAGACAAGAAGTCAAAAGCTCGAGCCCTATATGCTGTAGTTGGCATATGTCATGGTTGAAATGAAATATTTTTGTCCCAATGACATGTATAAATGAAGTTTGTCTTTCCATGTTCGTGCGAAGAAAGCGAATCTAATCTCATGTCAAAGATGTGCCTAAATTCCTAGCCAAATTCCTGCTACATCAAGATTAAGAGACGAAGCTACCTGCATCTACCAAAATGGCACTATTGATGCATACGATTCGGTACAAATGACTGAGAAGGTTCTTAGATAGTCTAAAGGTTCAATTCTGCTTAGAAGAAGAGTTAAGAGTACAAGTTAATACTCACATAGTAGTAGATCTAGACACAAAAAGTCAAAAGCTCGAGCCCTATGATGGACTTAGCATATATATGGACACGAGATGAAATATTTAATTTTGTCCGAATGACATGCATGAACGAAGCTTGTATTTCCCATGTCCGTGCCAGGAAAGAAATCTAATCTCGTGTCAAGATGTGTGGCCAAAATCCTGCTACATCAAGATTAGGACATGAAGCTACCTACATTGACCAAGATGCTTCTATTGGGTCATATGGTTACGTATAAATGACTGCGATAATTCTTAGATAGTCTAAAGATTCATTTCAGCTTAGAAGAGTTAAGAGTACAAGTTAATAGCAACTTTTTAGTAGATCCAGAGACCAAAAGTCAAAAGCTCAAGCCCTTTGATGTACTTGGCATATTGTTATGAGATGAAATATTTTTTGTCTGACTAAAATGCATGAATGAAGCTTGTCTTTCATGTTCATGCCAAGAAAGCGAATCTAATCTCGTGTCAAGATGTGGCCATAATCCTAGCGAGATTCTTGGTACATCAAGATTAAGAGACGATGCTACGTACACGGACCAAAGTGCTTCTATTGATGCATATGATGTGGTATAAGAGACGATGCTACGTACACACACATCAAGTTTCATTTCATCTTAGAATAGCTAAGAGTACAAGTTAATACCAACCTAGTTGTAGATCTAGAGACCAAAAGTCAAAAGCTTGAGTTCTATCATGGTGTTTCTATCATATGGTCATGATGGGAAATAGAATGACATGCAGAAATGAAGCTTGTCTTTCCATGCTCGTGCCAAGAAAGCGAATCTAATCTCGGGTCAAGATGTGGCCGAAGCCTAGATGGAACTCATATCGCCATTTTACGTATTGGTGGTTGTCATATTTGAAGCTTGTCTAAGTTTCATATACATGTAATTTCAAACTAAGTTCCATCGATGGAATCTAAATGGAGAAGCATGTGTTGAGTTCGATAAATTACTTTTGCAAATATGATGACTAATTTCCATAGATGAAATTAGGTATGTGTGGACTATGGGTTGGTATCGAGAAAATATAAAATTACTTTTGCAAAAGTGATAGAAATGAGTGGGCCGAATCTCAACCATTTATAATTTAAGATAAGATGGGGCGGGTTCCGAAAATTCCCCTCGCATATGCATGCATGTAGAAAAAAGTATAGCTAATTATACATAATGAAATGTACTATAGGAGACTTTCCTTATTCAACATTATCTATAAACCGTCGACACTGTTTGAAGTCAAATACTAATCATAATCTCATCAACAATCTAACTAATTAAATTGTATTATATATAGACAAGTCAAGTTAGAATAAAATAAAATAAAAAGGTTGTATGCATCATTTGATGCATAGACCTAGGGTATATCTCCTTTTTGCTAGAAAAAAGACAAAAGTCAAGTTAGAATATCGTTACTAGGAATGATATGCTATTGCTATTACTACCTATATAAAGGATATCCCCAACCCCGCAAAAAGCTATATAAAGGATAATCAAATTCTCAAACTAGATGGAATCAAACACAATTCATGAATACCCATGTTTGTGTTCAAATTCGCTCCCGGAGTTGGCATGTATATCCATCAAACTGGGGCTCTAGCGATGGCGTATCTGGCTATGTGGCGAAAGAGTCTCGATCTTTTGCGGCGAGGCTGGCGGAGGACGGATCCAGCGAGGGAGGTGAAAACAAGATCATTGAGAGGAGGGCATAAGGGATGGGGTCACCAGCAAGAGGGAGGGGTGGGATCTTTGAGTGGAGAAGATAGGGAGGAGGAGAGGGAAACCGAAAAGAGAGGATTGGGCCACCAACGCGAAGAACAAAGGTAGGAGATGGTACGAGAGGGAGAGGGAGGGAGGGAGGGAGAGAGAGATAGATGGAGGTAGAGCAGACTTGGGGCGCTAGGGTTAGGTTTTCTATTTATAGAGGATGGCAAGGGCGGGCTACATGTGCACTTAAGTGTTCCAAAAGTATCACCGATACTTATTTCGGTCCATCACTAGATGTTTATCAACAGTGACGAGCATAAAAATATAATCACGTTACTAGAGGTTCATCACCGGTGACATGCTAAATGTTAGACGACCACTGGTAATTATTATGTGAACTTCAAAAATCAGCTTTGGTCTGTCACTTGTGTTGTTAAAACATCTTATATTAGTAAACATAGTGAGTATTATTTTTTTGCGAGAAAGATCCAAATCTGTTCCATGAGTTCACAAGAAGTACAAAGTACCCCAAACATAACGAAAATTAGATTGAGGTTCTTGGACCACCAAACGACCACTACCGCCACCAAAGGGAGCCTCCAACTGACGTTGTTGATGACAGTCGGGAAATCTTCGTGCACATGCCCCTAAGGACAAGCGCCCCTAGAGCAGAAGTCTTCGCCATTGAACTCTTGAATTGATCCGAAGTTTGTAACACGAAGCCTATCACACACGTAGTCTGGACGAGATCCACAACTCCACGGAAGCAGCAACTAGACAAATCCCCGCCCTCCTCAACAACACCGGCGACATCACCGCTGATGAGGTGTAAGAGGAGGCGGGTATACCTTATTCTTGTCCCGCAAAACATCATCATAGCCACCGTAACGATATTGTCAGTTGACCAAACTCTAACTTTAGGAACCCTTCTATAGCACAGAGCGCAGGTCTGAGGTCCCCGCCTCCTCCGGCCGCTGGAGTGGCAAGCACAGGAGGCGGGGACCCGTCGATTCCCGGTCGTAGATGACGAGGACGAGGCAGATGGAGGTGCCTCCTAGGGTTTCCACCCTAGCCGCCGCCTCTGTTTCTTTCGTGGGAGGAGGTTACGTCAAAGCCGCTTCGCCGCAAAGGGCTCATGTATAGTAAGTACTCCATCCATATCATGAAACATGCATCCAATTTTTTATAAATCTCAGACATGTTTCATGGGACAGATGAAGTATTATTTTGACTCCTTTGTGGTGATATTTCCCGAAATATTTTGTCAGCATTTCTAAATTTACTATCATAACAAGTATTTAGAGTATACACTTTCGCTGATAATTTTTTGTGTCATATTTTGGTGATCAAAGTAGGTGGTACATTTTCCGTTGGAGGGAGCACTCAAGTGAACCATGCGGAAACTCTGGGAAATCACGATCCACACCCATCGCTAGCAACGTACAGTCAGCAAAAATGTAGACACGGCAGCAAATCACGATCGGACACCGGAGCACGGAGAGGCCATGGCCCCCGAGATGGCTATCGGGAAAACCCCGGCCGGTTGCCGCAAGGAAGAGAGCACGGAGCCGTGACTCCATGGGCAAAAAAGGCCGCGCCCTTATCCTACATGGCAGCCGATCGAGCGATCACGCGCGCCCTGAATCGTGGACGCAGCTCGATCGATCCAGATGGCAGCCTCCAATCATGGAGCAGCGTCGCGCTCCCTGCCACTGCCAATAATTTATGCGTGTTGCTTCGTCCGTGTATCTTCCCTTCCGTTTCCTGATCGATCGAGGTAGCAGAGCATCTATCATTCCCCTGTGCACGCACGCGCCGCCTCCAGCCGGTTAGCTTGCTGGAGATGAAGCACCGCGCGGGCGGCCAGGGCAGGCCTCGCCCGTCGTTGTCCGGCACGGCGGGGCCCGTGGGTGCCAATTGGACTAGAGGACAGGGCGTTGCTGATGGCATGGAGCCAAGAGGATAGAGATGCGAGCGTCGTCTTGAGTCATTCGCTTGGCATGAGCTCGCATGCACGGCCTAGCTGCTTCCTGGCCTGGAATTTTAACCTCCGCTAATCCATGTCTGCTAGCTACTGAAGTCGACGGCATCGCTTGTCGGACCTGCCTGCTTACTTTTCGCGATGAACAATGGCTTACAGTTGTCATCATCAAGCGTGCTTATGTTTGCTTAAACAGCATGTCAATTAATTTTTTTTTTCGAAATGGGAGAAATATAGCCAAGAGGTGCACACGGCTTTTTTTATTAGATTATTCACAACACCTTACAAGAGCAATACAAAAGCAAACTCGAAGCCACCTCGCTAAACCTACAGAGAAATGAAGGGGGTGACAATTCACCAACTCACATCAACCAAAAACCAAATATCTTCCAGGCCGCCCAAGTCCGGGCCGGCTTTCACCGGCAGCTGCGCCTCGCCATCGGGAGCTAGGCGACGGATCACAAGATCCGCCACGGCTAGCCACACAACTAGCCGATCTCCTCCGACGAGAGAGAAGACCACCACCACGGTGCCACGGTCAGCGGCACCAGACGCCCACCACCTGCCACCAGGTCGACGCCGTCCCCGCCATCCAGGGCAGCCGCCCTTGGTGCCGTGGTCCCAAACCTTGAGGAGGAGCAATACGAGATCCATCCCCATCACCGCCTGCCCGGCAATGCCGGGGCGAGGAAGGAAGGAGAGGACTGCACCGCAGCCCCCATCCCTGCCCGCCCGACGAGGCCGCGGCTAGGAAGTGAGGAGAAAACGCGCCACCAGACCAGGGCCACACCGCCGCCGCCATAGCCGCCCGCCCGGCGAGAGGGCCGCGCCGCTATCATCCTCCAAGTGCTGGGGCCATCCCCCTAGTGCGGAGGCGATCCTCCATCCGCCGCACTAGGGGACCTCGCGAGGAACCCCGCCGCCCCCGTCACCGGCCGCACCAGGCTTCGCCGACGGCGGTCTCAGGGGACGACGAGGAGGGGAGGGGGAGGGGAAGTCGGCGGCGGCTAGGGTTTCCACCCCGAGTCGCCATGGAGGGGGACGACCCGAGCGGTAGTTTTCTTCCCCTGGAGGGGGACGACTAATGGATCCAAAATACATTATATCCGGTTTAAAATCCAAAATTTACATCAGTTCACACCAATTCACCAAACACCCTTGAGAATGTCCCGCAGGCGGCATGTGCAATGTGAAACTAGCCTCTGGAGAGAATCTGATTTGACAGCTTTCACATTTTACATCCATAGATGTTCACATCTTCTACTATTGATCAGCGTGTGCTGGCACGAGTTCTTTTTCAATACACTGTTATAGTGCCTAAAAATCAACATAATATACTAGCGGCGGAACCTTTCATTCAAAAGTATAAACTAGGGAGTACTGTTTGACTTTTTTTGAACTTTATGTGAAAGGTTATGTGTATACTATGCGATTTTGTCCATTTAGGTTTGTCTCAAGATTTAAGTGGGATGGGAACATGGAAATCCTCTTTGGGTCATACGGTAGATGCACCTATTGTTTTAATAGAATTGAAGGGCAGGGCGGATCTCCACATGGTGATGAGAACTATCAAACCCTGAAGTGATGGCTTCCTTGTCCTTCTTCCTCTGACCCTCTTCCCCCATAGGGCGCGGTCAGCGAGAGTTCATTATTGGGAACAGACAGACTGGCAAAACAGCAGTAGCATTATAAATGTTAAAAATAATTGAACATGTACATCCGGGACATCTATATCCCATGGGAACACCACTTGTTTCTTTTTTCCTGGACACGTGGCGATGGTAAGAACATCGATGTCTCACAAGCACAGGGTAATTAAGCGGGATTTGTTTTGGTCATAGAGATGCGCTTCGGTCACCATTGGTTATTGACACGACTCGTTTCTAGGTTTTCGGGCATCTTCAAAGAGAGTAATATCCCTACTCGAGCTTGTATGAGGATTATATCTCGAGGTGTAGTACAATGAGATTACAAGCGAGTTTCGACAAGTCATTCTCTTGGCATGAGCTCGCATGCACGGCCTGGCTGCTTCCTGGCCTGGAATTTTAAATTCCGATACTCCATGTCTAGCTAGTGAGGCTGACGGCATTTCTTGTCGGACCTGCGCGCCTGCTTATTTTCGTGATGAACAATGTCTTATAAATGTCGTCATAAGGCGTAAGTTTGTAATGGATAAAAAATACAGTACATCCGGGTTGAAATCCAAATTTCACCAAACGCCCCTGAGAATGTCCCTATGGCGGCACGTGTAATGTGAAGCTAACCTCCGGAGGGAATTAGATTTGACAGCTTTCACATTTTACATCCATAGATGTTCACATCCTCTACTATATATTGATCAGCGTATGCTGGCATGATTTCCTTTTTTCAGTACACTGTTATAGTGCCTAAAAATCAACATAATATACTAGCGGCGGGGTTTTTGATTCAAAAGTATAAACTAGGGTGTTTTGTTTGATTTTTTAACTTTATGTGAAAGACTATGTATACTATGTGAGTTTGTCCATTTAGGTTTGTCTCAAGATTTAAGTGGGATGGGAACATGGGAATCCTCTTTGGGTCATACGTGTACGTGCACCTAATTATTTAAAACACATTATGAAATATTCAAAAATATCTAATAAATAATTTTTCATGTACATCCAAACATCTATATCTGATCGGAACACCACTTGCCCCCCCCCCCCCCCTCGGGACACATGTCGATGGTAAGAATATCAAAGTCTTGAAACCACAAGGTAATTATACGTGATTTGTTTTTTCATGGAGGTACGCTTCGGTCACCAGAGGCTATATGACATGACTTGTTCCTACTTCGTCCGTCCAAGTAGACGTGCAGGGTTTTCAAGACATATTATCAAGTGAAAAGAAAATTACATTGGAAAAATGCAAACCAAGATCTCTCTCATCTTTAATTATTTCATCTCCAATAAGGTAAAAGCATGTATAAAATGGAAATAACATGTGGTGGATATTATTGGGTTTGATTTTCGTACGATGAGAAAAGTAATTTTTGCTAATTTAAAGTGCATTAAGAAGGTAGAAATATACTTTTTTATGAATAAAGTTTAAGGCTAAACGTACACTTATTTGCGGACAGAGGTAGTAGGTTCGAGCAGCATAATAGGCCTACTCGTGCTTGTACCAGGATTGTATCTCGAGGTGTAGTACAGTGAGATTACAAGGGAGTTCCGACAAGTCGGGAGGCGACTTCCGGCTACTAGAGTTTGTGGCTAGGTGTGAAGCGCTAGACCGATCTAAGGTTTCCGTGATTCCGTCTCTCTAAAAGGATTTTGAGCCTCTCTATATTGTAGAAATTGGTCCTCTTAGAGGGTTCCTAGCCTCGTTTATATAGGGCTGGCGAGGCGGTAGCTAGCTGACATAAAGTCCTCGGATTCATCTACTCATCTTCTTGTACAAGTTATAATGGAGATACAACATATTCTCTTGTTAGCATCCAAGTTCAATGTTTCTCCTAGAAGTCTAGGATAGACACGAAGTCAATGACGGTTGCCTCCTATGTGGACCCCAAAGGGTATTTTCCCCTTAGACGCGTATGTATATATATGGTATATAGATATGTTTGGTATGACTATCCGTTGTCAACACTAAACCTTTGCTTAGTATGCATATATATGAGTATAAATAACTCGGAACTTAGCTTTTGCAAAATGAAATAATTTAGTAGACTAGAATGCATAATGGATTCATTTGAGAGCAAATGTTCATTACGGTGTGGCGAAGCAAGCAAATAATTTCAGAGGTGTACTTGGCAAAAATACCAAATACATAAGTGGTGACCACTATTGTGAACAAGATGGAATTATCCCAAGGGAATTGGTTGTAGCAAATGAAAGAAATGTAGCTAATTAATATAACTAATATGAGGGGAAATGTCTATGCTTAACATTCCTCATACCCATGAATAACAAGCTACTACTTAAGAGCATCTTCAACAGACGCCCAAAAACAACTTGACGCGCGAAAACTTATTTACACCACCGTCGCATTAACTGTTTTTGGACGCACAACAGTGTCTAACTTTTCCGGACGCGCTAAAATATAGAGGCCCGTAAGTAGCGTTTTACCATACGCTGCAAAATAGGACGCGTCAAACACGGTTTTTGTATACACTTGCAGCAAACATATCTCTATCTTTTATAAAGAAGACCCTACAATTTTTTTAAGAAAAGCGATCGGGTCCCAAATGGCACAAGAGGCCGTGGCAGCTAGCAGTCGCCATCGATTCCAATCGCTAAATCGGAGCTGGCTAGTCCCAATCGTTTCTTGATAGCTGCTAGAGGTCTATGCTAGGTTGTTGGTTGAGAAATTTGGGAGCGGAGAAACGCGTGGAATTTCGACCAGAAGTCGTCCATGTAATGATGCTTTTCTAAGAAAGGTCAAGCCATCTTCAGTCCGACCCATTTCGTACGTCAAAAGTGATCACGCGCGTCCATGTGTGTCGTGCCACGGACACGAAATCGGGTGGAGTGAACATGCTGACCATTTGCGTCCGAGGCATTTGTTTTTATTTTATTTTTTGCCGATAGAAATACATAGTTTTAAAGAAAAATAGCATAAGAAAATTTAAAAACGCAGCAACGCATGTGCGTCTTGTCGGTTCGCCGGTGAGGTTGACGATCTCCGGCACCTCCCATAGCCAGCCCGGTACCAGTGGGGGAGGAGGAGGAGGAAGGAGAGCCAATGGCGACGGCTCAGGCCACGGATCCCACGCCACGGGAGGAGCAGCTGACGGCCCGCGTCACGCTGGGCATTCGGGTAACCCGAAAATTTCGTGCCGGGTTTCTTGAGTAAAGGTAAATTCTGGGTCTCCCAACACCCGAAAATTCTGCAGAAAAATTGCTACCCGATTATTCGGGTACCCGGAATGTCAGGTCCGGGTAATCCCCGTTTCACCCGAATAGGACTAGCACCACGCTTGCACTGTCAAGGAATGTGGCCATCGCCGGCGCTGTCCAGTGCGCGCTGGTGAGGAAGGAAACTCCCGCTGGTGCTGTCCACTACACGCAACCGAGGAAGATGGCCGGTATGCGAGGGAGGCAACAGCGGCCGGGATGCAAGGGCGGTGGACGGGTGCAAGGTGGGCAGTGGCTAGGAGGTGAGGGAGGCGATGACGCCGGACGGGATGCGGTACCGGCCGGGATGCGACTTGGGGGCCGGTCGGCGGACGGGATCGAGTTCTGGCTTCGGGGGTTTTGGGGGCTTGTGGTGTTGACTGGGAGACGTGGGGAAGGCCAGAGTTAGGCGCGGGGTGAAGTGGGCTTCTTCCTGCTGGGTAGCTGACTGGGGCAGTGTGGCAGATTTGGCCCAACTTCGGGTTTAACGGGCCGTTCAGTCCCCGAGGCCTACACCCAAGAGTCCCGAAATTAGTTTAGGTTTCGACTATTGGCACCCGATTTGCACCTGTTCTTTCAGGTTTCGAGTTATTCGGGTTCGAGTCCGGGTATTTCGGGTTTCGGGTTTTTATGCCCACCGCGAGACCTTCCTGCCTCGTGCTGGGGTGTCCCCGGCGTACCCTACGCCAATGTAGGCTCGTGAAGCTGGACGGCTAGGCCATCCCACTGCGCGAGTTGGTCAAGCTCGCTCTGTGCAATGGCGAGCTCGATGGCCTCGTCCTCGTTGCGATCCATCGGCTTGTGCTCTGGATTCCACGCCTCGCCGCCGTTTTCGAAGAGCTCTTCGCTCTGGTCGTTGTATTTTCCCTCGGCAACGTCGTCGGCTTCGCCCTCACCCTTGTCCTCGGCGGTGTCTGGGTCCTCCTTGGCATCCTTCTCTTCGTTGGCATCCTCATTCCAGTCATCGTCGTCGCCGTCATTGTTGGTGAGTTACCGCTTGAAGAACTCGACGTCACTGAGATATCCTGCTCGGCGGCTTGGGTCGAAACTCCCTCGTACCGAACGTGATCTAGTTGAAGGAGTTGACGGTGAACACCATACCGTTGCGTAGATCCGCTACGTCCCGGTGGAATTTTCACCGTGACCGCATCTGTGTAGAAGCTGCGCAGTCACCCCACTAGGGCCCGCCTGGCAGCGATCACACGATGATCTAGCGTCCTCCCTCAGGTCCTCAAGTCCTTCGACTGGATCACATTCGGTACGAGGGAGTTCGACGCATGTCGCCGATCGAGATACCTCGGTGATGTCGGTTCTTCAAGCGGGAACTCACCGACGATGACTCCGACGAGGATGTCGCCGAGGATGAGGATCAGGGCGAAGTCGACGATGTCGCCGAGGGCCGATACAACAACCACTGGGACGCGGACTTCAAAAACAGCAGCAAGGCGTGGGATTCGGAGCACCAGCCGCCAAATCTCAACAAGGAAGAGGCCATCGAGCTTGCCATTGCGTAGGGAAAGCTTTACCAGCTCGTCCATTGGGATGGCCTCGCCGTATAGCTTTGCGAGTTTGCTTTGGCACATGGTACGCCGGTGACACCTCCGGTTACACCCCAGCGCGTGGCGGGTAGGACATCAGCTGCTCCTCCCGTGGCGTGGGATCCGCGGCCTGAGCCGGCGCCATTGGCTCTCCTTCCTCCTCCTCCGCCAGTGCCGAGCTGGCCATGAAAGATGCTGGAGATTATTGACCTCACCGGGCAACGAATAGACGCACATTGTTGCTACGTTTAGTATTTTCTTATGTTATTTTTGTTTAAAACTATGTCTTAATCAACAGAAAATAAAATAAAAACAAATGTGTCGGGCCGCTCTGCACCCCCGGACGCAAACCGGTCAGTACGTCCACTCCAGCCAATTTCGCGTCCACGGCCAGAAGCAAACAGACGCGCGTGGTCACTTTTGACGTCTGAAATGCACCGAGGCGCTGGAGATGCCCTCACGGCGCAAATTTGGGCAACGTTTGCATCCCTGTGGGCAACTCGAGCATTATGCGTCGGACCAATGAGCTAGGGTGCAGAACCATTTTCGAACCAGGCGGACACAAATCAGTCACTTCGCGTGTGTTTACATCGGACAGCTGGAGATGCTCTCGTGGACCAAGGAAGGTAAGGCTACAAAAATAACACTCCTTCTTGCACACATACATGACGTATTTAGACAAAGCTTACTAAGTTTAACAAAAACAAATAGAAGACAACATCAATATCTATAATATTGAACAAACATGTTATGCAATCAACTTTTATGGTAAATCTACTGATATTGATAAAGTATTGTATATCTTTATATTTTTATATATATTTGGTCAAACTTAGAAAGCTTTGACTTCTATACGCATATATCTATGGTCGGATGGAGTAGCTCAAATCTCTGCTCGGTAGACTATGCTACTCCACTTTCGCTTGGTTCACTCTGTTTTTGCTTCGCCTATTTCAGTACGTAAATACGATGAAGGAAAATTCTTTAAGAAAGTATATATCGATAATAGTTTATATGCATATCTTCAAGGCACGAGCCCCCCGAGTCGCCCTTGCACGGGCAAAACAGACGGAACCCTAACCGCCGCCGCCTCCCGTCCCCCTCCTCCCCGTCCTCTTTCTCACTACTGCCGGTGCGCGCACCTGGTCAAAGCTCGGGAAACTGTTCGTGGCGCGGCAGGTGTCGTGGTTTTGATTCCCGACCATAAATTTTGAGGTGTAAGGGTTTGTGATCACGAACTAATAGGCTAACAACCTCAAGGTATACAAGATTTATACAGGTCCAGGCCTCGGATGATGATTCGGTAACAACACGGTGTTCCGGCTAATAATCTAGCTGGAAGACATGGTGGACGACGGCTAGGAGTCTAGCCAGCGTGCCAAGTCCGTTCCAGCTAGGATACAACTCCGGTAGAATGAAACTAGTGGGTATGCTCTAAATCCTGAAGTTGAAATACGTATTAACTACTACAACTTCAGTGAGCTTCTGGCCGAAGTCCTCTAGCTTATGATCGGTGGATGGACTTCTGAGTGTGGATTACTGTGTGTCTGTGTTGAAATCTGAATGGAGATACATCTTCCTTCCTGGGTTGCTCATTTTATACCCTTGGCCTTGGGAATGGTGGAGAGGCTACCACTATAGCCTAGGTGACATGGTGGTGCCAAGCTCCTTGGCCGCTACTCCTTAGCTCCTTGGCCGCTACCACGTTTTCTTATCGTCTGGCCATCGAGAACCGCTCTATGCAGATGAGATCATCATGGACTTTAGAGCCCTCGAGGATGAATCTGTTGGCCGGAGGCTAGGATTTGAGCAAGAGAGGGGCCATGCCTCGCTAGGATGTCTTGGGACGTGCTAGTGTCATGGGTATACCTTTTGGGTATCCATTATTATCATACCCGACTCAGCCCAATATGGAGAAAGCCCAAGAAAGCAACCCGAAGAAGTAGTCGAATAGAACTCTTGTAAAACCCTAGGCTGGTTGCATATATAAAACCAGTCAGGACACCCATATAGAGGGGAGGAAGATAGACAAGAGAGACAACGTAATTCCGCCTACGGCGACCCTCTGTAAATATACTTGTGATCATATACTAGATTGTTAGCAGCGCGTATGGATCCTGCACCCAAGGGGATCCGAAGCTGGGTATATCGCGTGCTCAATCTCGCTCCCGAAATCTCCATCGTCACTCCATCCCGAAACCCAAGTTTACAATCTGTAGGCATTAACAAGGTGATCCCTCGTCAATTGGCACCGTCTGTAGGAAGCGCGGCGACTGATTGTGATCCGGGCGGGATCATCGAGTTCGTCGTCAACGTATACTTTAATCTAGCTGGTGATTGACCTTAAGATTGTACATGCACGCGTCTTCTAGGTTCGTTCGGGAGCCCGGTCGGTAATCTCTTGCGATTTTTTACTTTTTAAGATCTGCCAAGTTGTTGTCTTCTTCGCAGGCGAACACGCACCCGACAAAAAAAAGTCGTGGCATCTGCAACAAGCTAGGCCATGCTATGCTCACACCACTCGGAGACACCAACATCGAGTTCCAAAACGCATGCGACTTAAAGGCTGAAGATCCAATTGGTTTTTTTTTTTTCCGTCAAAAGCAGAGCTAAGTAGAACTGTTACATCTGATTAAATCTGACGAATCAATTACACACTCGGAATAACCCCATCTTATCTATTCACTTATTTTGCATCTCGTTATATATTTATACGAAGATTCCTGTACTTCCGATTTGTATATCTTAACATACACATGCTAGTTGGTTTACGATCACGCGGACTCGACACACTTGGATGCTCACCCGTCGCGGGTTCACCACATCGACTACATTTTCTTCCCGACTACTCCCAGCCAGGAACCAAGTACACGATCTACTTTGTTCGAAGAACTCCGTCACGGACGAGACCAGATTGAATATTCGGGAGCTGCTTGGCGACGTCTTATCCGTTGATTCATGGATCGTCGAGTCACCATGGACTTCTCGCAACGAACCCACTGATTCGTCGTCACGAACTCTTCGTTCGACACAAAGTTTATCAGGTGCTATATTTTCAATTAATTACTACTTGCAAATTTATTTTATTTCAACGAAATATTTTTTTCGGCTCGTACTATTATTTGCGCGCAGATTTTTGCGCTTTATTAACACAATAGATCGGAATAAGCTCTGACTATCTCGCTGTCGCGCACTCTCCATGCTCGGGGGCTCACCCGTTGTGGACCATGGACCCGCCGTGTCGACCGTGTCACTTTATCGACTACTTTCGGCTAAAACGCAGCACAGACTCGCTGATCTACTACGTCCGCTGCATGACTTGCTTTAACAACAACTCTGTCGTACCAGAAAAATGAATTTATTTTATTCGGGTTAGTAAATATATCTTCTCGGCTTAGTGGATTTATCTTCTTCGGCTCAATGGATTTATCTTCTTCGGCTTACTGGATTTGTCTTTTTCGGATCAGTATTTTCTTCGGTATAGTGAATTTATATCTCCGGTTCAGTGGGTTCATCTATATGGTTATTATTGATTTCTTCTTATATAATACTACCCGGTGCACTTTCGGGTGAGTGGATTTGTCTTCTTCAAATTATCATTGGTTTCCTCTAATATAATACCACCCGACGCATTTCCGTGTCAGGGGATTTATCATCTATGATTATTACTGAATTTATTTTCGTTGGGTCAATGGATTTCATCTTCGATATTAGCGGATTCATCTTCAATATATGCTTCATATTTAGTTGTGTAATCTTCAATGTGGATTCATCTCAAATACTTCATCTCGAATTCATCTTCAGTAATTCTTCTTTAATAACGTAATCTTCAATGGTTTAATCTTCAAACGATTTCACCTCCAATGGAGTAAATTTTCAGTGAATTCATATTATGTTATAGTCAATGGATTCGTCCTAATGGCTTCACCTTATATGACGCCGCGACTCCGTCATCTTCTTCCAACGTCATGGCTAACACTTGGGGCGTCGACAACGACTTCGCCCCGGATCACAACTGCGACACGACATCTAAGCAACAGTCATGACATCACCCCAGCAGCGCTCGGGGACTTGATGGCGTGTGCTCGTCGTATGCAGACACGTTGTTGGGGAACCTCAAGAGGGAAGGTGTGATGAGCACAACATCAAGTTTTCACTCAGTACGAAACCAAAGTTTAATCGACCAGTAGGAGAAATTCATGACTTCTGAAGGTGTTGCTGGCTGACTAGTGGAAATGCGGACTACCGGCATCAGCAACAACGTGGAACCTGCACACAACACAACCCAAATACCTTGCCCCAACTTACAGTGAGGTTGTCAATCTCACCGGTTTGCTGAACACAAATGATTAGACGTATCAAATGGAAGGAGATGTTTGCAGAAAGTGAAAAACAGAATATGATTGCAGTTGAATTTATCAGTAAAGCAAGAAGGACCGGGGTCCACAGTTCACTAGAGGTGCCTCTCCATAAAGAAATAGCATGTTAGGTAAACAAATTACAGTTGTGCAATTGACAGTATATCGATCGATACATGACAAGATGATTACTATGATAATTTGGTATTGGGCATTACAACATAATACATTAACCGTAATCCAACTGCGTCTATGACTAATAATCCACCTTCAGGTTAGCGTCTGCACCCCTTCCAATATAAAGTTACAAGCAACAAACTATCGTATTAAGCAATGTGTGTAAACTAAACAATAGAGTTACCATTGGATAAAACATTGTTGGGTTATCCCTAGTAGTAATAGCACATCTACAACCTTAGAAGTTATAAAGTCACTCTACCAGGAAACTAGAGGCATGAACCTACTATCGAGCATAAATACCCACTCTTGGAGTCACAAGTGTCCACTTGGCCAGAGTTTCTACTAGCAACGGAGAGCATGCAAGATCACAAATAACATATGACATGAATATATAATGAATCTCAACATAGTATTCAACAATCATCGGATCCCAACAAACCAAACATATATGATTACATAAAGATGATCTTGATCATGTAGGGCATCTCACAAGATCGATACATGAAGCACAAGGTGGAGAAGACAACCATCTAGCTACTGCTATGTACCCATAGTCCAGGGATGAACTACTCACGCATCACTTCGAAGGCGGGCATTGATACGTCCAATTTGCATCACTATTTTATATCATAATTTGCTGTTATTCATTGATATATTTCATATTGGGACACAATACTTATGTTATTTCATCTATTTTGCATGTTTCATGATTATTTGGAGATCGAGCACTGGAGCCAGGATTCTGCTGGAAAAAGCACCGTCAGGATGCAATATTTCGGAAGATCAACTGTGGAAGGAAGTTTTACCAAAAATCCTATTTTCCAGATGACGAAGGAAGCCGGAAGGGGAGCCGAGTGGACCCATGGTGGGCCCACACCATAGGGCGGCGCGGCCCATGGCCGGCCAGCGCCACCATGTGGTGTGGGGCCCCTACAGCCTCTTTCGCCTCCTTTTCTTCGCGAAACCCTCCGTCCCGAAGACCTAAGCCCACGAGGAATCCTCACGAAGGTTACAGCCCGCTCTGCGGGGCGGAGAACACCAGAGAGAAAAGAGCCTCCGCGGGCGGTGAATCCGCTGGGAAATTCCCTCCCGGAGGGGGAAATCGACGCCATCGTCACCGCCATCGAGCTGGACATCATCTCCATCACCATCATCATCATCTCCACCATCATCACCGCCATCTCCACCGCTGGACATCGTCACCGCTGTAGCAATTTGGGTTTGATCTTGATTGTTTGATGGGGAAACTCTCCCGGTACTCGATTTCTACTTGTTATTGATGCTATTGAGTGAAACCATTGAACCAAGGTTTATGTTCAGATTGTTATTCATCATCATATCACCTCTCGATCATGTTCCATATGATGTCTCGTGAGTAGTTCGTTTAGTTCTTGAGGACATGGGTGAAGTCTAAATGTTAGTAGTGAATTATGGTTGAGTAATATTCAATGTTATGATATTTAAGTTGTGGTGTTATTCTTCTAGTGGTGTCGTGTGAACGTCGACTACACGACACTTCACCATTTATGGGCCTAAGGGAATGCATCTTGTACTCGTTTGCCAATTGCGGGGTTGCTGGAGTGACAAACCTAAACCCCCGTTGGTATATCGATGCGTGGAGGGATCGCAGGATCTCGAGTTTAAGGCTGTGGTTAGATTTATCTTAATTACTTTCTTGTAGTTGCGGATGCTTGCAAGGGGTATAATCACAAGTATGTATTAGTCCTAGGAAGGGCGGTACATTAGCATAGGTTCACCCACACAACACTTATCAAAACAATCACTACAAGAAAAGTTGCCATGGCCGACGAAGTTGAAGTCGCGCCGTGGTTGCTGGTGTACCATGGCCGACGATTTTTGGTCCCTCCGTGGTGCATGTCAAAACTTTTTTTTCTCGTTTTTGAGGCCACCTAGCCCGACGAAAGCGGCCAAAACGTCGCGTATGGTGGCCCGGGACGTGGTGCATCTCGAAATCTCGGGTTCGCCGGCCGAGTCAACGCAAATCCGCACCGCCGAGGGATGTAGGGCCCGGATGGCAGCCTCTCCGGCATTGTTTTTTTCTCGATCGCGCCATCTCGTTCAACGTTCTCCGATCGAGCCGTTTACGATGCGGGATCATGGGTCCCGCATGTCATCCTCTATGAACCAAAATTCTTTCTATTCTTGGATTTTTTTGACCCCCGATTTCCGGCTACTTCCTTTTTCTTTTGATCCCTTGCCGCCTTGGAAACGTTGAGACCGCTGCTGCTAAATGGGACCCGCATGTCATCCTCTATGTGCAATCAACTTTCTTTTCTTGGAGTTTTTTTGGCACCTCAAATTTGGTCACTTGCCTTTTTCTTTCGATCCCCTGCCGCCTCTCAAACGGTGATACCGCTGCCGCTAAATGGGACCCGCATGTCATCCTCTATGTACTATAAAACTTTCTTTTCTTGAATTATTTTTGGCACCTCATATTTGGTCACTTGCCTTTTTCTTTCGATCCCCTGCCGCCTCTCAAACGGTGATACCGCTGTCTGCTAAATGGGACCCGCATGTCATCCTCTATGTACTATAAAACTTTCTTTTCTTGGATTATTTTTGGCACCTCATATTTGGTCACTTGCCTTTTTCTTTCGATCCCCTGCCGCCTCTCAAACGGTGATACCGCTGCTGCTAAATGGGACCCGCATGTCATCCTCTATGTACTATAAAACTTTCTTTTCTTGGATTATTTTTGGCTCCTCGATATTTGGTCACTTGCGTTTTTTCTTTCGATCTCATGCCACGTTTGAAACGTTGAGGAACCTGCTGGCTCATGGGACCCGCATGTCATCCTCTATGTGCTATAAAAGTTTATTTTCTTGGATTTTTTTCACTCTCTGATTTTTGGTCTATTTCCTTTTTCTTTTGATCCCCTGCCTCCTTGGAAACGTTGAGTAAGCTGCTTGCTCATGGGACCCGCATGTCATCCTCTATGTACTATAAAACTTTCTTTTCTTGGATTTTTTTGGCACCTCATATTTGGTCACTTGCCTTTTTCTTTCGATCCCCTGCCGCCTTTGAAACGTTGAGACCGCTGCTGCTAAATGGGACCCGCATGTCATCCTCTATGTACTATAAAACTTTCTTTTCTTGGATTTTTTTGGCACCTCATATTTGGTCACTTGCCTTTTTTCTTTCGATCCCCTGCCGCCTCTCAAACGGTGATAACGCTGCTGCTAAATGGGACCCGCATGTCATCCTCTATGTACTATAAAACTTTCTTTTCTTGGATTTTTTTGACACCTCATATTTGGTCACTTGCCTTTTTCTTTCGATCCCCTGCTGCCTCTCAAACGGTGATACCGCTGCTCCTAATGGGACCCGCATGTCATCCTCTATGTAAATCATGTTTCTTTTCTTGAATTATTTTTGGCTCCTGATATTTGGTCACTTGCCTTTTTCTTTCGATCTCATGCCACGTTTGAAACGTTGAGGAACCCGCTCGGCTCATGGGACCCGCATGTCATCCTCTATGTGCTATAAAAGTTTCCTTTGTTGGATTTTTTTCACCCGCTGATTTTTGGCTTGCCTTTTTCTTTTGATCCCCTGCCCCTTTGAAACGTCGAGTAAGCTGCCGGCTCAAGGGACCCGCATGTCATCCTCTATGTCCATCAACTTTCTTTTCTTGGATTTTTTTGACCCCCTAATTACTAGCTACTTTCTTTTTCTTTTGATCTCAAGCCGCATTTCAAACATTGAGACCGCTCGCCGCAAAATGGGACCCACATGTCATCCTCTATGTACAATAAATCTTGGATTATTTTTGGCTCCCGATATTTGGTCACTTGCCTTTTTCTTTCGATCTCATGCCGCCTTTGAAACGTTGAGTAAGCTGCCGGCTCATGGGTCCCGCATGTCATCCTCTACGAACAATAAAAGTTTCCTTTCTTGGAGTTATTTTTGACCCCTAATTTCTGGCTATTTGCCTTTTTATTTCGATCCCTGCCCCCTTTGAAACGATGAGGACGTCGTTGGCGGGTCGGTCCCACATGTCATCCTCTATGAACAATAAAAGTTTCCTTTGGTGGATTTATTTTTTACCCCTAATTAATTTCCGGCTATTTCCTTTTTTTTCTTTTGATCCCCTGCCGCCTTGGAAACGTTGAGGATGCTCGCTGCCTCATCGGTCCCGCATGTCATCCTCTCAGAACGATAAATGTTTTCTTTTCTTGGATTTTTTTACCAACTGATTTTTTATTTTTTTTATTTTCGACCCCCGCCTTTGAAACGTTGACGACGCTCGCCGGCTCATGGGTCCCCGATGTCGGCCTCCCCGTACAAGAAACATGTGATATCTTGATTATTTTGCGGACAATAAACGGTGTATTTCGCTCTGAGCTATTGCAAACGGATAAATTAAATCTTTATTTTTACAACTTATATCTTGAATCTCCTTGTTTTTTGTTTTGGCGAAGCATAGGACTTTCCTGTTTTTTTTTTTGAGAAAAATCCGAACTTTCATGTTCTGGAGTGGGCTGAAATTGTACGAGTCAAAAGGCCCAGAAGGATAGTTCGAAGGCCCAGATGTCCAGATCCAGCCCAATTGAAATCTTTATTTTCTTGGATTTTTTTCACCCCCTGATTTCTGGCTACATCATTTTTCTTTTGGTCCTGTGCCGCCTTGGAAACGTTGAGACCGCTGCTGCAAAATGGGACCCGCATGTCATCCTCTATGTACAATAAAGTTTCTTTTCTTGGATTATTTTTGGCTCTTGATATTTGGTCACTTGCCTTTTTCTTTCGATCTCATGCCACGTTTGAAACGTTGAGGAATCTGCCGGCTCATGGGACCCGCATGTCATCCTCTATGTACAATAAAAGTTTGATTTCTTGGATTTTTGGCTATTTCCTTTTTCTTTTGATCCCCGCCGCCTTTGAAACGTTTAGTAAGCTGCTGGCTCATAGGACCCACATGTCGACTGTATGAACGATAAAGCTTTCCTTTCTTGGAGTTTTTTTGACCCCCTAATTTCGGCTACTTTCATTTTCTATTGATCTCAAGCCGCATTTGAAACGTTGGGACCACCGCCGCACAATGGGACCCGCATGTCATCCTGTATGTACAATCAAGTTTCTTTGCTTGGATTATTTTTGGCTCCTGATATTTGGTCACTTGCCTTTTTCTTTCGATCTCATGCCACGTTTGAAACGTTGAGGAACCTGCCGGCTCATGGGACCCGCATGTCATCCTCTATGTGCTATAAAACTTTCCTTTGTTGGATTTTTTTTACCCTCCGATTTTTGGCTTGCCTTTTTCTTTTGATCCCCTCTGCCCCCTTTGAAACGTTGAGTAAGCTGCCGGCTCAAGGGACCCGCATGTCATCCTCTATGTCCATCAACTTTCTTTTCTTGGATTTTTTTGACCCCCTAATTACTAGCTACTTTCTTTTTCTTTTGATCTCAAGCCGCATTTCAAACATTGAGACCGCTCGCTGCAAAATTGGACCCACATGTCATCCTCTATGTACAATAAATCTTGGATTATTTTTGGCTCCTGATATTGGGTCACTTGCCTTTTTCTTTCGATCTCATGCCGCCTTTGAAACGTTGAGTAAGCTGCTGGCTCATGGGTCCCGCATGTCATCCTCTACGAACAATAAAAGTTTCCTTTCTTGGAGTTATTTTTGACCCCTAATTTCTGGCTATTTGCCTTTTTCTTTCGATCCCCTGCCCCCTTTGAAACGATGAGGACGCTGTTGGCAGGTCGGTCCCACATGTCATCCTCTATGAACAATAAAAGTTTCCTTTGGTGGATTTATTTTTGACCCCTAATTAATTTCTGGATATTTCCTTTTATTCTTTTGAACCCCGGCGCCTTGGAATCGTTAAGGATGCTGCTGCCTCATGGGTCCCGCATGTCATCCTCTCGTAAAGGTTAATGTTTCTTTTCTTGGATTTTGTTTACCAACTGATTTTTGGCTTTTTTTTCTTCTTTCGATCTCCTGCCGCCTTTAAAACGTTGACGACGCTGCTGGCTCACGGGTCCCACATGTCAGCCTCTATAAACAATAAACGTTGAGGATGCTGCTGCCTCATGGGTCCCGCAGGTCATCCTCTCAGAATGATAAATGTTTTCTTTTCTTGGATTTTTTTTACCAACTTATTTTTGGTTTTTTTATTTTCGATCCCCTGCCGCCTTTGAAACGTTGACGACGTTGCTGGCTCATGGGTCCCCGATGTCAGCCTCCCCGTACAAGAAACATGTGATATCTTATTTTGCAGACAATAAACATTGTATTTCGCACTGAGCTATTGCAAACTGATAAATTAAATCTTTATATTTACATAAACAAACTTATATGTTGAATCTCCTTGTTTTTTGTTTTTCCGAAGCATAGGACTTTCCTGTTTTTTTTAAAAAAAATCCGAACTTTCCTGTTTTGGAGTGGGCTGAAATTGTACGAGTCAAAAGGCCCAGCAAGATAGTTCGAAGGCCCAGATGTCCAGATGCAGCCCAATTGAAATCTTTCTTTTCTTGGATTTTTTTCAACCCCCGATTTCCGGCTACTTCATTTTTCTTTTGGTCCTGTGCCGCCTTGGAAGCGTTGAGACCGCTGCTACAAAATGGGACCCGCATGTCATACTCTATGTACTATAAAACTTTCTTTTCTTGGAATTTTTTTGGCACCTCATATTTGGTCACTTGCCTTTTTCTTTCGATCGCCTGCCGCCTCTCAAACGTTGATACAGCTGCTGCTAAATGGGACCCGCATGTCATCCTCTATGTACATTCAAGTTTCTTTTCTTGGATTATTTTTGGCTCTTGATATTTGGTCACTTGCCTTTTTCTTTCGATCTCATGCCACGTTTGAAACGTTGAGGAACCTGCTGCTAAATGGGACCCGCATGTCATCCTCTATGTGTTATAAAAGTTTATTTTCTTGGATTTTTTTTCACCCTCTGATTTTTGGCTATTTCCTTTTTCTTTTCATCCCCGCCGCCTTGGAAACGTTGAGTAAGCTGCTGGCTCATGGGACCCGCATGTCATTCTCTATGTCCATCAACTTTCTTTTCTTGGATTTTTTGAGCCCCTAATTTCTAGCTACTTTCTTTTTCTTTTGATCTCAAGACGCATTTGAAACATTGAGACCGCCGCTTCAAAATGGGACCCGCATGTCATCCTCTATGTACAATAAATCTTGGATTATTTTTGGCTCCTGATATTTGGTCACTTGCCTTTTTCTTTTGATCACCTGCCGCCTTTGAAACGTTGAGGAATCTGCTGGCTCATGGGTCCCACATGTCGGCCTCTATGAACAATAAAGTTTCTTTTCTTGGATTATCTTTGGCTCCTGATATTTTGTCACTTGCCTTTTTCTTTCGATCTCATGCCGCCTCTGAAACGTGGAGTAACCTGCTGGCTCATGGGTCCCGCATGTCATCCTCTACGAACAATAAAAGTTTCCTTTCTTGGAGTTATTTTTGACCCCTAATTTCTGGCTATTTGCCTTTTTCTTTTGATCCCCTGCCCCCTTTGAAACGATGAGGACGTTGTTGGCAGTGTCGGTCCCACATGTCATCCTCTATGAACAATAAAAGTTTCCTTTGGTGGATTTATTTTTGACCCCTAATTAATTTACGGCTATTTCCTTTTTTTCTTTTGATCCCCTGCCGCTTCTCAAACGGTGATACCGCTGATGCTAAATGGGACCCGCATGTCATCCTCTATGTACTATAAAACTTTCTTTTCTTGGATTTTTTTGGCACCTCATATTTGGTCACTTGCCTTTTTCTTTCGATCGCCTGCCGCCTCTCAAACGTTGATACAACTGCTGCTAAATGGGACCCGCATGTCATCCTCTATGTACAATAAAGTTTCTTTTCTTGGATTATCTTTGGCTCCTGATATTTGGTCACTTGCCTTTTTCTTTCGATCTCATGCCGACTTTGAAACGTTGAGGCTCGCATGTCATCCTCTATGAACAATAAAAGTTTCCTTTGTTGGATTTATTTTTTACCCTACTTAATTTCTGGCTATTTCCTTTTTCTTTTGATCCCCTGCCGCCTTGGAATAGTTGAGGATGCTGCTGCCTCATGGGTCCCGCATGTCATCCCCTCATAAAGGTAAATGTTTCTTTTCTTGGTTTTGTTTACCAACTGATTTTTGGCTTATTTTTTCTTTCGATCTCCTGCCGCCTTTAAAACGTTGACGACGTTGCCGGCTCATGGGTCCCTGATGTCAGCCTCCCCGTACAAGAAACATGTGATATCTTGATTATTTTGCAGACAATAAACAGTGTATTTCGCTCTGAGCTATTGCAAAGGGATAAATTAAATCTTTGTTTTTACATAAACAAACTTATATGCTGAATCTCCTTGTTTTTTGTTTTTGCCAAGCATTGGACTTTCCTGTTTTGGAGTGGGCTTAAATTGTACGAGTCAAAAGGCTTCCAGCACGATAGTTCGAAGGCCCAGATGTCCAGATGCAGCCCAATTGAAATCTTTCTTTTCATGGATTTTTTGACACCCTGATTTCTGGCTACTTCCTTTTTCTTTTGATCCCGTGCCGCCTGGAAACTATGAGACCGCTATTGCAAAATGGGACCCACATGTCATCCTCTATGTACAATAAAAGTTTCTTTTCGTGGATTATTTTTGACTCCTGATATTTGGTCACTTGCCTTTTTTCTTTCGATCCCGTGCAAAATGGGACCCGCATGTCGTCCTCTATTTACAAAAAAGTTTCCTTTCTTGGAGTTATTTTTTACCCTAATTTGTGGCTACTTCCTTTTTTTATCCCCTGCCGCCTTTGAAACTTTGAGGACTCTGCTGGCTCATGGGCCCCACATGTCAGCCTCTGTGAACAATAAACCTTTCCTCTGTGAACACTAGCATTGACGAACTGAATGTGAACAAGGCTTTTTTTAGTAAATTTTGTCAACCAATTGCTAGCTTCTGTATATATCACTAGTAGTACATACATCGCGAAAGCATTAGAATATTAGACCATGTTCACAAGAATAACATCAAGTCTGAACTACATTAACAGAGTGATAAAATATATTGTTCAGACCAGTACAAAATATAGGGAGTTAAACTAACACTATGCAGAAATTGGCCCATCTCTTGCATATATCCCTCTAGCAAAGGGATCAGCCACTGACAAGTCATGTACCAACCAGCTAAGAACACCGTCCGAGCTGAACTTATCTAAGGATGGTAAATATCCAAACTGAAAATCAACATCTCTATAAGCGGTGTTCTTCAGGTCTAGCTGCTTGAACTGGGTATCCCACCAGATCTTCTTGTGATGATATCTTACACCAAAATTCATTACTTTGAGCATTCTAGTGTTCTGTATAAAGAACCCGGAGACAATAACATCATTTCTCCTTCCTCGGTAGTCAGAAATCGAAATTTCTTTGAGGTGGAGATCAAGGCATTCAATGGGACAGGCTGGCTCATTATGCAGCACATGAACCTTATTGCCGGTTCTATAAAACTGCAAAGAAGTCAAATTAAGTAGTCAGTACAATAACAAAGTACTTCATAGCTATCAACTAATGAATATCTCAGGTGAGTTGAATCATGTGTTAATTGAGGACCGTGGAACAACATAATCCCCTGACACGTTCCAATTTGATAGATGCACTTTTTACATCTGTTATTGTCATTGTAAAGTTGGGGAAAGGTTACCAACATGGGAAACTCCAATCCGCAACTAGTTGCGGGTACACCCCATTTTTCTTTTGACACTTCCAAGTTTCCAAAAAAAAATGTAAACTAAAAGTCTGGACATACATTGTGTTCTATCATGTGCTTCTGTGAAGTTTCATCCAAAAATATGATAATATGTGATCTACACAAAAAAAGAACAAATGATGTGTAAATAGTAAGTCACACTATTTACATATGTCTTCTCTTTTTACACAGATCACATATTATCATGTGTTTATATGAAACTTCACAGATGCACAAGATACAACACATTGTATGACAAGAAGTTCAGTTTTGAACCAACATAATATAACTCCATTGTGGATGTTCTTCTAGTACAATTGTTCAACGGATCTAGGCTAATAACAGGTTAACTCCATGTAACTCTACAGTTTTTGCTCATAGTGGTAAACAGTTAACAACAACGAATTTACCTGGATATATAGCTTCTCCGTGCAGGAAAGCATCTAAGAAATGCAAGTAGTTGATCCAGACGAGGGCCGTCAGATTTTAGAACCAAGTTCTTCACTGTGCACAGAGAATTTTCCAAGCTTATGGGCATCATCCTCTACCGGACAATGGTACATATGTCAAAAAAATAACAAAAATGTGAGTTAATTCAACAAGAAGAAGGCTGTTCTACCAAAAAGTTTATGCGTCCAATAACAAGTTGGCAGCCAGGGTACGACGCAAAGCCCAACACCATCAACTTTGGTGCGTTGGCGACCTGGATTAGTAGTGGAACATCATGAACGCATATGACCAATCTCTCGAGGCAAGATGCATCCATAATTTGCACCGTGTCTAACTGAATAAGTTCGGTGGTGTTGCGTTTCCAATAGCTAGCCACACTAATTGTACGAAGATTTGGCATTTGAATGTTGAGTTGGGTGAACCCGTGGACCCCTCAAGGTGAAGTGCCTCGAGCACAATACAGCGGGTGAACAGGCGGTCGATGTTCGTCGCCTTACAGATGTAGACGTCATAGAGCAAGAGCCTTTTGAGTTGGGGGAAAAGAAGCATGGAGTTGGCATGAATCTCGGGCAAATAACAAGAAGAAATGCTGACAATGCGCAGCGTGGGCGCGCAGCGGAACGCGGACAGCGGGAAGGAGCGCATCACTGTTCCAGCATCGAATCTGAGGTTCTCGACGCAAGATAGGGTGCTGGACCGGAACCAGCTGTCGAGCGTGGTGTCGACCTTGCAAGTGGTTCTGAAGGGGTCGATTGACACGCTTCTGGCGGGGCCAGGGTGAGCGGCGAGGATACCGGAGACCGCGGCGATGCGTTTGTGGTTTTGCTTGGCGAGTTGGTCGTCGATCTCGAGGTTAAGTGGGACGGAGTGCCAGAGGTGGCGCCACCGTTTGGAGACCAAGGTTGTGCTTACAGCGGATATAGTGGGCAGGTGGGAGATGATGATGTGGAGAATCTGGTCCGGTAGGCGGCGGATGAGGTCGTTGTCGCCGACGAGGAGGTTAAGTGGGACGGAGCGCCGCAGGTGGCGCCACCGTTTGGAGAGCAATGTTGTCCTTACAGCGGATATCATGGGCAGGAGGGAGATGATGATGTGCGGCATCTCGTCGGGGAGGCGGCTGATGAGGTCGAGGCTCGACGGAGGCTCTTCCCGATCTGGCTCGACCCGCCTTCGGGAGTTGAGCGGCTCCGCCTCCATCTGACACGGCGGCGACACACGCAACGCCGCAGTCGTCTGCTCGAAGTGTGTAGCAGGTAGCGGAGCGGATCTGCTGGACGGGGAATAGGCGCAGCGGCGGTGGTGAGGACGAGAAGGTACTCGGCGGTGGATTTAGGTGGATGGCGGATGCAAGTGCGCCGGGGGTTTTTGGAGGAGACGGCAAGCGCTATGCAAGGAACTATTGCGGCGGGCGGCCAGCCGGGGTGCCTGAGGAGAGAAAGGTATAATACTACTAATGATGCGGTGCGGCGTTTGCGTCTCCCTTCCCCACGCGTGCAGCCTTCACATTTCACAAGACGTGCGAGTTTTTCAACAGAGATTATCAAGTGGAGAGACTTTCCCAATGCAATTGTCTCTCCACTTGATAATCACTCTTGAAAACACCGAGAAGATGGCGGTGAAGAAGACGGAGAGGCAAGGAAAAAAACAATATGAATTGAAATCAAATATAATACGGGCGTTCCTTCTCTCTCGGTCTCTGCTGCACTTACTGCACTTGTGGTGCAGGCGTGTGACCCGAGAAGAAGCTAATGTACTGTATAGCCGTCCCTTGCACGCCGTGTAGCTGTATTTTGTCTCGTCAAATCAGCTCGGGACAGTTTCAGCAGAGTTTTTTCTTGCCATAATCATAATAGGCGAACATTACCACGGGCACACGGTAGTGCACATCCAACTTCTACTACTCAATCCTCCATATGCTGCACAAACCACCACTTTAACTTTTTCTTCGCAGTTTTCATGATTTTTAGCAGCTTTCCACCATGTGGTGGTCTAATCTGTTGCAATTTTTACCACTTGGTCATCTGATCAGTTATTTTGTCATGTCGATAGCAAAATCAACAAGTGGATGCCAACTTTTTTGAAGGGCTACTCTCTAAAACACAGTTTGCATTATGGCATGTTTGGTATTTTCCCTAGGTAGTACATCCAAAAAAAATTGTCTACATGCTTTTATTTGCCTATTTTAAGCACCTTTTACCATGATTTCAAATTTAGGTCAAACTCACGGGGGCCATAGGATGCACGGCATTTATTTGGCAATTGTTTCAGTATGGCCAACTAGTTAGGCCTCCTTTGGTTCATAGGAAATGGAAAGTATAGGAAAAGGAAAATCATAGAATTGGGATGTCATGTCTACTTGAATCCTATGGGAATCGTGCTCCTTTGATTCATATGATTGTCATAGGAATTATGTTGGATTTGGTTCTTATGGGAAAAATTCCTATACAAGTCATTTGATTCATAGGAACTATTCATATAGGAATCTTGTAGTGCAAATCTTATAGGAAAAAACCATTAGCTAATACATCATGGAAAAGTTCCTTTGCCACAATCAAAGACACATCATGCCGAAGTTTTGTTCTAGGACATGGACACGTTCAAACTAATCATGGTAATAGATGATACAACATCGCACACATAAATACATTTTTTGAACACAGAAATGTCCCGAAGGACTTGGCGACACTGCTTTTATATTATGATGACGGTGGGATTACAGACTGCAAGCTAGGAGGACCCTCCAAGTAAAAGGAAACTACAGACAAGACATCCAAAAGTACAAAAAGAACTCTAGTTCTAGAAAAGGAAACTCCATCCGGTCCTTCTCCACCGAGCTCAGATTAGCCTCAAAGCGCGATCATCTTCTCCATCGAGACCGGCAAGATCAACCACCTACCGTCTCGTTGGCGCATGCGGGCACGTCGCCTCATGTTGAAAGTATTCGAGCAAGTCGCCGCTCATGTCGCAACCATCGTTGCTGCAATCCACCTTAAACAAGGAGGCAAATCTACTTAAATCCTCATCCTCTTCGTAGATGTCGTCGCAGTTCGGGCACACGAGACTGGGCAGGTTTCTTAAGCAGCTTCCGCATGCAATGTGATGTCCCTCCCCCATGCGAATGCACTGCTTAATACAAGGAAATTTACATGACTGTTGGCCCAAAGAAAAATACAGCTGGGTACAACCTAGTGAAGAAAGTACTAACCCGGTATAGTGGACGTCGTGCGATTTGAGAGCACAAACCGCAGATGAACGTTCTTCTCACCACATTCTTTTCCATAACACATTCACGGGAAAAGTCCATGCTTTCAGATGGAGGACTTTCACCTTGGAAGACGCCCTGGCATCCCGGGCACGCGCCACCGGGCAGGTTCCTAGCGCAGCTGTCGCATGCAACCTTCTTGCACGAACAGCACTGCTTAATACAAGGAAATTAACACGACTGTTAGCCCAAATTAAAATACATCTTGATGAACCTAGTGAAGAAAGTACTAACCCGCCAAAATGGAGGTTGTGCGGATTGAGAGCACAAACCGCAGGTGAGCAGTCTTCTCAATTTAGCATCGTCGACAAAAGCTCTAAAGCTACCAGGGGGGACCTCCATGCCCAACGATTCTAAATGGGAATATGAATTTAGAGGATGTGAAGGAGATAGGGATAGAGGGTCGTAGTCTTCGACTTGTATAGTATATATAGGCGAGGGAATTGCAGATTCCACCAAGGAACGAGATCCAGTGACTTCACTGGCGACTTGTACGTGAGTCATTCGATCAAGATCCAACGCACATGGTTGATCCAAATTTTAAACTTAAAATTAAACTCAATTTTCAAAGAGTAACGCTACATCTACGGACAATTTTCTACGGAATTCACCTTACGGACATACGTGGAGGCCAAGGGAGGGATTGAGGTCCTAGAATCATGGGAGGTGGGAGGGATTCAGCCAATCACACAAGGAGGAGGCAGTCCGTAAGGTTGGTCCGTGAGAATTATTCTGTAGGTGTAGGATTTCTGATTTTCAAATGAAGTAAAACTTTACCAGAATACTTAAGAAAGATATATATCTTACTGTAATGTTTTCGATTTTTTTCGAGCAACTTAAAATGTGACTACAAATTCTGGATCAACTGTGTCCGTTGGATCTTGATCCGATGGCTCATGTACGTAAAGTTGCATTTTGGAGTAAGTAAAGTCACTGGCCTCAAGTTCCACCACCTCATACTTCGTATGTTGCACAAAAACACCATTTGGAAGGATATTTTGCGGTTTCCACCATGTACTGCTCCAATCTGTTGTGATTTCACCACTTAATCTTCTAATCAACCAATTATACTGGTAAATATTCTCTTACTTTGCATCTCAAACATTTCCCTGACTTTGAGTCCCTGAACGCGCGCTAGTACACTCAATAAAGACAGAGAGAGAGAGAGACGCTGAGGAGGACTTTGAGTTCTAGTACCTCACCTGCCCGAAATAAGAACGCTGGCAGCCTGACCTGCCCTAAGTACGTCCGGTCAAATCGATGCCTTGCCTTGCACGCCGTCTGCGCGCATCCATGTCTTCCCGATGAAATTGTCAGTCCAATAAAATCGGAAATTTAATTCGGCTATTGGGCGGATATGCTACCTCGACCCAAAAAAACATATTTTTAATTTTCAAAAAATTCTAACAAAAAAATCCGCATGTACTTCTCGATAATCTATGTGTGTTCGTGTAGTTTCGTGAAAAGCCGATAATTTTTGTGGTTGATGTAAGAAGACAAAAGCAAGTACTCCGTATTACAAACAGCTTTATTTTTAGCAATAAATTTTATCTTTTTTACATAGCCCAAACGACAATTTAGTTTTTTATGGAAAGACTTTATGCGCTCTTAGCATGTGAAGATGAAAAGATTAATTTTTTGTTTGGAATTTTTTTACATTTCAAAATATATAGATGTTGCAGTTCAAACTAAAGGGAGCATACGCAACCAGGAGCCAAAACATCCTCCCCCAAAAAATATGATTTGTTTTCTATTTGCGACGCTTCCGCGATGCCTATCACATGTCTGTATAGCCGCAGCTAGCACCATCGAGCACGCCCCAATGCTCTGTGTATTGTCTTGTCAATTCAATGGTCAAGGTAATCTGACCAAAAGATACGTCTTGGAGTACGCGTGCGCCTTATTCCTTGAAATGGAGGTAGTGTGGCCCAAATGCGAAAAGTGTTACTCCTCCTATTCTAGTATACCATACTACGTATTACTCAAAACAAGTTAGAAGTTATGTCAAGTATGACTAGTGCAAATAAACCCTCTGGCATTAAGAGTATGTTAGAAGTTCGGATCATGATGAACAAGTTAAATGTAATCTTCAAAACGTACAGCTATGTCAAGTATGACTAGTGCAAATAAACCATCTGGCATTAAGAGAAACATCAAATAGTACAAAACACCTGAACAAAAACGAAATTACAACAAAATCCTTGAGATGCCCTTCGTCTTCAACCTCCAGACCGTGTCGACAGCACCATGGCCGACACTAATCCAACCCAGGAAGCCGAATCCTAGGATAAGCAAGCTCGGAAGGTAGGTGGCCACGGAAGCTCTAGCACGTACCAATTCAGCACGCGCGAGGGCCCGCCCAAGCATCTCAATCGGCACGGTGTGAAGCCAGTCCTCGTCTCGAGCTCTCTCGAAGCGTGAGAGCTCGCCGGATTCTCTGTCGAGAGCAAGAATGAAGTTTCCGAGCCCACCGAACACGTACCACCGGAAGAAACGGGCGTTGCACCCCACAAAGAGGATATCCGACAGGCCCGTGTGCGTGGCGTGGAGAGGCACGATGGCGCCGGAGGAGGTCCAAGCGTGGCCACCGGGGCCGGGCGAGAACACGCAGGTCTTGCGGATGCCGTCATGATAGATCGGGCACGTCACCCCGTAATTTGACGGACCGATGCGCGCCGCAGCGTCCTCGCCATGGAGGGCGGCGCCCGGGAACAAGCTTACGAATGTTGTGTGCGAAACAGCAGGGGGTGGAGGGACCGTCACGTACTGACCTGCCAGGGGATCGCAGACGACGAGACGTGAAGGCTGCTCGAAAGGCTTTCCGTGTTCGGTGTGGTCGAAGTCCGCAAGGAGTAGGAGGCCGCCCCGAGAGTCGGCGAGCTCCAAACTGAAGTCGCCGTTTGGCGCCCGTGGGAGGAAGTCGAGCGCGAGATTATTTGCGGCGACCCCGGCCCAACATGACGAGGAAGAGGGAACGAAGTGGGGCAGCAAGCCAGACGGCCGATAGTGACAATGGGAGAAGCTGATGTGGTAGTGGCCGGCGACTATGGAGGATGGCGCGCCGTGGCGAGCGGAGAGGACACGGAAGTCCTCCGCCGCGATGACCTTGCGCCGGCTCCTGCAGGCGAACGCGGCGCGGACGAGATCCAGAGGCGAGGTGAGGCGCAGGAACACCAGCCCGAGAAGTTCATCCGGGATGGCGTCACCCTTGTCCTCCTGCCCGGACTTCCTCTGAGCATTCTTCCGGCGGGGGCGGCTGTGCCCCATCTCCGGCTGGACCTAGCTCGCGTACGGGGGCGAGGTGTGCTGTAGGGAGGAAGCTAGGGAAGTAGCGAGGCGGCCGGCTTGGTAGAGACTAGAGGAGTTAAGGAGGAGACTTATGTACTCGAAAAAGTTCCGTGGAATCAAATTCCTATATTGGTTAATTACATGCAAGGATGAGCAGAGTAGTTGGTTGTGTAATTGAGACGAGATTACGAGCTTGATCCCCACACACGAACCACATCGTAAAGCTTCATGAAAGAAAAATAGGAAAACAACAAAATTGTGTGGCACAACGAGTTGCTTTCTCCAAGTTCCTATAGAGGGAGTACTATGAACATATTCAAACTAGACAAATCATGTATCTACCCCCTAACCCCTAAAACTCAGTCTTATGAAATCTAGCATAAAGAGATCGAAGTCGTTTTGGGTTTCAAACATGGAAATTTCAAGAACATCCCAAAAGCTTCATTTTAGAGTGACTAAGAAGGATCCATGCTTACCTTTTCATTTTCATGTTTTAAACTTGTTTAAATCATGGTCAAACCTAGGATTTGACCAAGATTCAAATGGGCCTAAAAATTCAGAAAAAATCAAAAGAATGAAAAACCAAAGCACATATATAGCATTCTTATGCCATATATATAGTAAGCATTCAAGTTGATAAACAAGGTCTAGACATATATATTCAAACCAGAAAAATCATGTATATATCTACCCCTAAAACCCTAAACTCGTCTTATGAAGTCAATCATGAAGAGAAGTGGTTTTGGGTTTCAAACATGGAAATTTCAAGAACCTCCCGAAAGCTTCATTTTAGAGTGACTAAGAAGGATCCAGGCTTATCTTTTCATTTCATGTTTTAAACTTGTTTAAATCCTGGTAAAACCTAGGTTTGATGAAGATACAAATGGGTGGGCACAATATTCAAAAAAATCAGAAAAATGAAAAACCAAATCACATTGTCTTCTTATGACATATCGTAAGCATTCAAGTTGATAAACAAGGTATAGATATATCCAAACCAGACAAATCATGTATCTACCCCCTGTCGATCTTATGAAGTCTAGCATGAAGGGAAGTCGTTTTCGGTTTCAAACATGGAAATTTCAAGAACATCCCAAAAGCTTCCATTTTAGAGTGACTAAGAAGGATACAGACTTCCTTTTTATTTTCATGTTTTAAACTTGTTTAAATCTTGGTCAAACCAAGGATTTGACCAAGATTCAAATGGGCCTAAAAATTTAGAAAAAAATCAAAAGAGAATGAAAAAACAAAGCACATAGCATTCTTATGTCATATGTATAGTAAGCATTCAAGTTGATAAACAAGGTCTAGACATATTCAAAGCAGAAAAATCATGTATATATCTACCCCTAAAACCCTAAACTCTGTCTTATGAAGTCAATCATGAAGAGAAGTGGTTTTGGGTTTCAAACATGGAAATTTCAAGAACCTCCCAAAAGATTTATTTTAGAGTGACTAATAAGGATCCATGCTTACCTTTTCATTTTCATAATTTAAACTTGTTTAAATCTGTGTCAAACCTAGGATTTGACCAAGATTCAAATATATGGGCATAAAATTAAAAAAAATCAGAAAAATGAAAAACAAAAGCATATAGTCTTCTTATGTCATATAGTAAGCATTCAAGTTGATAAATTAACAAGGTTTGGACATATTCAAACCATACAAATCATGTATCTACCCCCTAACCCTAAACTCAGTCGATCTTATGAAGTCTAGCATGAAGAGAGGTCGTTTTGGGTTTCAAACATGGAAATTTCAAGAACATCCCAAAAGCTTCATTTTAGAGTGACTAAGAAGGATCCAGGCTTACTTATTCGTTTTCACGTGTTAAACTTGTCTAAATCTTGGTCAAACCTAGGATTTGACCAAGATTCAAATGCGTAGAAAATTAAAAAAATCAGAAAAATGAAAACCAAAGTACATAGTCTTCTTATATATGTCATATAGTAAGCATATTCAAGTTGATAAACAAGGTTTGAACCTTGATCTGTAGTACTGGGCAAAACCCTAGTTTAACCTATTTAATTATAGATTCGTAGGTTGATTTTTCTACCTTTTTATTATTATACTATGCAGCACATGTGTGTTTGCCCGTCGAGTGAAACTCGGAGGAAGAGGGATCACTCGGAAGGAGAGAAGAAGGGAGAGCATTATGGTGTCTCCCCTTTTTCGGGTGATGATGTTGACTTTTGTGCAGGGTTTGTCAGTGAGCAGGAGGTGCGAGCGAGCGAGCGAGTCGAGCGAGGCCGAGAATGAGAGAGATTTGTTTTTTTTGTGAGAGGGACAACCGAAGGATCCAGAAGGACCCACAGGCTTCCAATACGCATCCTGATGCCGTGATGCGTCTTCTCTTGACAAAGAAGATGGCTGGGAGTTTGCGTACCTATTGCACGTGACTTGTGCTCACTGAAGTGTGGGACCTCACGCGTGGGCACCACACGTAAGTGACAGACTCTGTTGGTGTAAAAACTCGGTTGATTATTATAGTGCATTAGAACAAAGTTTCCTATGGATTCAAGGGTAGGAAATCCAAGTTAACTCATTTACATGACATTATTCTTCTTATGTCATATAGTAAGCATATTCAAGTTGATAAACAAGGTTTGGACATATTCAAACCATACAAATCATGTATCTATACCCCCTAACCCTAAACTTTGTCTTATGAAGTCAAGCATGAAGAGAAGTGGTTTTGGGTTTCAAACATGGAAATTTCAAAAACCTCCCAAAAACTTCATTTTAGAGTGACTGAGAAGGATACATGCTTCCCTTTTCATTTTCATGTTTTAAACTTGTTTTAATTATCTTGGTCAAACCTAGGATTTCATGAAGATACAAATGGGTGGGCACAATATTCAAAAAAATCAGAAAAATGAAAAACCAAATCACATTGTCTTCTTATGTCATATCGTAAGCATTCAAGTTGATAAACAAGGTCTAAATATATCCAAACCAGACAAATCATGTATCTACCCCTGTCGATCTTATGAAGTCTAGCATGAAGGGAAGTCGTTTTGGGTTTCAAACATGGAAATTTCAAGAACATCCCAAAAGCTTCATTTTAGAGTAAATAAGAAGGATACAGACTTCCCTTTTCATTTTCATGTTGTATACTTGTTTAAATCTTGGTCAAACCTAGGATTTGACAAAGATTCAAATGTGCATCAAAATAAAAAATCAGAAAAATTAAAAACCAAAGCACATAGTTTTCTTATGTCATATAGTTAGCATTAAAGTTGATATAAACAAGGTCTAGATATATTCAAACAAGAAAAATCATGTATCTACCCCTAACCCTAAACTTTGTATGTCTTATGTAGTCAAGCATGAAGAGAAGTGGTTTTGGGTTTCAAACATGGAAATTTCAAGAACCTCCCAAAAGCTTCATTTTAGAGTGACTAAAGGATCCAGGTCGGGCTTACCTTTTATTTTCATGTTTTAAAATTGTTCAAATCTTGGTCAAACCGTACCTAGGATTTGATCAAGATTCAAAAATGGGCATAAAATTTCAGAAAAAATGAAAAACCAAAGCATATAGCCTTCTTATGTCATATAGTAAGCACTCAAGTTGATAAACAAGGTCTAGACATATTCAAACCAGAAAAATCATGTTTCTACCCCTAGCCCTAAACTTTGTCTTAATTATGAAGTCAAGCACGAAGAGAAGTCGTTTTGGATTTCAAACATGGAAATTTCAAAAACCCTTCCCAAAAGCTTCATTTTAAAGTGACTGAGAAGGTTACATGCTTCCCTTTTCATTTTCATGTTTTAAACTTGTTTAAATTATCTGTGTCAAACCTAGGATTTCACCAAGATACAAATGGTGGGCATAAATATTCAAAAAAATCAAGAAAAATGAAAACCAAAGCACATTGTCTTCTTATGTCATATAGTAAGCATTCAAGTTGATAAACAAGGTCTAGATATATCCAAACGAGACAAATCATGTATCTACCCCTAACCCTAAACTTAACTTATCTTATGAAGTCAAGCATGAAGAGAAGTGGTTTTGGGTTTCAAACATGGAAATTTCAAAAACCTCCCAAAAGCTTCATTTTAGAGTGACTAAGAAGGATTCAGGCTTACCTTTTCATTTTCATGTTTTAAACTTGTTTAAATCTTGGTCAAACCTAGGATTTGACCAAGATTCAAATGGGGGCCTAAAAATTTAGAAAAAAATCAAAAGAGAATGAAAAACCAAAGCACATAGCATTCTTATGTCATATGTATAGTAAGCATTCAAGTTGATAAACCAGGTCTAGACATATATATTCAAACCATACAAATCATGTATCTATACCCCTAAACCCTAAACTTTGTCTTATGAAGTCAAGCATGAAGAGAAGTGGTTTTGGGTTTCAAACATGGAAATTTCAAGAACCTCCCAAAAGCTTTCATTTTAGAGTGACTAAGAAGGATCCAGGCTTACCTTTTCATTTTCATGTTTTAAACTTGTTTAAATCTTGGTCAAACCTAGGATTTCATGAAGATACAAATGGGTGGGCACAATATTCAAAAAAATCAGAAAAATGAAAAACCAAATCACATTGTCTTCTTATGTCATATCGTAAGCATTCAAGTTGATAAACAAGGTTTGGACATGCATATTCAAACCTAGACAAATCATGTATCTATCCCCTAGCCCCTAAACTATATCTTATGAAGTCAAGCATGAAGAGAAGTGGTTTTGGGTTTCAAACATGGAAATTTCAAGAACATCCCAAAAGCTTCATTTTAGAGTGACTAAGAAGGATACAGGCTTACCTTTTCATTTTCATGTTTTAAACTTGTTTAAATCTTGGTCAAACCAAGGATTTGACCAAGATTCAAATGGGCCTAAAAATTCAAAAAAAATCAGAAAGAATGAAAAACCAAAGCACATATCATTCTTATGTCATATGTATAGTAAGCATTCAAGTTGATAAACAAGGTCTAGACATATATATTCAAACCAGAAAAATCATGTATATATCTACCCCTAAACCCCAAATTGAACTCAGTCAATCATGAAGAGAAGTGGTTTTGGGTTTCAAACATGGAAATTTCAAGAACCTCCCAAAAGCTTCATTTTAGAGTGACTAAGAAGGATCCAGGCTTACCTTTTCATTTTCATGTTTTAAACTTGTTTAAATCTTGGTCAAACTACCTAGGATTTGATCAAGATTCAAAAATGGGCATCAAAATTAAAAATCAGAAAAATGAAAAACCAAAGCACATAGTCTTCTTATGTCATATAGTAAGCATTCAAGTTGATATAACACAAGGTCTAGACATATTCAAACCAGAAAAATCATGTATCTACCCCTAACCCTAAACTTGTATGTCTTATGAAGTCAAGCATGAAGAGAAGTGGTTTTGGGTTTCAAACATGGAAATTTCAAAAACCTCCCAAAAACTTCATTTTAGAGTGACTGAGAAGGATTACATGCTTCCCTTTTCATTTTCATGTTTTAAACTTGTTTAAATTATCTTGGTCAAACCTAGGATTTGATCGAAGATACAAATGGGTGGGCACAAAATTCAAAAAATCAGAAAAATGAAAAACCAAATCACATAGTCTTCTTATGTCATATAGTAAGCATTCAAGTTGATAAACAAAGGTCTAGACATATTCAAACCAGAAAAATCATGTTTCTACCCCTAGCCCTAAACTTTGTCTTATGAAGTCAAGCACGAAGAGAAGTCGTTTTGGATTTCAAACATGGAAATTTCAAGAACATCCCAAAAGCTTCCATTTTAGAGTGACTAAGAAGGATACAGACTTCCCTTTTCATTTTCATGTTTTAAACTTGTTTAAATCTTGGTCAAACCAAGGATTTGACCAAGATTCAAATATGGGCATAAAAATTTAGAAAAAATCAAAAAGAATGAAAAACCAAAGCACATAGCATTCTTATGTCATATAGTAAGCATTCAAGTTGATAAACACAAGGTCTAGACATATATTCAAACCAGACAAATCATGTATTACTACCCCTAACCCTAAACTTTGTATGTCTTATGAAGTCAAGCATGAAGAGAAGTGGTTTTGGGTTTCAAACATGGAAATTTCAAGAACCTCCCAAAAGCTTCATTTTAGAGTGACTAAGAAGGATCCAGTGCTTACCTTTTCATTTTCATGTTTTAAACTTGTTTAAATCTTGGTCAAACCTAGGATTTGACCAAGATTCAAATAATGGGCATAAAATTCAAAAAAATCAGAAAAATGAAAAACCAAAGCACATAGTCTTCTTATGTCATATAGTAAGCACTCAAGTTGATAAACAAAGGTCTAGACATATTCAAACCAGAAAAATCATGTATCTACCCCTAACCCTAAACTTTGTCTTATTATGAAGTCAAGCACGAAGAGAAGTCGTTTTGGGTTTCAAACATGGAAATTTCAAGAACATCCCAAAAGCTTCATTTTAGAGTGACTAAGAAGGATACAGACTTCCCTTTTCATTTTCATGTTTTAAACTTGTTTAAATCTTGGTCAAACCTAGGATTTGACCAAGATTCAAATGGGCATAAAAATTCAGAAAAAATCAAAAGAATGAAAAACCAAAGCACATAGCATTCTTATGTCATATGTATAGTAAGCATTCATGTTGATAAACAAGGTCTAGACATATATATTCAAACCAGAAAAATCATGTATATACCTACCCCTAAACTCGTAATTGAACTCTATCAATCATGAAGAGAAGTGGTTTTGGGTTTCAAACATGGAAATTTCAAGAACCTCCCAAAAGCTTCATTTTAGAGTGACGCACTAAGTAAGTGATCTCATTTGGTGTTTAAACTTGTTCGATTATCATGTGATTAGAACCAAGTTTGTCTAAGATTCAATGGGTACGAAATCCAAGTGAATCATTGACCAAGACATGATTCATTCTTATGTCATATAGTAAGCATATCGAAGTTGATAAACCAAGGTTTAGATCATATTCAAACCATACAAATCATGTATCTATACCCCTAACCCTAAACTTTGTCTTATGAAGTCAAGCATGAAGAGAAGTGGTTTTGGGTTTCAAACATGGAAATTTCAAAAACCTCCCAAAAACTTCATTTTAGAGTGACTGAGAAGGATACATGCTTCCCTTTTCATTTTCATGTTTTAAACTTGTTTAATTATCTTGGTCAAACCTAGGATTTCATGAAGATACAAATGGGTGGGCACAATATTCAAAAAAATCAGAAAAATGAAAAACCAAATCACATTGTCTTCTTATGTCATATCGTAAGCATTCAAGTTGATAAACAAGGTCTAGATATATCCAAACGAGACAAATCATGTATCTACCCCCTGTCGATCTTATGAAGTCTAGCATGAAGGGAAGTCGTTTTGGGTTTCAAACATGGAAATTTCAAGAACATCCCAAAAGCTTCCATTTTAGAGTGACTAAGAAGGATACAGACTTCCCTTTTCATTTTCATGTTTTAAACATGTTTAAATCTTGGTCAAACCAAGGATTTGACCAAGATTCAAATGGGGGCCTAAAAATTTAGAAAAAAATCAAAAGAGAATGAAAAACCAAAGCACATAGCATTCTTATGTCATATGTATAGTAAGCATTCAAGTTGATAAACAAGGTCTAGACATATATATTCAAACCAGAAAAATCATGTATATATCTACCCCTAAACCCTAAACTTTGTCTTATGAAGTCAATCATGAAGAGAAGTGGTTTTGGGTTTCAAACATGGAAATTTCAAGAACCTCCCAAAAGCTTCATTTTAGAGTGACTAAGAAGGATCCAGGCTTACCTTTTCATTTTCATGTTTTAAACTTGTTTAAATCTTTGTCAAACCTAGGATTTGACCAAGATTCAAATATATGGGCATAAAATTCAAAAAAATCAGAAAAATGAAAAACAAAAGCATATAGTCTTCTTATGTCATATAGTAAGCATTCAAGTTGATAAATTAACAAGGTTTGGACATATTCAAACCATACAAATCATGTATCTACCCCCTATCGATCTTATGAAGTCTAGCATGAAGAGAAGTCGTTTTGGGTTTCAAACATGGAAATTTCAAGAACATCCCAAAAGCTTCATTTTAGAGTGACTAAGAAGGATCCAGGCTTACTTATTCGTTTTCACGTGTTAAACTTGTCTAAATCTTGGTCAAACCTAGGATTTGACCAAGATTCAAATGCGTAGAAAATTAAAAAAATCAGAAAAATGAAAACCAAAGTACATAGTCTTCTTATGTCATATAGTAAGCATATTCAAGTTGATAAACAAGGTTTGAACCTTGATCTGTAGTACTGGGCAAAACCCTAGTTTAACCTATTTAATTATAGATTCGTAGGTTGATTTTTCTACCTTTTTATTATTATACTATGCAGCACATGTGTGTTTGCCCGTCGAGTGAAACTCGGAGGAAGAGGGATCACTCGGAAGGAGAGAAGAAGGGAGAGCATTATGGTGTCTCCCTTTTTCGGGTGATGATGTTGACTTTTGTGCAGGGTTTGTCAGTGAGCAGGAGGTGCGAGCGAGCGAGCGAGCGAGTCGAGCGAGGCCGAGAATGAGAGAGATTTGTTTTTTTTGTGAGAGGGACAACCGAAGGATCCAGAAGGACCCACAGGCTTCCAATACGCATCCTGATGCCGTGATGCGTCTTCTCTTGACAAAGAAGATGGCTGGGAGTTTGCGTACCTATTGCACGTGACTTGTGCTCACCGAAGTGTGGGACCTCACGCGTGGGCACCACACGTAAGTGACAGACCTGTTGGTGTAAAAACTCGGTTGATTATTATAGTGCATTAGAACAAAGTTTCCTATGGATTCAAGGGTAGGAAATCCAAGTTAACTCATTTACATGACATTATTCTTCTTATGTCATATAGTAAGCATATTCAAGTTGATAAACAAGGTTTGGACATATTCAAACCATACAAATCATGTATCTATACCCCCTAACCCTAAACTTTGTCTTATGAAGTCAAGCATGAAGAGAAGTGGTTTTGGGTTTCAAACATGGAAATTTCAAAAACCTCCCAAAAACTTCATTTTAGAGTGACTAAGAAGGATACATGCTTCCCTTTTCATTTTCATGTTTTAAACTTGTTTTAATTATCTTGGTCAAACCTAGGATTTCATGAAGATACAAATGGGTGGGCACAATATTCAAAAAAATCAGAAAAATGAAAAACCAAATCACATTGTCTTCTTATGTCATATCGTAAGCATTCAAGTTGATAAACAAGGTCTAGATATATCCAAACCGAGACAAATCATGTATCTACCCCCTGTCGATCTTATGAAGTCTAGCATGAAGGGAAGTCATTTTGGGTTTCAAACATGGAAATTTCAAGAACATCCCAAAAGCTTCATTTTAGAGTAACTAAGAAGGATACAGACTTCCCTTTTCATTTTCATGTTTTAAACTTGTTTAAATCTTGGTCAAACCAAGGATTTGACCAAGATTCAAATGGCCCTAAAAATTCAGAAAAAAATCAAAAGAATGAAAAACCAAAGCACATAGCATTCTTATGTCATATGTATAGTAAGCATTCATGTTGATAAACAAGGTCTAGACATATATATTCAAACCAGAAAAATCATGTATATATCTACCCCTAAAACCCAAATTGAACTCAGAGTCAATCATGAAGAGAAGTGGTTTTGGGTTTCAAACATGGAAATTTCAAGAACCTCCCAAAAGCTTCATTTTAGAGTGACTAAGAAGGATCCAGTGCTTACCTTTTCATTTTCATGTTTTAAACTTGTTTAAATCTTGGTCAAACCTAGGATTTGATCAAGATTCAAAATGGGCATCAAAATTCAAAAAAATCAGAAAAATGAAAAACCAAAGCACATAGTCTTCTTATGTCATATAGTAAGCATTCAAGTTGATAAACAAGGTCTAGACATATTCAAACCAGACAAATCATGTATCTATACCCCCTAACCCTAAACTTTGTCTTATGAAGTCAAGCATGAAGAGAAGTGGTTTTGGGTTTCAAACATGGAAATTTCAAAAACCTCCCAAAAGCTTCATTTTAGAGTGACTGAGAAGGATACATGCTTCCCTTTTCATTTTCATGTTTTAAACTTGTTTAAATTATCTTGGTCAAACCTAGGATTTCATGAAGATACAAATGGGTGGGCACAATATTCAAAAAAATCAGAAAAATGAAAAACCAAATCACATTGTCTTCTTATGTCATATCGTAAGCATTCAAGTTGATAAACAAGGTCTAGATATATCCAAACCGAGACAAATCATGTATCTACCCCCTGTCGATCTTATGAAGTCTAGCATGAAGGGAAGTCATTTTCGGTTTCAAACATGGAAATTTCAAGAACATCCCAAAAGCTTCCATTTTAGAGTGACTAAGAAGGATACAGACTTCCCTTTTCATTTTCATGTTTTAAACTTGTTTAAATCTTGGTCAAACCAAGGATTTGACCAAGATTCAAATGGGCCTAAAAATTTAGAAAAAAATCAAAAGAGAATGAAAAACCAAAGCACATAGCATTCTTATGTCATATGTATAGTAAGCATTCAAGTTGATAAACCAGGTCTAGACATATATATTCAAACCAGAAAAATCATGTATATATCTACCCCTAAACCCTAAACTCTGTCTTATGAAGTCAAGCATGAAGAGAAGTGGTTTTGGGTTTCAAACATGGAAATTTCAAGAACCTCCCAAAAGCTTCATTTTAGAGTGACTAATAAGGATCCATGCTTACCTTTTCATTTTCATGTTTTAAACTTGTTTAAATCTTGGTCAAACCTAGGATTTGACCAAGATTCAAATATATGGGCATAAAATTCAAAAAAAATCAGAAAAATGAAAAACCAAAGCATATAGTCTTCTTATGTCATATAGTAAGCATTCAAGTTGATAAATTAACAAGGTCTGGACATATTCAAACCATACAAATCATGTATCTACCCCCTAACCCTAAACTCTGTCGATCTTATGAAGTCTAGCATGAAGAGAAGTCGTTTTGGGTTTCAAACATGGAAATTTCAAGAACCTCCCAAAAGCTTCATTTTAGAGTGACTAAGAAGGATCCAGGCTTCCCTTTTCATTTTCATGTTTTAAACTTGTTTAAATCTTGGTCAAACCTAGGATTTGACCAAGATTCAAATGGGTGGGCACAAAATTCAAAAAAAATCAGAAAAATGAAAAACCAAAGCACATAGTCTTCTTATGTCATATAGTAAGCATTCAAGTTGATAAACAAGGTCTAGACATATTCAAACCAGACAAATCATGTATCTATACCCCTAACCCTAAACTCTGTCTTATGAAGTCAAGCATGAAGAGAAGTGGTTTTGGGTTTCAAACATGGAAATTTCAAGAACATCCCAAAAGCTTCATTTTAGAGTGACTAAGAAGGATACAGGCTTCCCTTTTCATTTTCATGTTTTAAACTTGTTTAAATCTTGGTCAAACCTAGGATTTGACAAAGATTCAAATGTGCATCAAAATAAAAAATCAGAAAAATTAAAAACCAAAGCACATAGTTTTCTTATGTCATATAGTTAGCATTAAAGTTGATATAAACAAGGTCTAGATCATATTCAAACAAGAAAAATCATGTATCTACCCCTAACCCTAAACTTTGTATGTCTTATGTAGTCAAGCATGAAGAGAAGTGGTTTTGGGTTTCAAACATGGAAATTTCAAGAACCTCCCAAAAGCTTCATTTTAGAGTGACTAAGAAGGATCCAGGCTTACCTTTTCATTTTCATGTTTTAAACTTGTTTAAATCTTGGTCAAACCGTACCTAGGATTTGATCAAGATTCAAATATATGGGCATAAAATTCAAAAAAATCAGAAAAATGAAAAACCAAAGCATATAGTCTTCTTATGTCATATAGTAAGCATTCAAGTTGATAAACAAGGTCTAGACATATTCAAACCAGAAAAATCATGTATCTACCCCTAGCCCTAAACTTTGTCTTATGAAGTCAAGCACGAAGAGAAGTCGTTTTGGATTTCAAACATGGAAATTTCAAAAACCTTCCCAAAAGCTTCATTTTAGAGTGACTAATTAAGAAGGATACAGGCTTACCTTTTCATTTTCATGTTTTAAACTTGTTTAAATCTTGGTCAAGCCTAGGATTTGACCAAGATCAAATGGGCATAAAAATTCAGAAAAAATCAAAAAAAATGAAAACCAAAGCACATAGTATTATTATGTCATATAGTAAGCATTCAAGTTGATAAGATTGCGGTCAGAAACCCACCGGCGGGCAGCGACTGGCAACACCGTAGAGCCGGGAACAACTAGGGCTGCGGCTGGCCCCAGTCCCTCAGAGCGACGGCCCGCAAGCCTTCCGGTCACACGTCCGATGCTCGTCGCAAGGGCGTGCCACCTGACCTATACCCGGTCGTGAAGGTGTTGGATGATGCCTCGCTTAGTTTCCTGCATGGCATACACGTAAACGTTAAATACGAGCCTCGATCGGCTCTCAGGTTGTCCTGTGAATCGGCTCAAAGAGCCGATCCACCCATGATTCGTGCGAGGTGCACGAATATATGGTGGTCCTGCTTGATCAAGATAAAGCTAATGCGATCTACGACGATTTAGGGTTTTCACCGCATAATCGGATCATCCTACTCACGATTGGGCCTCGCACTCGCGTACGGTGATCGTAAGCCGATCCTAGACAGGGCCTAAAAACCAACACGAGGTTGATCCCGGAACATCCTGTCTAGGGCTAGCAAACTACACCCTACACGCCGCTGGATCCTCCAACCCTTTGTAAGGCCTAACTATTGCGGATATTAAACTAATCCTTGAAGAACAAGGAGCAACCGTAACGGATCGGATCTACTAAACGATGATCAAGCGGGTGCCGCCCCTACACCTAAGATAGGTGTAAGGGCGGCTAGATGTATAAGGGTTGCACTACGACAGACATATGATACGAAGAACAATGCTAACCCTAACACATCTAAGATAACTACGTTGCTCGCCATCAAAAAGGCTTCAAGCACGAGCAACGCATGAACAACGTAGAAGGCTGTGCTGCCTAGATCGGCAAGATGCGATCTAGGCAGCATGGTGCTTACCAGGAGAAACCCTCGAGACGAAGGAGTTGGCGATGCGCCGAGATTGATTTGTGTTGAACGTTGGTTGTTGTTTATTCCATAAACCCTAGATACATATTTATAGTCCAGGGACTTTCTAATTCAAGCGTGCACCTAACCGTGCACGGGTAAAACTCTAACTCCTAACCGACACGTATCATCTACTATGGTACAGATACACGGGCAATTAGCCCAAACTTGGTACACAAGGCCGATTCACGTATTTCTTCCATGTATATTCTTCAAGTCCATCTTGATCGCGGCCCACCTCTGACTCGGTCAAATTCTGGTGATAACACATGCCCCCTGGTTTTGGAAATGACATTTCCAAAATCATTACGCTTTCTTTCGTCGGGTCATGTCGTGGCAGAGCAGAGCTGCCGCGGAATCTTCCATCATTTCGCCTCGCCTCCTGGGCTTCTCTGCACGAATTGATAATTTCGGCATAACGTCCTCGAGAACCGTCATGGCATTAAATCTCCACTACACTCCCTTTATTTATCTGTGCCAAACGGTTCACCACTCCATCCCCTTGCTCTGTTCTGTCCACCAGCGCCAAAAAACCCTCTCCCCCTGCAGCAATGTCGCCCTCTTCCTCCTCTTCCGTTTCCCTCCAATCCTCCTCCTCAAGCGAGTCGATTCCAGAGTCGAACCAGATGGAGGCGTACAACCGGCGCGCTCCCAAGCATTGGGACAGGCGGGAGTGGGACTTCGATTTTGTGCCAGAGGGCGAGGACCTCGTCTGGTCAGATGGGGCCATGCCCCTAACTGACGGGGAGGATGACCTCCGATTCCTGATCGACGGAGCACTGGAGGCGGAGAGCGACGACGACGACCCTCCCTTCCGGGGTAAATTCACCTCCATCACCAAAGAAGAAGAGGATGACGAAGACGAAGACATCTCCTCCGACATGAAGAAGGAACAGGAGGACGACACCTCCTCCGACGAACCGCCGTCAAAGCGCATCCGTGGCTGGGCTTGGTCAGATGAGGATGATGACGATGACGAGGAAGAAACTTCCGCTGAAGGTTACAGTAGCAGCAACGAGGAACTCGCCGACATCAACGATGACGATGGCTACCCCAGTGACGGCGAAGACAACAACAGCCCTTAGAGTAGGGATCTACTATCATAGGATTAGCTGCAGTAATCTGTCCCTTTTGTCGAACAATCGGCTCCTCTTTGTAAGAAATCTTATTATCAATGAAAAAACTCCCTTTGATTTTGCCGATGTCCTTTATGCTGATTTAGCCGTTTTTTCCTCATCTGACTTTGTCGACTGTTAGCCTAACCAATGCTCAATGTCCGGTGGCAAAGCATTAGCTTCTCACGATAATCTGCGAGACAGGCCAATTCAGTCATCCCTCCAAGTTAGCCAGCTCCACCGATGACGATAGCACTTGACACAGCTATTCGCAGCAGGCTGGTGATTTGGTCTTGAGCGGGCGCCCTGGAACTGTTGCGGAGTCCGCATTAGATGCTAGAACCGATAATGACTCAGGCACAAACGTGTCACTTCATCGGATTCCAAGTTGCGATGCGAGAGCCAACCGATTCCAACCAAATCGGCTCCTTATAGCAAAGGGTCTTCAGGCCAAGCTGCCCCCCGAGCCTCAGTCAAAGCGAGAACGGTAATGAATCAGCCAAATGTGCCGCCATTGGCCTCACGTCAATGCAGAGCCAGCCGTTTTCAACAAAATTGGCTTCCCAGAGCAGAGAACCTTCAGGGTGAGCTGCCCCCCGAGTTTCCTCAGTCCACTTCTTGCGCCTTGCTGGTCAGATCGGCTCCTTTCCTTTCGTGGATTTGATGCAACCCATCCTCAACCTGATCTGCACGTCCATGCTGCTCTTGGCATTGGTCCCTCAAACTTGCCCCAGCTGATATTGCGGACTTGAATACGCGCAAAAAGGATCTGGAGGTTCTTGAAGACAGGATCGAGCCACCAACCATTCCGTTGAGAGTTCTCCATTGAGTCTCCTTCGTCCACTTCCACTCAATGCACGCTTATGTTGTACCCCTTGAGTCGATGGCCATGCATCGGCTTTCTATCCTTAAGTCGATATCCGCGCATCGGTCTGTGCTTAAAATTTTTGAAATTTTTTTACGGCCGATTTATGTATCGGCCCCTATACTTCAATACCCATCATCAAAGGATATCTTGGGCTGCTGGGCATTTGTAAAGACGCTTCTACTTGCATATCCTCGTGTTTTATCCACCTAGGTGCCCCCGAGCCGATTCTTTCAAGGGATTTGATGGTATCGGCTCTTCGTATTCGTTGAATCAAATGTTGAACCCAGGCAGAATGGATGGTGAGGATAATTTTGGCCGATTGCTGGAATCGGCCTCCACGTTGCTTGTTCGATGAAGGTTTTGTAATGTCCCTCCATAAACTTTTGGGGCCGATCACAAGGATCAGCCTCGCCACGTTTGCTCATTGATTTGCTCCAGCTACATGGTTAGGCCAGTGGATATGACCAGCCTAACTTCATCCTCTGTCATGTCGATGCGCTCTCCGTCGTCCACCTTGAGTGCATCGTCTAATCCTCGAGCGATAAACTCCGTTGGGAGGATGAGCACCATGTTTGTGCCAGCCGATGTCTCATCATCGGCTTTCTTTTGTCTGGGGCGCCACTCTTTTCTTTGTGGCCGACCTTCTTCATCCAGGGTTCACTGAATTTTGGCGGCCAGATCAGGCCGTGCCTTCCTCAACGTGTGCAGGTATAACCTTTCGGCTTCTTCCAACCCACGCAGACGCTGAACCCTTCGCTCTGGGAACGGCTGAGCCGATCAGGGCACCACCTTGGCCGATGATACTTGTCTTCTTCATCATCGTCCTCTAGTTCCTCGAGATCTTCCACCCGAGCGGACTCAGCATGCCTGTTCCGAGGCGGGAGAGGCCCTAGACGCTTGAACACATACACGTTAGCTGCATCCTTCTTCTTCTGTTTGCATTCTGGGCAGTTGCCGATTGTTGGCAATCGGCTCATTCCTGAATCCCAGCAGTGTTTGAAGAAGGGGCAGTCCCAGTGCCTATCCTCGTCGTTTTGCTCCCTTGAACTTTCCTTGGCGTGGCGCTCGTATCGCTCCTCGTCGTGATCACGCCGACGACGTCTCCTGTCGTCCCTAGCCAGACGATCTTTTTCATCATCGTCGCTGTATCGCCGGCGTTGGTCATACTGACTCACATACTTGTTGAGGAGGTGATCGGAGAGAGGTCGCCGATATCTTATGTTCTTCACTTCTCCCTCTGTGACGTAGCGCTTGCCGTCTTGGCGGAGCCGATCGCGTGGAGCGGCTTCCTCTGTGTCTTTGCTATGAGAGCAGCTGCCCTCATCTCCGTCCTTACCGCAGTGGTGCCCAGGTCCCACCATGTTGATATTGCACGAGAAATCTGGCTGGCACCCTCCATGGTAAGTGTACTCCACCATGTTAACGGCGGGGAAGGGGTGTGTGTCGACCTTCATGGCGTACTGGTTGAAAATTAACCGCCCTTTTTCTATCGCCATTTGGATCTGCTGCCGCCACACCCTGCAGTCGTTAGTGGTGTGGGTGAACGTGTTATGCCACTTGCGGTATGGCTTTCCGTTCAGCTCCCGCACCGTGGGGATCTTGTGGCCTTCGGGTACCTTTATATGCTTCTCCGTGAGTAAGAGATCGAAAATCTGCTCAGTTTTGGTCACGTCGAAGTCGAACCCTTTTGGAGGGCCTTGTGGCTTCACCCATTTGCAGGGACACGGGGCACTGCCGCTCGAGTCCACTCAGCCATCGCTACCTCTCGATCTCCCGCAGCACCTTCATCCTCGTCCGCCTCAACCAGGGCCACCGCACGCTTGAATTTGTCTCGGTAGACATCCGGGTGGCGCCGTTCATATGCTGACAGCTTCTCGCACCATGTGCGCCAATGAAGGGTAGTCTCGCTTGGGAGGCCACGTCCTTGATCGATGATGAGAGACCGACCACCGCCAACTCGATCGCTTCTTTTTCACTTACGTGAACCGAATAGCATCGGTTCCTAATGGTCCCGAAGCGCCGGATGTATCTCGACACCTGTTTCCCCGCGCTTCGTCGTACTTGTGCTAGATCGGCAATGCCAGCCTCGGAAGCCTTCGAGTGATACTGCTCATGGAACTCGCTCTTCCAACTGCTTCCAAGTCCGGATTGAGTTCGGTGGCAGCGATGTGTACCATCCGAAAGCCGATCCCGTGAGGGATCGTGCGAAGAACCTCACACGCAGCTCGTCCGATGCCGAGATCGTGCCCAGCCTGTGCCAAATATCGGCTCACATGCTCGATGGAGCTGGAACCATCCGATCCACTAAACTTTGTGAAGTCCGGGAGCCGATATTTGAGTGGTAGCGGGATCAATTCGTACTCGTTGGGGTACGGCTTGGTGTAGCCGAACGTCTTCCTTTTCGGCATCATGCCGAACCGATCTTTCAGAATTGTACAAATCTGATCCGCGGTGATGGCTGAAGGTGTCGAACCCCGAAGATTCGCCGGGGTGGCATACTTAGCCAGCCATGCTTGCTTTTCCGGTTCCGAGCCAACCTGCAGAGCTGGGCTCGGAGGTTTGTCGGAGTGGCGTACTTAGCTAGCCACGTCTACTTCTCGAGATCTGCTCCCGACGTTCCTCCTCGCTGTCCCGCGAGGCCCCCGCTGTTGCGGTCCCGGTTCGAGAGTGCCCATCCGGGCGTGCCGAAATGTGTTGCGGTCGAAACCCACCAGGCGGGCAGCGACCCGACAACACCGTAGAGCCGGGAACAACTAGGGCTGCGGCCGGCCCCGGTCCCTCGGAGCGACGGCCCGCAAAGCCTTCCGGTCACACGTCCGATGCTTCGTCGCAAGGGCGTGCCACCCGACCTATACCCGGTCGTGAAGGTGTTGGATGATGCCTCGCTTAGTTTCCTGCATGGCATACACGTAAACGTTAAATACGAGCCTCGATCGGCTCTCGGGTTGTCACTGTGAATCGGCTCAAAGAGCCGATCCACCCATGATTCGTGCGAGGTGCACGAATATATGGTGGTCCCGCTTGATCAAGATAAAGCTAATGCGATCTACGACGATTTAGGGTTTTCACCGCATAACCGGATCATCCTACTCACGATTGGGCCTCGCACTCGCGTACGGTGATCGTAAGCCGATCCTAGACAGGCCTAAAAACCAACACGAGGTTGATCCCCGGAACATCCTGTCTAGGGCTAGCAAACTCCACCCTACACGCCGCTGGATCCTCCAACCCTTTGTAAGGCCTAACTATTGCGGATATTAAACTAATCCTTGAAGAACAAGGAGCAACCATAACGGCTCGGATCTACTAGACGATGATCAAGCGGGGTGCCGCCCCTACACCTAAGATAGGTGTAAGGGCGGCTAGATGTATAAGGGTTGCACTACGACAGCATATGATACGAAGAACAATGCTAACCCTAACACATCTAAGATAACTACGTTGCTCGCCATCAAAAAGGCTTCGGCACGAGCAACGCATGAACAACGTAGGTAGGCTAGTGCTGCCTAGATCGCAAGATGCGATCTAGGCAGCATGGTGCTTACCGGAGAAACCCTCGAGACGAAGGAGTTGGCGATGCGCCGAGATTGATTTGTGTTGAACGTTGGTTGTTGTTTATTTCATAAACCCTAAATACATATTTATAGTCCAGGGGACTTTCCAATTCAAGCGTGCACCTAACCGTGCACGGGTAAAACTCTAACTTCTAAATTAAGGTATGATCTACTATAATACATATACACGGGCAATTAGCCCAAACTTGATACACAAGGCCGATTCACGTATTTCTTCCATGTATATTCTTCAAACCCATCTTGATCGCGGCCCACCTCTGACTCGGTCAAATTCTGGTGATAACAATAGTATATTGGATACATAAATTTCAGCGGCTCCCTTTTCATTAGTCTTGGGCCTGCTGCTCTCATCAAACAAATTTTCAGGAACAAGCCAAGCATAGTTATTTTCTAGTGCATCATTCATAGCTAGGAGTTTACATGGTATTGGTGCTTTAATCTCCCCACCATCATTAATATTATTAGTGTACCTTATTCTATCCATATCCATTTTTTCAAGGAGACCAACAAAATTAGTATGAGAACCAAGCATATTAAATTTAGCAAAGACCTTTCTAGCCTCTCTTGCTAGACCACCAAATTCTCTAAGAAGGGTTTCTAAAACAAAATCTTTCTTTCCCCCTCTTCCATATCACCGAGTGTAAGAAACATGTGTTAGATTATAGGATTGAGATTAACAAATTTAGTTTCCAACATGCGAACTAAAGCAAGAAGCAATTTCATAAGTAGGAGCAAGTTCTACCAAGTGTCTATCTTCAAAATCTTCAACGGTACTAACATGATTGAAAAATTCTTCTATATTGTTTCTCCCAATTATAGACCCGGTCCTACCGGTATGTCTTTTGTGGTAAAATTAAAAGGAAACATGATGAATCAAGTAAAGTAAATGCAAGTAACTAATTTTTTTTGTGTTTTTGATATAGCAAACAAGATAGTAAATAAAGTAAAGCTAGCAACTAATTTTTTTGTGTTTTGATATAATGCAGCAAACAAAGTAGTAAATAAAATAAAGCAAGACAAAAACAAAGTAAAGAGATTGGGAAGTGGAGACTCCCCTTGCAGCGTGTCTTGATCTCCCCGCAACGGCGCCGTAAAAAGAACTTGATGGCGTGTAACTCACACGTTCGTTGGGAACCCCAAGAGGAAGGTATGATGCGCACAGTAGCAAGTTTTCCCTCGTAAAGAAACCAAGGTTTATCAAACCAGGAGGAGCCAAGAAGCACGTTGAAGGTTGATGGCGGCGGGATGTAGTGCGGCGCAACACCGGAGATTCCGGCGCCAACGTGGAACCTGCACAACACAACCAAAGTACTTTGCCCCAACGAAACAGTGAGGTTGTCAATCTCACCGGCTTGCTGTAACAAAGGATTAACCGTATTGTGTGGAAGATGATTGTTTGCAGAGAAAACAGTAAAGACAAGTATTGCAGCAGATTTGTATTTCAGTATAAAAGAATGGACCGGGGTCCACAGTTCACTAGAGGTGTCTCTCCCATAAGATAAAAGCATGTTGGGTGAACAAATTACAGTCGGGCAATTGACCAATAGAGAGGGCATAACAATGCACATACCTGTCATGATAAGTACAAGTGAGATTTAATTGGGCATTACGACAAAGTACATAGACCGCCATCCAACCGCATCTATGCCTAAAAAGTCCACCTTCAGTGTTATCAGCCGAACCCCTTCCAAGTATTAAGTTGCTAAACAACGTGACAATTGCATTAAGTATGGTGCATAATGTAATCAACAACTACATCCTTGGACATAGCATCAATGTTTTATCCCTAGTGGCAACAAGCACAACACAACCTTAGAACTTTATGTCACCGTCCTGGTATCAATGGAGGCATGAACCCACTATCGAGCATAAATACTCCCTCTTGGAGTTAAGAGCAAAAACTTGGCCAGAGCCTCTACTAATAACGGAGAGCATGCAAGATCATAAACAACACATAGGTAATAACTTGATAATTAACATAACATAGTATTCTCTATCCATCGGATCCCGACAAACACAACATATAGTATTACAGATAGATGATCTTGATCATGTTAGGCAGCTCACAAGATCCAACAATGAAGCACAATGAGGAGAAGACAACCATCTAGCTACTGCTATGGACCCATAGTCCAGGGGTGAACTACTCACTCATCACTCCGGAGGCGACCATGGCGGTGAAGAGTCCTCCGGGAGATGAATCCCCTCTCCGGCAGGTGCCGGAGGAGATCTCCGAATCCCCCGAGATGGGATTGGCGGCGGCGTCTCGACGAAGGTTTTCCGTATCGTGGCTCTCGACTCGGGGTTTTGCAACGGAGGCTTTAAGTAGGCGGAAGGGGCAACGTGGGGGCCACACGAGGGCCCCACACCATAGGTCGGCGCGGCCAGGGGCCCGGGCCACGCTGCCCTATGGTGGCGGCGCCTCGTGGCCCCACTTCGACTCCTCTTCGGTCTTCGGAAGCTTCGTGGCAAAATAGGACCCGGGCGTGATTTCGTCCACCCGAGAATATTTCGTTACTAGGATTTCTGAAACCAAAACAGCGAAAACAACGAATCGGCTCTTCGGCATCTTGTTAATAGGTTAGTTCCGTAAAATGCACGAATAATGACATAAAGTGTGCATAAAACATGTAGATATCATCAATAATGTGGCATGGAACATAAGAAATTATCGATACGTCGGAGACGTATCAGCTTTATGTTGAGGTAGTGCTCGGCGAGTTCCCTTGGTACTCCGGACATGTCAGAAGGTTTCCATGCGAAGATATCCATGTTGGCTCGGAGGAACTCGACGAGCGCGCTTTCATATTTGGGGTCCATATCGGCTCCGACCGACACATGCTTGGAGCTGTCGCCTACCTTGAGGTCGACCTGCTTGGTGTCTATCGCGGCCTTGAACGAGTTCTTCTGGTCGGAGATTTGCTTCTTGGTGGTATGCATCTCTTTCGGATCCACCGCGGCTCTGTAGCCCTGCAGCTCCTCTCCAGATATGACGGATTCTGCAAAGGCGGCTTCGCCCTCCTCGTAGTCCTGAGCTTTCTTGTAGTCTCCGGATATGGTAATCATACCATTAGGACCCGGAATCTTGAGCTTGTTGTAGATGTAGCATGCCCTTGCGTGGAACTTGTGGTAGGTGGGCCTGCCAAAGATTACATGGTAGGAGCTTTTGAAAGGCACAACTTCAAACGTGATCATCTCTTCGCGGAAATTATTAACATCATCGAAGGCCACGGGAAGTTTGATGCTGCCAAGGGAGTTTTCCTTTTTACCCGGAACCACACCATGAAACTCAGTGGTGCTGTGCTTGAGCTGTTCCTTGGTAAGGTTCATCCTCTCCAAAGTCTCCAGGTACAGGATGTTTTGGCTGGCTCTGCCATCCATAAGGCACGTGGAGAAGTCATACCCGTCTATGCGGGGACTCACAACCAGGGCGTAGCACTCCTTTGGGATAATGACCGGATGATCCGCCATGTCAAATGTGCAGGGTTTTTCCGACCACTTGACATACTGAGGTATGGCCGGAACTGTCGCGTTTAGGATCCGGAGAACCGATTTCTTGGCCCGGACCATCGGAGTTCCAAGGAAAGTGTGATATGCACAAACACTCTTTTTTATGAAGGGGTTGGACTTGTTAGCTGCGGAATCCTCTTTGGGATCCGGCGAAGCATCGTTCTCATCCATCGCCTCGGAACTGTCCTCCTCGTTGTCCTTGTTCTTGCCCTTGCCTCCTTTGCCGCGTGGGCGGTGCTTCCGGGCTCGCTTGTATCCTGCTTCCGGGTCAGTCTTGAGATCATTGACCCACTTGCAGTTGCGGTTTGTGTGAGAGGATTTTCCAGTAGCCGGATCTATGTGGGCTAAGCATGGCATATCCTTGTATTCCTTGTAAGTTTGGGGGCGCGGGTTCCGGCAACGGTGACCTCGTCGGCGCATTGCTAGCCCCTGCCGGCTCTGCCTCCGCGACCGCGGCCTCTTCCGCCTCCTTGACCTCCGCGGTGGAACGCCATGGCAACCATGTCGGATCCGCCGCTCTTCTGGTCGTCGGGGGGATTTTTCCGCTTGTTACTGCTGCTGCCGCCGTTGTCATGGTTTTTTTTTACTGATGCAGGGGTATGGCTGTAGCTGCGAGGTCTCCGCGTGCATCGTCATCGGCGGCGGTCTGATTGCTGGTGATGTTGATCATATCATCCAATGTTAGCTTATTTTCATTGACCAAGCAAGTGAGCTTATGCCGGAGCAGTCCTCCCCTCTGCAATCCACCTATAAAGGCGTGCATAGTTGTGCAATTATAGAACGTTCTCGCACTCATTCCGGGTTGCTAACCATCGGCTGAGGAAGTTTCTTGATGTTTCTCCCTTCTTCTGGATACATGCATGTAGGTCGCTTGTCGTGGAAGCTCTTTTGTAGGTGCCTCTGAAGTGCTTCTCGAAGGCGTTCTTCAGGTCGAACCAGCAAAAGATGGAGTTTTTCTCGAGGTCGCTGAGCCAGATCCGGGCTGGACCTACAAGGTATAACTGAGGAGCTTGCGGCAAGCTATGTTAGGGGTTCCTCCGGCGAAGGTCACTGCATTGTAGTAATCTTTGATCCAGGTATTCGTCCTTTCACTGCCATCATAATGCTTCAGGTTTCCGGCTAACTTGAGGTTCAGGCTCTGTGGCGTTGGTTCCTCTCGAATCATCCTTCCAAAGCACTTTGGGCCAATGTAGTCAGATCTGTACTCGTTGAGACGTTCCCGTGCGTCACGCTGGCCACTGCGAGGAGTTTTTGAGCGGGAGCGGGATCTCCGGCCTCCGCCTCCGCCTCCACCTCCGCCACTAGGTGGTGGGGAGGGAGATCTGCGAGGGGGACGATGCGATCGTTTGCTTCCACCCTCAGAGTCTCCACGTCCTTCGCGCTGCTGACTCGGGCTTCGGTGGCTACCTTCACCCTGGTGACGGTCGCCTCCATCATTCCGGCTTCTGCGTGGTTCCGGCTCGCGTTCGTTGTTCCGGCTCCGGCGAGGTTCCGACGTGCGCTCCGTGTTCCTGTTCCTCTGAGGGACCACACTATCGTGGATATTGATTCCACTGGGCCCATGGGGCCTAGTGTTTCCGACTGGATTACGACGGCGAGGAGGTGGAGCACGCGGGTACCCGTTGGGCGGAGGTGACGGGTTCCGGTATTTGTCCCTGCCAGTATACATCGGATCCTTTCCCTTCTTCGGGTCTGACGGAGGTGTCTTTGAAGGTACGGGGATCGGATTTGGATGTTCTCTGGTTCTCCTTCTGCGCTCCGTGGATCCGGTGCGCGATTCGTCAGCGCGGTGCTGGTTTCCGGAGGCGTCCTTCTGCGCAGTGGACATACATAAATCCGGATTGGATTCCAACTTGCGCGAAGTGTCTGCCTTGCTCTGCTGCTTCACTGCGGATGCAACGAGGAGGTGGTTGATGTCGACTTCGTCGTCTTTTTTAGCTAGTAGTTTTGCAGCCTTCTTCATGTTATCTTTTGGAGTTGTGAGCGGCTGCTGATCAGTGGGAGTTGCAAAGTTGATCTTGCGGGGTGTAACAGCCTCTCGCCGGATCCTTTCTGCTTCCTTATGGGCCTCGCCCATCTTAGCTTCCCAATGTTTTTGAAGTTGCTTAACTTTCTGCAACGAGTCAACGGCTTCGCGCTCTCTTTGGAGGAAGTTCCGCATCACCTTTTTAGCCTCTGTTCTCTCCTCCAACAATGCCAATGCGGTGTGACCAATTCTTTTGGCGGTGTCTAGCATCTCAATCCTTGCAGCTTCTAGAGCTTCCGGATCTGCAACATCGTCCGGAGTTATTGGCTTGTTGAGGACTGGTGTATGCGCGATGGCACCTATGCCTGCTTGCTCTACCAGCTCTTCTGTGGACAGATGCTCCTGGTTCCCGGGGATGCGTCTCTCTCCGGGATCGGATGGACTAGCTTCCATGGGACTGGAGGAGTTTGCTTCCTCGTCAGTTCCTGGCTCCAGCCCAATTATGGTCGCGAAGACCTCCTTAGGTGGGGCGGATTCTGCCTCGGCTTTTCCGCGACTTCCAATTCCTTGGTGACGCGGTTATACTCTTCTGTGTCCATAGAGGAGGCATCGTCGGAACTTGGGCTTAGGTTACCCAGGATGGATTCTTCTGTTTCTCCGGCATCCTCTTGCTGATCCGGTGCGTCGCTGTCTCCGACAGCCTCTTGCTGCTCCGGAGCGTCGTCGGTTCCGGCAGCCTCATCCTGCATGGGTCCTGCTCCGTCCTGAGGAGGGGCGGTTCCTGCGGTATGTGCGAGGAAGTGCACGAAGTGGCACCTTTGGTTCTCTAACACCTGGGAGACCCAGGCGGATCTGCATTGGTCTTCCACCGTTGTTTCCTGCTCAGGTGCAGATTGGGTGGGTTTTGAATTTTCCAGATCTAAGGCGGAATCTTCCTTAGGAAGCTCATGCATCTCATATCGGACCTTCGCGACTGCGTCCTGCTCGGCGGCGGTCGCGTCAGCGTTACTTACCAAAGCGTTTCCGTCGGAATCGACGGTCTCGCCAATGAAGACGTGTATCCCACCAATCGGGATGATGGAGAGTTTGACGGGGTTTGTCCTAGCCGGAATCCAGCACTCGTCCTGGGGACGACCGGAAAATTTCCGGCGTACAATACGCGCCCCACGGCGATGGTGTCGCCGATGCCTCCGAAGGTAGAACCCTCCCGGTTCCGGCCTCCAGACGCCGCAGGCCCAACGGTGGGCGCCAACGGTCGTTGCCTAATCGACGGTACCTTGGAGGAGGGATCGTCACGAGGGGGAGAAGAAGTAGGGGCCATAGGGCGGAGAGTCCTTGGGACGGTGGTACGCGATTTACCCAGCTTCGGAACACCTGCTCGAGGACAGGGCCTACTGCTGCTTGTCTAGAATTATATGGGCGCTTTCGCGTTGTTACAATGAGTTGTGGTTGCCCCCATAGGGCTCCCGGGATCCGGCTTATATAGGCGCACGGATCTAGGGTTTACACGGAGAGTCCTAGCCGGAATACAAGTTACCTAACTACGGTACATTATCTTGCCGTGTACGTCAAGGATCCGCCTTCCTCCACGTGTCGTACCGGATCCGGCTACTCCTAACGGGCCAGGCCGGATCCGACTCCCAATGATGGTTTGGTGGATCTGGCTCCATGTTCCTGGGCTGGACTTCATCCATCTTGATCTACCGCAACTGGGCCGCCCGATCTGCCTCATGCCACCATCACCGTCTATGGGCCACCCGGGCTTGCCGGATCTAGGCAATGTCGATGGTACACCCATGAAGTATACCCACAACACGCGAGTATACATTCCTCAGGCTCGTCGGAGGCGACGAAGTCACCGTCGACATCTTCTTCGGAGAGGGAGGGCGGCGGAAAGGGAGTGCGGCGGCGACGGCGGCGGTGGTTTTTGCTGCTGCTCCTCGCACCCAATGAGGAGGTGCCGCCGTAGGCGTACATCCCAAGTGAGGGAGGCACCGGCACTCCCCAGTTGGTCCAGCGCCACGCCGCCTGCTTCTTGCTGCCCACGGAGCGACTTGCTCAGAGCTTGGTGCTGATTTTGAGGTGCTAGTTGCGGGCATCGAAGCGCGGCGGGGAGGGCTGTGGGACAGGCTCCATGTCGACACGGCGGAGCTATTTGCGTCGACGGAGGTGTGGATTAGGTGGTGGTGGTGGAGTATTTGGGCGCTGGAGGTTCGTTTGCGGCAGCGGATTTGGTGAGGAGTGCGGCGGAGTGGATAGGGTTTCTGCTCGGGTCCGGCGTGCCGAGCGGCATATGTACCGTTCGAAGCGAGATTTTCTCGGGCCACTGAATTATGTTTACGGGCCGGCACCACTTTACGGGTACTGCACGAAGCGCAAAACCAAACTGGCCCGTATGTCGCTGGAGTTTTTCAGTTTTAAGCCTATTTAGAGCATCTCCAGTCGCGTCCCTCAAAAAACGTCCGGCACGAATGATCTGGGGCATGTTTGGCACCGCGCCGGACAAAAAGAGACTAAAAATCTGTTAAAAAAAGAAACCCTTCCTGTCAAACAGCGTCCGAATGCATGCATTTTGATAGAGGGGACCAGTCCATGTGGAAAAAGTAGGTGAGAAAAAGTGTGGGAAAGGCGAATGACATGTGGGGAGTAGGGGTGCATGCATGCGTCCGGACGCTGTTTTTGTGTCCGGCGTCCCCGGTAGAGACTCTATACCGGACTAAAATGAGGTGCTATTTAGCTTTGGAGGACGCGACTGAAATGCATTTTTCTCTATTTTTTGTCCGTCGTCCCCCAAACATCATTTGGAGGACGCTCTTACGGTAGCTACTAGAGCTGCTCGAAGAGGGACCTGCGGACGCTCACAGGGAAGGAATGCGGCAGCGGAGGAGTTCTGGTGGCCGGTGACGGCGTGGATATTCGCGGAGAGAGAATGTTGTGGTCCTTGTGGAGTTAGTGGCCACTGAAGCTCCATGCGGCTTGAGACGGGTACATCGGGCTTATTAGGGTGGCCTCCTCAGATGCGGCCCACTTGGGATGGGACTTCTTATATTGTTTTAAACGACGATGCACATATCAGCTACTTGGCTAGTGCAACTTCTCAAGCTTCATCTTCTCTTGAGTTAATTTGTAGATCATCTTAATATCATGTTCTATTTTAGCATTGTTGACATCGTCATACATTGCCCACGCCCTAGCTAGTGTCTTTTGCATTGCTTTAGGCTATTCAGGATCCACCCACTCAACAATGCTAAAGAAAATATAAGAAAACAATGAGCTAAAGCTTTCCTTATTTTCACAAACTACTTAACACTAAGTATTTTCACTTATTTTGGAAATGCATTAACTTTAGAGAATATACTTCTACTTAAGAGAGCTAAAGAAACAGTTTGCACATATTACTATACGTTTTTGCTTCCGTACGCACCCACCACAAACTCGCCAAACCGCGAAAAGACGTGGACGGTTAGGATTCGGTCATACCGATTCGGGTCTGGGGGCATGATCGTCATTTCCTGTGGACTTCGGGTTTGGCTGGGTTCGTATCAGCCCACGTACAAGCCCGTATGACCCATACCTCTATGTATTATACGCCTACGTGTCCACGCGCGGCCACGACGGAACCGCCGACATATAAATGTCTTTCTCCCCTGTCCTCTTCACCACATCTATCCAAAGCAAAAGCAATCCCCAAATCGGGCAAAAAACCCTAGGTCAAGAACAGCAGAGCTCGCTCTCCCGTGCTCGTTCGCGCTCGTCCATGGAGAGGGGGAAGGGGAAGGAGGGAAGGGCAAGGAGGCGGCGGTTGAGGAAACCCGCGCTGGCCGCTTCATCGGCGGGCGGAGCTGCCCCAGATCTGAGCTCCGCTTGGGGCCGGAGGACGGTGGGTGCACCGGCGAGCAAGAAGCGTGCGCACGAGACGAGGCGCGAGCGGCGGCGCCGGAAGAAGAATCGGAAGAACCGCGAGAGGCGAGGAGAGGAAGGCGGCGGGGAAAAGATCAACAGCCCCGACGAGCGTGCCCACCTTCGACGAATCCGACTCCGCCGACCCGTCCGAGGTAAATTTCTCCGCCGACCCCGACGACATG
>NC_061514.1:76953011-77090463 GCF_022539505.1 Lolium rigidum | reverse complement strand
GGACAAATAGCTTAAAAACTATTGTGGTATTGAATATGTACTTATGCACTTTATCTCTTATTAAGTTGCTTGTTGTGCGATAACCATGCTTCGGGGACGCCATCGACTATTCTTTGTTGAATATCATGTGAGTTGCTATGCATGTCCGTCTTGTCTCGAAGTAAGAGAGATCTACCACCTTAATGGTTGGAGCATGCATATTGTTAGAGAAGAACATTGGGCCGCTAACTAAAGCCATGAATCATGGTGGAAGTTTCAAGCTTTGGACATATATCCTCAATCTCATATGAGAATAATAATTGTTGCCACATGCTTATGCATTAAAGAGGAGTCCATTATCTGTTGTCCATGTTGTCCCGGTATGGATGTCTAAGTTGAGAATAATCAAAAGCGAGAAATCCAAAATGCGAGCTTTCTCCTTAGACCTTTGTACGAGGCGGCATGGAGGTACCCCATTGTGACACTTGGTTAAAACATGTGCATTGCAAAGATCCAGGTAGTCCAAGCTAATTAGGACAAGGTGCGGGCACTATTAGTATACTATGCATGAGGCTTGCAACTTGTAAGATATAACTTACATAACTCATATGCTTTATTACTACCGTTGACAAAATTGTTTCATGTATTCAAAATAAAAGCTCTAGCACAAATATAGCAATCGATGCTTTCCTCTTTGAAGGACCATTCTTTTTACTTTTATGTTGAGTCAGTTCACCTATCTCTCTCCACCTCAAGAAGCAAACACTTGTGTGAACTATGCATTGATTCCTACATACTTGCATATTGCACTTGTTATATTACTCTATGTTGACAATTATCCATCAGATATACATGTTACAAGTTGAAAGCAACCGCTGAAACTTAATCTTCCTTTGGGTTGCTTCAATACCTTTACTTTGATTTATTGCTTTATGAGTTAACTCTTATGCAAGACTTATTAATACTTGTCTTAAAGTACTATTCATGAAAAGTCTTTGCTTTATGATTCACTTGTTTACTCATGTCATTACCATTGTTTTGATCGCTGCATTCATTACATATGTTTACAAATAGTATGATCAAGGTTATGATGGCATGTCACTTCAGAAATTATCTTTGTTATCGCTTTTACCTCGCTCGGGACGAGCGGAACTAAGCTTGGGGATGCTGATACGTCTCCGACGTATCGATAATTTCTTATGTTCCATGCCACATTATTGATGATATCTACATGTTTTATGCACACTTTATGTCATATTCGTGCATTTTTTGGAACTAACCTATTAAAAAGATGCCGAAGAGCCAGTTGCTGTTTTCTGCTGTTTTTGGTTTCAGAAATCCTAGTAACGAAATATTCTCGGAATCGGACGAAATCAACGCCCAGGTTCCTATTTTTCCCGGAACCATCCAGAACACCCGAGAGCCGCCAGAGGGAAGCCTCGGGGGCCCCACACCACACCCTGGCGCGGCCAGAGGGGGGGTCGCGCCGCCCTATGGTGTGGTGGCCCCAGGCCCCCTCCGATGCTGCCCTTCCGCCTATTTAAAGCCTCCGTCGCGAAAACCCTATTACGGAGGAAGAAACCCACAGAAACCTTCCAGAGCCGCCGCCATCGCGAAGCCAAGATCTGGGGGACAGGAGTCTCTGTTCCGGCACCCTGCCGGAGCGGGGAAGTGCCCCCGGAAGGCTTCTCCATCGACACCGCTGCCATCTCCACCGCCATCTTCATCACCGCTGCTGCTCCCATGAGGAGGGAGTAGTTCTCCATCGAGGCTCGGGGCTGTACCGGTAGCTATGTGGTTCATCTCTCTCCTATGTACTTCAATACAATAATCTCATGAGCTGCCTTACATGATTGAGATTCATATGATGATGCTTGTAATCTAGATGTCACTATGCTAGTCAAGTGAGTTTTACTTATGTGATCTCCGGAGACTCCTTGTCCCACGTGTGTAAAGGTGACAGTGTGTGCACCGTGTGGGTCTCTTAGGCTATATTTCACATAATACTTACTCACTGTTATGAATGGCGTAGTGAAGTGCTTATTTATATCTCTTTATGATTGCAATGTGTTTTGTATCACAATTTATCTATGTGCTACTCTAGTGATGTTATTAAAGTAGTTTATTCTTCCTGCACGGTGTAATGGTGACAGTGTGTGCATCCGTGTTAGTACTTGGCATATGCTATGATCATGATCTCTTGTAGATTGTGGAGTTAATTATCATTATGATAGTATTGATGTGATCTATTCCTCCTACATAGTGAAGGTGACAGTGTGCATGCTGTGTTAGTACTTGGTTTAGTCGTGTTGATCTTTCTTGCACTCTAAGGTTATTTAAATATGAACATTGAATTGTGGAGCTTGTTAACTCCGGCATTGAGGGTTCGTGTAATCCTACGCAATGTGTTCATCATCCAACAAAAGAGTGTAGAGTATGCATTTATCTATTCTGTTATGTGATCAAAGTTGAGAGTGTCCACTAGTGAAAGTCTATTCCCTAGGCCTTGTTCCTAAATACTGCTATCGCTGCTTGTTTACTGTTTTACTGCGTTACTACTGCTGCTATATTACCACCATCAACTACACGCCAGCAAGCTATTTTCACGGTGCCGTTACTACTGCTCATATTCATTCATACCACCTGTATTTCACTATCTCTTCGCCGAACTAGTGCACCTATTAGGTGTGTTGGGGACACAAGAGACTTCTTGCTTTGTGGTTGCAGGGTTGCATGAGAGGGATATCTTTGACCTCTTCTTCCCTGAGATCGATAAACCTTGGGTGATCCACTTAAGGGAAACTTGCTGCTGTTCTACAAACCTCTGCTCTTGGAGGCCCAACACTGTCTACAAGAATAGAAGCTCCCGTAGACATCAAGACTCTGGCCAAGTTTTTGCTCTTAACTCCAAGAGGGAGTATTTATGCTCGATAGTGGGTTCATGCCTCCATTAAATGCGGGACGATGATGAGAAAGTTCTAAGGTTGTGGATGTGTTGTTGCCACTAGGGATAAAACATTGATGCTATGTCTAAGGATGTAGTTATTGATTACATTACGCATCATACTTAATGCAATTGTCTGTTGTTTTGCAACTTAATACTGGAAGGGGTTCGGATGATAACCTGAAGGTGTACTTTTTAGGCATAGATGCATGCTGGATAGCGGTCTATGTACTTTGTCGTAATGCCCAATTAAATCTCACTATATTTATCATATCATGTATGTGCATTGTTATGCCCTCTCTATTTGTCAATTGTCCGACTGTAATTTGTTCACCCAACATGCTTTTATCTTATGGGAGAGACACCTCTAGTGAACTGTGGACCCCGGTCCTATTCTTTACATCGCATACAATCTACTTCAATACTTGTTTTACTGTTTTTACGCAAACAATCATCTTCCACACAATACGGTTAATCCTTTGTTACGGCAAGCCGGTGAGATTGACAACCTCATCGTTTCGTTGGGGCAAAGTAATTTGGTTGTGTTGTGCGGGTTCCACGTTGGCGCCGGAATCCCTGGTGTTGCGCCGCATTACATTCCGCCACCATCAACCTTCAACGTGCTTCTTGGCTCCTCCCGGTTCGATAAACCTTGGTTTCTTTCGAGGGAAAACTTGCTACCGTCCGCATCACACCTTCCTCTTGGGGTTCCCAACGGACGTGTGTCAACTGCACGCATCAAGCTAAATTTCTGGCGCCGTTGCCTGGGAACTGAAGAAAAGCTACACCACAAAGATTTCTAACTCCCACGTCAACTACACGCCAGCAAGCACCTCAACCCTAGTTGCAGTAGGGTGTCGATGGCGAGCGGAGGAGACCAAACCTTCTAGATCCACGCGGATAGGAAGGAGCAGCGTCACCAAACGCATCGATTGCGACCAACCATGTCGGCTAGAACCGCCGGAGATGGTTGGAGGAGGCCGGCGATGGCGGAGGCGACTCGGTGTCGCGGGAGAGGGAAGGGGAATTAGGGTTCGGGTTCGTCCGCTAGAGAGAGAGAGAGAGAGGAGTGAGCCAGTTGGGTTGAGCCCAATGGGCTGGTCGACCAAACCACTCGGTCGGTCTGACCAGTGGGCCCGAGGGGCAAAATGGTCATTTGACCATGGAATTATTTCCAAAATTGGAAATAAATCCATAGACCCTAGAATAACTCTAAAAAATAAATACAAATATGTAGACCACTCAAAATTTTGTGATCTATTCAAAATAAATACTTTCATCATGAATTGACCAAAAACTAAAAATGAATATGATGAATTATTACCAATAAAATTGGATAAAGAAATTCTAAGCTTTTAAATAATTAAAAGAAGAATAATAAGCCATAAATTATTCTAAAAATTAAAATCAAAGAAAATAAATATTTTCTTTGAATAAACTCGTTAATAAAAATAACAAAAGATTATTTTAATAACTCTTAAGGAGTATATATAAATTGTGGCTATTCGCCACCTCTGACATGAAATAGTTAAGCATTGGGGAGGGGGAACAACCCTAAAAATCTAAAGCATGCATATTTGAATCTTTAACCATTGCCCTTATCGGACAATGATGCTATCTTTCAGAATCAAAGGACCAGGGTCAGTCCAAAGAATCCAACTGCACTACCTTGCAGTCATCAGGCAAGTTCATCGCTTGCTCATGTCACTTTGATTATTTTTACCAAATTACTTGCAAAGTACTATACTTATCACTCTTGCATGAAAAGCAAAAATGCTATTTTCATAACTATGAATATGACTATGTGGTGGGCAATGGAACCATGGTATAAGTATGGTGGAGGTTCCATTGCAATGGGTTTATATCCATCTAGGATTATCAACAAATGTCGTCCAGTGATTCTTGTGTCGTAAGACCCGTGTTAACCATAAGATCTGGAGTGGGACGAAGTAGTCAGTTGTATTTCTTCCTCTCGTACATTAATGGATGCGCTTACCGTAGCAGTTATATCTTGCGAGAACAACCGGTGGGTGGGGATCCCTTCTAATTCCCCACGGTAATGTGGTCTATGATGGGTTGCAGAAGGCCAGCGAAGGTATCGAGGTCGAATGATACCCAATGGGGTATGCTGACCGGCGGGGATATTATTCGAGGTCGGATGATATCCAATGGATATGCTGACCGGCAAGGATCCAAGGTCGGAACTGCAACAAAGGGTTGGTGTGCGAGGTCACGGAGAAATGCAATGATTGGCTAGGAACTTATACCGGGTCTCACACCACAGAAGTGTGGATGGGAAAGCTGCCCGGTTGGCACCAAAGTTAAGATCTCTTATGGGTAAAGCAATACACCTCTGTAGAGTGTAACGATTCGTGACCTGTCACTGTGTATTCCGGGTTTTGAACTGCGAACGCGGCCGGAAAGAAACTCCATGAAGTTCTAGACACCCGGTGAAGATTGACGTACATAGCTCATCGGAATAAAAACAATATTTTGAAGAAATGCTTACAAAAACCTGCATTGGCATATGACTTTCTGGTCTAGTGCCGTAGCTAGTGCATAAAACACATATTTCCTATAATGAACTTGTTGAGTACGCTCGCACTCATACCTCTTATAATTTCCTGCTTAGATTGTCTGAAACACCTGGAGGAAGCCAATGAAGGACTCGAAGGAGTAGATGAGATCTGCTATAAAGAACCAGATCTCTCCAGAGGAGTAGAGGGGGTGGATTACCTGATAGTCTACGGAACCGGGGAGGTTCCAGAAGAGAACACCGCTTAAGTCACGCCAGTAGGAGTAGTCGAGCAGCACCAGACTCTATAGTATTTAGCTGCTCGAGTAGAAATGGTACTTAGCCTGCTACGACCTATATTGTATAAGTTAAGTGGGTTTACCTAGAACCTTTGAGTTATCCTCTATGGACCCAGGAGGAACTCCAGTATGATGTAAATATATGATTTGTAATATTTAGTGAGTGAAATAAAGACCAGTTATGTTTCTGTTGTACTAGTAAATTAGAAAAATAGGAAGTGTGTGATCCATTTTATGTGTATGCATCCTTCCAAGATAAAATGAAAATGTATTGTGTTGCTTTGATTCCGTGTGCAGGTCATCGTTGAGATTCTAGCGGCAACAATGGGTGAACGGTGAACTAGATGAATTCACAAGGCACGTTCACACAGACTACAGCGCATAAAGTAATGAAAGCGCCTTTTATGAAAAAAAAAACAGACTACAGCGCACCTCCGGAGAATGGTGATTCTTTGTCAGAGGTAGGATGCACAGCGGACGACGATTCAGGAAGTCAGCCGGGGTGGATGAGTTCGACATGAACTACTGGCGGTGGCGGTAGACAGGCAGGAGGTGCTATAACCTAATGCAACCTCACTTTCTCGAATGATGAATCTTGATGAAAACGGCACGATGGTGTTCTGTCAGAACATATTGGGGCGTCTCTGTTCTTGGTTTACAATCTTTGTAAAAGGTGCAAAACAGCTTGCGTTTTGGTGTGCTTCTTTTGTAATGTAGCTGACAGATTGGTCAGTTTCAATGTAAAGAACTTGCTGAACGAATCAAAATACTCTTCCGAGAACAAAGCTCTCTCACGCCGGAGTCCGGACGCTACGCGGATATGAAAATCAGTATGCTTGATGGCTACTCTGTTTTTGTTGCAAAGCTCTCTCACGCTGGACCCAACGGCGTCGTATCTCTCAAAATTTCTTTTGATATCCCCATTTTTTCTTATTCTACAACTGGTGAATTGTTCAGATTGTATAGAGTGATTTTCTTGTTGATATTCTCAGTGTTAGAAATCTTTCGAAGCCTCCAAACTTCACAGCCTCATGCTTGCATGGGTCACACGTTTCTAATTTCACCTGAAATCTAGACTTTGCTTCGTCGCAGCAAAAAAACCTTTCACTTTTGCTTCTTTGAAGCAAAAAAACGGTTCGATCAAAATAGAAGAAGAGTTGCGACTCGTTCAAATTTTGCTTCGTCGCCGCAAAAAATCTCCTTTGCTTCATTGAAGCAAAAAAGCTGTTCGACTAAAAATAAAAATAAAAGAATCCGCTGAAAGAGGACCTATACTAAAGCAGCAAAACAGCGGAACAATTGAAGCAACAAAATTATATTATTATAGCATCGTCAAATACTAATCACCGACGCACCACCGGCAGCATCCTCGCTTCGGCTCGTAGCACTTGTGGAATTGTGTGGAACGATGCGTGCCCTTTCGGGCCATCGGTTGCGTGTTATATAGGTAGGGAAAAGCCCCCTACGTGGCAGTACAAGGGACGTACGTGTACGGTCGGAGTACTACTCCGTACACCGTAGACGTACAGATGACATACACTAACATCCCCCCTTAATCTAAACCACGGGAGAGGTTTAGATTACGCTTGAACTCACTAAATTGTTTTACAGGAAGAGCTTTAGTAAAATCATCAGCAATCTGATTTTTGGTAGAGATAAACCGAATAGCAAGGCTGTTATTGGCGACACGCTCCCGAACAAAGTGATAGTCAATTTCAATGTGTTTGGTACGTGCATGAAAAACTGGATTTGCTGAGAGAAAGTAGCACCCAAATTATCACACCATAAACAGAGCTTCTGGCGAAGAACAACACCAAGTTCTCGAAGAACAGCTTCCACCCATATGAGCTCAGTAGTGGCATTTGCTAAAGCTTTGTATTAAGCTTCAGTACTAGAACGAGACACAGTGGCTTGCTTTCTGGCACTCCAAGAGACCAAATTAGGACCAAGGAAAATAGCAAACCCACCAGTGGAGCGACGATCCTCAAGACAACCGGCCCAATCAGCATCTGAAAAGGCACTAAGAAGTGTGGATGGAGATCTTTTGAATGTAATACCAATGTGAGATGTGTCCTTAACATAGCGAAGTATTCGTTTGACAGCTGTCCAATGAGCAGTAGTAGGAGCATGAAGATATTGACAGACCTTATTAACAGAAAATGACAGGTCTGAGCGTGTGAGAGTGAGGTATTGAAGACCTCCAACTATACTCCGATACTGAGAGCTATCATTAGGACCAAGAGGAGTACCTTCATGCAAAGAGAGAGGCTCGGACGAGGACAACGGAGTGGGGCGTACTTACAGTCAAGCATACCAATCCGAGTTAGAATATCATGAGCATATTTTTGTTGTGTGAGAAGCAACCCATCATCAGTGTGTTTAACCTCCATGCCAAGGAAATAATGAAGAGCACCCAAGTCCTTCATAGCAAAGTGCACATTGAGATCCTTGAGGAGAATGGATATGGCCGCATCAGAAGAACTAGTCACAATGTGATGGCGTGTATTTCACACGTTCGTTGGGCAACCCCAAGAGGAAGGTATGATGCGCAGAGCAGCAAGTTTTCCCTCAGAAAGAAACCAAGGTTTATCGAACCAGGAGGAGCCAAGAAGCACGTTGAAGGTTGATGGCGGCGGGATGTAGTGCGGCGCAACACCAGGGATTCCGGCGCCAACGTGGAACCTGCACAACACAACCAAAGTACTTTGCCCCAACGAAACAGATGAGGTTGTCAATCTCACCGGCTTGCTGTAACAAAGGATTAACCGAATTGTGTGGAAGATGATTGTTTGCGAGAGAAAACGAGTAAAACAAGTATTGCAGCAGATTTGTATTTCAGTATTAAAGAATGGACCGGGGTCCACAGTTCACTAGAGGTGTCTCTCCCATAAGATAAAAGCATGTTGGGTGAACAAATTACAGTCGGGCAATTGACAAATAGAGAGGGCATAACAATGCACATACATGGCATGATAAGTATAGTGAGATTTAATTGGGCATTACGACAAAGTACATAGACCGCCATCCAACTGCATCTATGCCTAAAAAGTCCACCTTCAGGTTATCGTCCGAACCCCTTTCAGTATTAAGTTGCAAAGCAACAGACAATTGCATTAAGTATGGTGCGTAATGTAATCAACAACTACATCCTCGGACATAGCGCCAATGTTTTATCCCTAGTGGCAACAGCACAACACAACCTTAGAACTTTCTGTCACTGTCCCAGGTGTCAATGCAGGCATGAACCCAAAAACTTGGCCAGAGCCTCTACTAGTAATGGAGAGCATGCAAGATCATAAACAACACATATGTAATAACTTGATAATTAACATAACATGGTATTCTCTATCCATCGGATCCCGACAAACACAACATAGAGTATTACAGATAGATGATCTTGATCATGTTAGGCAGCTCACAAGATCCAACAATGAAGCACAATGAGGAGAAGACAACCATCTAGCTACTGCTATGGACCCATAGTCCAGGGGTGAACTACTCACTCATCACTCCGGAGGCGACCATGGCGGTGTAGAGTCCTCCGGGAGATGAATCCCCTCTCCGGCAGGGTGCCGGAGGAGATCTCCAGAATCCCCCGAGATGGGATCGGCGGCGGCGGCGTCTCGGGAAGGTTTTCCGTATCGTGGTTTTTCGCCTCAGGGGTTTCGCAACGGAGGCTTTAAGTAGGCGGAAGGGCAGAGTCGGGGGGCTGACGAGGGGCCCACACCACAGGGCGGCGCGGGCCCCCTTGGCCGCGCCGCCATGTGGTTTGGCCACCTCGTGGACCCACTTCGTATGCTCTTCGGTCTTCCGGAAGGTTCGTGGCGAAATAGGCCCACGGGTCTTCGTTTCGTCCAATTCCGAGAATATTTCGTTACTAGGATTTCTGAAACCAAAAACAGCAGAAAACGAGCAATCGGCACTTCGGCATCTTGTTAATAGGTTAGTTCCGGAAAATGCACGAATATGACATAAAGTGTGCATAAAACATGTAGGTATCATCAATAATATGGCATAGAACATAAGAAATTATCGATACGTCGGAGACGTATCAAGCATCCCCAAGCAAGTTCCGCTGAATACAGGCAGGGTGGCAGCAGCAGAGTGGAGACACATGGCTGTCTGTTGCCAGTCACCATAACATAACACCTACTAGTACAGTCAGCATTCCAGCTATTGTGCTGGCTGCAGGTAAGCTGAAAGTGATCACTAATGACTTCCTGAATGTTGCTACAAAGGTAAGTACTCGCTGAGTACATAAAATTAACTATTCAGCTAGTAATCAAGTAAAGACAACCAGGAAGACATTTCAAGAGATTAAGTTTCAGCAGTTGCTTCAGCTTATTTTCTATCTGCTGGACTGGTATCACTCCAGAGTAATAACAGGCAATATACAATATAAGTCTAACACAGTTCCCCAAGTGTTTGCTGTGGGTGGAAGGATGGGTGGCAAATACAGACATGGCAGACAAAGATGGTGCTAAAGAGAGAGAATGAATGCTGCTAACATGGGCACCCTTTAAACAATGATACCACTCAACCATGGGCAAACAGAGGGCTATAAATATCTTCCCAGACACAGCTCCATACATATTCCTACCAACGAAACCACCACACATTCATCTATCAATGCTGAGCTGGGGTTATATTTATGCAATATTTTAACAAAGTGTCTACTAACAAATTTCCATACGCGTAATACAACGAAGAGTCTGCTGGCCTGCGGCGGTTCTGCGCGTGATTAACCTCAACCCGGTACTATCCGGATGCCATATGATTGCTGAAATGTGTTCCTGCTGGCTACTGCTGCAACAACTGGCTCACCAACCTGCTGGTCGGTCGCCAGCAAACTGCCGTTCGCGTAACGATTACGGCACTGGCTATGCCCAACAATACGCTTATCCAGCAGACGATCTCTGCCGGTCGTGACCTTGCTGCTCACGGCGATATTCAACGAGACGATTGATGGCGACAGGCCTGATTGCTGCTCGCGCAACAACCGGATGGGGCATGGGGCATTCTTAATGGACGTAGCTCAACCGTCTGCGGCTCTGTTGCAAAGGTAATCGTGGAACGCAAAGAGTTTGCTCCGTGACTGTTGGGCGGATGAACCATGGCATTCCCGTGGGACCTCGTGTTTTATTGTTTTAATGAAAAGATGATATTTTGGTCCATAGTAATCCCTCTACATTTAAGGTTTATTCTTGCCAAGATTATTTGAAACAGCAAAGGTGGCGATACAGCAAACTCCGCAAAATATTATGTGGTTCTACAAGATTACGTGTTGCTTATTTCAAAAATATTACTAGTCGTTCTCAAACTCTGAAAGCTCCAATGTGCGCAGCTCAGGTAACGCGTTGTTTCTCTCTAGTGACTGCCGCTAATGACTGGTAAAACCTGCAGATGGCGGCAACACTGGCTGCTGCATCATTCTGAACCTGAAGGTATCCGGAATGACACGAAATTACCGCTGGCGGCGCTTGTTCTGTCGCCAACATTCTGCCGGAAGAAGCAAAGCTGGACACGCCGACGAACTACCGGACAACATGCATATGCTCTGGCGTGGAAGTATCTCTCTATGAAGAAGCGATGCCAGGTTATATGTTGCCTCTGACGCTGCGTAAAAATTGGCTGGCGCTCTGGCGATCTCGGTTTCACTCATGCTGCTCGTGATGTGAACCTCCGGCGAGATTTATGCCCGGCAGCAGCAATTTACCAAACCGTTACAAAGTTTCTCGGCATTTGAGAGGAAGATTAAAGAATATCTCTGGCTACGGCAATGGCGCTTAAGATTTCTGCTGCTGTTTATGAATAAAATTTGTCGAATGGGCAGGTCATGCGTCTGGATAACCTGCTCATGCTGGCAGTGTGCTGGTGCTGGCGTCTGCGGTAATGGGTGGTACGTTGTCGGTATTATGTCGGCGAAAACATTACGCGGTCAGCGACCCAGGGCGATATAAGCGATAACTGGAACCATTCAGGTCCAGCTTTCAATAAATGGTATTTCTGTATGGTATCATGCGCGAACAGATGCAGCATATCTTGAAAAAAAAAAAAACATTGTGGGCTCTTGCAAGGTGGCCTCTGTCATGGGTGGAAACAGAGCTCTGATAGCCTTTCTGGCTGAGCGACACAGCGTGAAAGATGATCAAATGCTATGGCTCCTGATACACTGGCAACGTGGCCTCCTTTCTGTATCTGGGTTGTATCAGCATATCATGACAGATAAGACTGTGTCTGTGAGTCATAATTCATTTAACAAAACAAAGTTCTTCTTGGTGCCTGCCCCTCGGGAAGAGTAAATAACAACAATCCTGCATTTTCAGTGGAACAAATGCTTCTTTGATCTAAAGGTTCATGCTTTGCTCTGTCAGCAATACAGTGTGCTGAAGCCTGTTTCAGGAACACGTTTGCCTTCACCGTGGGTGAGTCCAGTCATGGCCAGCTCGCTGACATAATAGTGCTCCGAATTTAATCACTCACTATGAATCTCATCCTTTATAAAGGCATTCATGGAGTGTGTGGTGGACTTACAGAAGGCTGGAGACCTGACACTGGTGACATTTCGACCTCGATGGAGAACTACTCCCTCCTCATGGGAGCAGCGGCGGTGATGAAGATGGCGGTGGAGATGGCAGCGGTGTCGATGGAGAAGCCTTCCGGGGGCACTTCCCCGCTCCGGCGGCGTGCGGGACAGAGATCCTGTCCCCCGGATCTTGGCTTCGCGATGGCGGCGGCTGCGGAAGGTTTTCGTGGGTTTCGTCAATTGGTATCGGGTTTTCGATCCGGGGGCTTTATATAGGCGAAGAGGCGGCGCGGGAAGGTCGAAGGGGGGCCCACACCCTAGGGGCGCGCCCCCCTGGCCGCGCCGGGGTAGGGTTTGGTGGCCACTGTGGCCCCTCTCGGTCCCTCTCGTGTGTTCCGGATGCTTCCGGGGATTCTAAGATCTTTGGCGTTGATTTCGTCCGATTCGAGAATATTTCGTTACTAGGATTTACGAAACCAAAAACAGCGAGAAACGAGGAGCGGCACTTCGGCATCTTGTTAATAGGTTAGTTCCGAGAAAATGCACGAATATGACATAAAGTGTGCATATAACATGTAGATAACATCAATAATGTGGCATGGAACACAAGAAATTATCGATACGTTGGAGACGTATCGGCATCCCCAAGCTTAGTTACTGCTCGTCCGGCGAGGTAAAACGATAACAAAGATAATTTACGGAGTGACATGCCATCATAAACTTGATCATACTATTTGTAAAGCATATGTAGAGAATGCGGCGATCAAAACAATGTGTATGACATGAGTAAACAAGTGAATCATAAAGCAAAGACTTTTCATGAATAGCACTTCAAGACAAGCATCAATAAGTCTTGCATAAGAGTTAACTCATAAAGCAATAATTCAAAGTAAAGGTATTGAAGCAACACAAAAGAAGATTAAGTTTCAGCGGTTGCTTTCAACTTGTAACATATATATCTCATGGATATTGTCAACATAGAGTAATATAATAAGTGCAATAAGCAAGTATGTAAGAATCAATGCACGGTTCACACAAGTGTTTGCTTCTTGAGGTGGAGAGAAATAGGTGAAGCTGACTCAACATTGAAAGTAAAAGAATGGTCCTTCAAAGAGGAAAAGCATCGATTGCTATATTTGTGCTAGAGCTTTGATTTTGAAAACATGAAACAATTTTGTCAACGGTAGTAATAAAGCATATGCATCATGTAAATTATATCTTATAAGTTGCAAGCCTCATGCATAGTGTACCAATAGTGCTCGCACCTTGTCCTAATTAGCTTGGACTACCTGGATTATCACCGCAATACATATGCTTTAACCAAGTTTCACAAAGGGGTACCTCTATGCCACTTTGTACAAAGGTCTAAGGAGAAAGCTCGCATTTGGATTTCTCGCTTTTGATTATTCTCAACTTAGACATCCATACCGGGACAACATAGACAACGAGATAATGGACTCCTCTTTTAATGCTTTAAGCATTTGGCAACAATTAATTCTTTTCTCATTAGAGATTTGAGGATATTTGTCCAAAGCTGAAACTTCCACCATGAATCATGGCTTTAGTTAGCGGCCCAATGTTCTTCTCTCACAATATGCATGCTCAAACCATTCAACTCGGTGTAGATCGCCCTTACTTCGAGACAAGACGAACATGCATAGCAACTCACATGAAATTCAACAATGAGTTGATGGCGTTCCCCGGTAAACATGGTTATCGCACAACAAGCAACTTAATAAGAGATAAAGTGCATAATTACATATTCAATACCACAATAGTTTTTAAGCTATTTGTCCCATGAGCTATATATTGCAAAGGTGAATGATGGAATTTTAAAGGTAGCACTCAAGCAATTTACTTTGGAATGGCGGAAAAATACCATGTAGTATAGGTAGGTATGGTGGACACAAATGGCATAGTGGTTGGCTCAAGTATTTTGGATGCATGAGAAGTATTCCCTCTCGATACAAGGTTTAGGCTAGCAAGGCTTATTTGAAACAAACACAAGGATGAACCGGTGCAGCAAAACTCACATAAAAGACATATTGAAAGCATTATAAGACTCTACACCGTCTTCCTTGTTGTTCAAACTCAATACTAGAAATTATCTAGACCTTAGAGAAACCAAATATGCAAACCAAATTTTAGCATGCTCTATGTATTTCTTCATTAATAGGTGCAAAGTATATGATGCAAGAGCTTAAACATGAGCACAACAATTGCCAAGTATCACATTACCCAAGACATTTATAGCAATTACTACATGTATCATTTTCCAATTCCAACCATATAACAATTTAACGAAGAGGAAACTTCGCCATGAATATTATGAGCTAAGAACACATGTGTTCATACGAACCAGCGGAGCGTGTCTCTCTCCCACACAAGCATGATGTAATCCAATTTATTCAAACACAAACAAAAACAAAAGCAAACCGACGCTCCAAGAAAAAGCACATAAGATGTGATGGAATAAAAATATAGTTTCAGGGGAGGAACCTGATAATGTTGTCGATGAAGAAGGGGATGCCTTGGGCATCCCCAAGCTTAGACGCTTGAGTCTTCTTGATATATGCAGGGGTGAACCACCGGGTGCATCCCCAAGCTTAGAGCTTTCACTCTCCTTGATCATAGTATATCATCCTCCTCTCTTGACCCTTGAAAACTTCCTCCACACCAAACTCGAAACAACTCATTAGAGGGTTAGTGGACAATAAAAATTAACATGTTCAGAGGTGACACAATCATTCTTAACACTTCTGGACATTGCATAAAGCTACTGGACATTAATGGATCAAAGAAATTCATCCAACATAGCGAAAGAGGCAATGCGAAATAAAAGGCAGAATCTGTCAAAACAGAACAGTTCGTATTGACGAATTTTAAAATGGCACCAGACTTGCTCAAATGAAAATGCTCAAATTGAATGAAAGTTGCGTACATATCTGAGGATCATGCACGTAAATTGGCATAATTTTCTGAGCTTCCTGCAGGGCAGTGGGCTCAGATTCGTGACAGCAAAGAAATCTGGAACTGCGCAATAATCCAAATCTAGTACTTACTTTTCTATCAACGGCTTAACTTGGCACAACAAAACTCAAAACTAAGATAAGGAGAGGTTGCTACAGTAGTAAACAACTTCCAAGACACAAATATAAAACAAAGTACTGTAGCAAAATAACACATGGGTTATCTCCCAAGAAGTTCTTTTCTTTATAGCCATTAAGATGGGCTCAGCAGTTTTAATGATGCACTCGCAAAAGATTGTATGTGAAGCAAAAGAGAGCATCAAGAGGCAAATTCAAAACACATTTAAGTCTAACATGCTTCCTATGCATAGGAATCTTGTAAATAAACAAGTTCATGAAGAGCAAAGTAACAAGCATAGGAAGATAAAACAAGTGTAGCTTCAAAAATTTCAGCACATAGAGAGGCATTTTAGTAACATGAAAATTTCTACAACCATATTTTCCTCTCTCATAATAACTTTCAGTAGCAACATGAGCAAACTCAACAATATAACTATCACATAAAGCATTCTTATCATGAGTCTCATGCATAAAATTATTACTCTCCACATAAGCATAATCAATTTTATTAGTTGTAGTGGGAGCAAATTCAACAAAGTAGCTATCATTATTATTCTCATCAAGTGTAGGAGGCATAGTATAATCACAACAAAATTTACTCTCAGCAGTAAGTGGCATCAAAAGACCACTATCATTATAATCATCAGAAATAGGAGGCAAAGTATCATTAAAGAAAATTTTCTCCTCAATGCTTGGGGGACTAAAAATATCATGAATACCAGCTTCCCCAAGCTTAGAACTTTCTATATTATTGTCAACAATGGTGTTCAAAGCGTTCATACTAATATTACTACCAGCATGCAAAGAAGATTTCATAGGTTTTTTAATTTTCGCATCAAACAATCCATGTTTTAAATCAGGAAATAGAATAAGAAGCTCACTCTTGTACATTATGCCAAACTAGTGTAAACAAGAAACAAAAAGTTGCAATTGCAGGATCTAAAGGAAATAGCTTTGAGCACAAACACAATGGCGCCAGAAAAGTACTGTTACACGGAGCCGGAGTATGAGTGCCTTTTTACCTTTCCTCCCCGACAACGGCGCCGAGAAAAGTGCTTGATGTCTACGTTCCCCCTCCTTTCCTGTAGACGGTGTTGGGCCTCCAAGAGCGAGAGGTTTGTAGAACAGCAGCAAGTTTCCCTTAAGTGGATACCCAAGGTTTATCGAACTCGGGGAGGAAGAGGTCAAAGATATCCCTCTCATGCAACCACTGCAACCACAAAGCAAGAAGTCTCTTGTGTCCCCAACACACCAAATAGGTGCACTAGTTCGGCGAAGAGATAGTGAAATACGAGGTGGTATAAATAAGTATGAGCGGTAGCAACGGTGCCGGAAAAGTGCTTGGCGTGTAGTTGATGGTGGTGGTATTGCGAGCGATAGTAACGCGATAAAACGAGTAACAAGCAGTAGTAACTCAGCGGTATTTAGGAACAAGGCCTAGGGATTACACTTTCACTAGTGGACACTCTCAACATCGATCACATAACGGAACGAGATAAATGCATACTCTACACTTTTGTTGGATGATGAACACATTGCGTAGGATTACACGAACCCTCAATGCCGGAGTTAACAAGCTCCACAATAATGCTCATGTTTAAGTAACCTTTAGTGTAAGATAGATCAATGCTACTAAACCAAGTACTAGCATAGCATGCACCTTGTCACCTTCATGCATATGTAGGAGGAATAGATCACATCAATATTATCATAGCAATAGTTAACTCCATAATCTACAAGAGATCATGATCATAGCATAAACCAAGTACTAACACGGTGCACGCACTGTCACCTTTGCACACATGCAGGAGGAATAAAACTACTTTAATAACAAATCACTAGAGTAGCACATAGATAAATTGTGATACAACATGCTGCAATCATAAAGAGATTTAAATAAGCACCTCACTATGCCATTCAATGAGTAAGTATTCTGTGAAATATGGCCTAAGAGACCCACACGGTGCACACACTGTCACCTTTACACACGTGGGACGAGGAGTCTCCGGAGATCACATAAGTAAAACTCACTTGACTAGCATAATGACATCTAGATTACAAGCATCATCATATGAATCTCAATCATGTAAGGCAGCTCATGAGATTATTGTATTGAACTACATAGGAGAGAGATGAACCACATAGCTACCGGTACAGCCCCGAGCCTCGATGGAGAACTACTCCCTCCTCATGGGAGCGACGGCGGTGATGAAGATGGCGGTGGAGATGGCAGCGGTGTTGATGGAGAAGCCTTCCGGGGGAACTTCCCCGCTCCGGCAGCGTGCCGGAACAGAGATCCTGTCCCCCAGATCTTGGCTTCGCGATGGCGGCGGCTCTGGAAGGTTTTCGTGGGTTTCGTCAATTGGTATCGGGTTTTCTGATCCAGGGGCTTTATATAGGCGAAGAGGCGGCGCAGGAAGGTCGAAGGGGGGCCCACACCCTAGGGGGGCGCCCCCCCCCTTGGCCGCGCCGGGGTAGGGTTTGGTGGCCCTGTGGCCCCCCTCTGATCCCTCTCGTGTGTTCTGGATGCTTCCGGGGATTCTAAGATCTTTGGCGTTGATTTCGTCCGATTCGAGAATATTTCGTTACTAGGATTTACGAAACCAAAAACAGCGAAAACGAGAGCGGCACTTCGGCATCTTGTTAATAGGTTAGTTCCAGAAAATGCACGAATATGACATAAAGTGTGCATATAACATGTAGATAACATCAATAATGTGGCATGGAACACAAGAAATTATCGATACGTTGGAGACGTATCACCAAGCAAAGTGCATAAGATGTGACGGAATAAAAATATAGTTTCAGGGGAGGAACCTGATAATGTTGTCGATGAAGAAGGGGATGCCTTGGGCATCCCCAAGCTTAGACGCTTGAGTCTTCTTATAATATGCAGGGGTGAACCACCGGGGCATCCCCAAGCTTAGAGCTTTCACTCTCCTTGATCATATTGCATCATACTCCTCTCTTGATCCTTGAAAACTTCCTCCACACCAAACTCGAAACAACTCATTAGAGGGTTAGTGCATAATAAAAATTAACATGTTCAGAGGTGACACAATCATTCTTAACACTTCTGGACATTGCATAAAGCTACTGGACATTAATGGATCAAAGAAATTCATCCAACATAGCAAAAGAGGCAATGCGAAATAAAAGACAGAATCTGTCAAAACAGAACAGTCCGTAAAGATGGATTTTATTAGGCCACCAGACTTGCTCAAATGAAAACGCTCAAATTTAATGAAAGTTGCGTACATATCTGAGGATCATGCACGTAAATTGGCTTAATTTTCTGAGCTTCCTACAGGGAGGTAGACCCAGATTCGTGACAGCAAAGAAATCTGGAACTGCGCAGTAATCCAAATCTAGTACTTACTTTACTATCAAAGACTTTACTTGGCACAACAAAACTCAAAACTAAGATAAGGAGAGGTTGCTACAGTAGTAAACAACTTCCAAGACACAAATATAAAACAAAAATACTGGAGTAAAAACATGGGTTGTCTCCCATAAGCGCTTTTCTTTAACGCCTTTCGGCTAGGCGCGAGAAAGTGTATCAAGTGTTATCAAAGGGTGGTGCACCTACAGCGGGGTTTGGAGTTTTCTCAACCATGCATAGTATATTGGATACATAAGTTTCAGCGTCTCCTTTCTCATTAGTCTTGGGCTTGCTACTCTCATCGAACAAATTTTCAAGAACAAGCCAAGCATAATTATGTTCTAGTGCATCATTCATAGCTAGGAGTTTACATGGTATTGGTGCTTTGATCTCCCCACCTTCATTAGCATTATTAGTGTACCTTATCCTATCTATGTCCATTTTTTCAAGGATACCAACAAAATTAGTATGAGAACCAAGCATATTAAATTTAGCGAAGACCTTTCTAGCCTCTCTTGCTAGACCACCAAATTCTCTAAGAAGGGTTTCTAAAACAAAATCTTTCTTTTCCCCCTCTTCCATATCACCAAGTGTAAGAAACATGTGTTGGATTATAGGATTGAGATTAACAAATTTAGTTTCCAACGGGCGAACTAAAGCAGCAGCAGCAATTTCATAAGTAGGAGCAAGTTCTACCAAGTGTCTATCTTCAAAATCTTCAACGGTACTAACATGGGTGAAAAAATTCTTCTATATTGTTCCTCCCAATTATAGACCCGCGTCCTACCGGTATGTTTTTTGTGGTAAAATTAAAAGGAAACATGATGAAATAAGTAAAGTAAATGCAAGTAACTAATTTTTTTGTGTTTTTGATATAGCAAACAAGATAGTAAATAAAGTAAAGCTAGCAACTAATTTTTTTGTGTTTTGATATAATGCAGCAAACAAAGTAGTAAATAAAATAAAGCAAGACAAAAACAAAGAAAAGAGATTGGGAAGTGGAGACTCCCCTTGCAGCGTGTCTTGATCTTCCCGGCAACGGCGCCAGAAAAAGAGCTTGATGGTGTGTATTTCACACGTTCGTTGGGCAACCCCAAGAGGAAGGTATGATGCGCACAGCAGCAAGTTTTCCGTCAGAAAGAAACCAAGGTTTATCGAACCAGGAGGAGCCAAGAAGCACGTTGAAGGTTGATGGCGGCGGGATGTAGTGCGGCGCAACACCAGGGATTCCGGCGCCAACGTGGAACCTGCACAACACAACCAAAGTACTTTGCCCCAACGAAACGAGTGAGGTTGTCAATCTCACCGGCTTGCTGTAACAAAGGATTAACCGAATTGTGTGGAAGATGATTGTTTGCGAGAGAAAACGAGTAAAACAAGTATTGCGAGCAGATTTGTATTTCGGTATTAAAGAATGGACCTGGGTCCACGGTTCACTAGAGGTGTCTCTCCCATAAGATAAAAGCATGTTGGGTGAACAAATTACAGTCGGGCAATTGACAAATAGAGAGGGCATAACAATGCACATACATGGCATGATAAGTATAGTGAGATTTAATTGGGCATTACGACAAAGTACATAGACCGCCATCCAAGCTGCATCTATGCCTAAAAAGTCCACCTTCGGGTTATCGTCCGAACCCCTTCCGGTATTAAGTTGCAAAGCAACGGACAATTGCATTAAGTATGGTGCGTAATGTAATCAACAACTACATCCTCGGACATAGCGCCAATGTTTTATCCCTAGTGGCAACAGACACAACACAACCTTAGAACTTTCATCCATTGTCCCAGTGTCAATGCGAGGCATGAACCCACTATCGAGCATAAATACTCCCTCTTGGAGTTAAAAGCAAAAACTTGGCCATAGCCTCTACTAGTAACGGAGAGCATGCAAGATCATAAACAACACATATGTAATAACTTGATAATTAACATAACATGGTATTCTCTATCCATCGGATCCCGACAAACACAACATAGAGTATTACAGATAGATGATCTTGATCATGTTAGGCAGCTCACAAGATCCAACAATGAAGCACAATGAGGAGAAGACAACCATCTAGCTACTGCTATGGACCCATAGTCCAGGGGTGAACTACTCACTCATCACTCCGGAGGCGACCATGGCGGTGTAGAGTCCTCCGGGAGATGAATCCCCTCTCCGGCAGGGTGCCGGAGGAGATCTCCGAGAATCCCCCGAGATGGGATCGGCGGCGGCGGCGTCTCGGTAAGGTTTTCCGTATCGTGGTTTTTCGCCTCGGGGGTTTCGCGACGGAGGCTTTAAGTAGGCGGAAGGGCGAGTCGGGGGGCCGACGAGGGGCCCACACCACGGGGCGGCGCGGGCCCCCTTGGCCGCGCCGCCATGTGGTTTGGCCACCTCGTGGCCCCACTTCGTATGCTCTTCGGTCTTCCGGAAGGTTCGTGGCGAAATAGGCCCCTGGGTCTTCGTTTCGTCCAATTCCGAGAATATTTCGTTACTAGGATTTCGAAACCAAAAACAGCGGAAAACGACAATCGGCACTTCGGCATCTTGTTAATAGGTTAGTTCCAGAAAATGCACGAATATGACATAAAGTGTGCATGTAACATGTAGGTATCATCAATAATATGGCATAGAACATAAGAAATTATCGATACGTCGGAGACGTATCACAATGATATCATCAACATATATGAGAACAAAAATTGTAATGCCAGATTTGTGATAGAGAAACAGAGATGTGTCAGCTCTGGAGGGAATAAACCCAAGTTGGTGCAACTTGGCACTGAGATGAGAGTATCAGGCTCGAGGAGCTTGTTTCAGGCCATAGAGAGCTTTATCAAGTCTGCAGACATAATGGGGAGCATCAGGATGTTCAAACCCAGGAGGGTGTTTCATATAGACTTCCTCTTCCAGAACACCATGGAGAAACGCGTTCTTGACATCTAGATGTCGAAGACTCCAACCACGGGAGACAGAAATAGACAGAACAATTCTAATTGTAGCAATTTTGACAACAGGACTGAAGGTATCTTCATAATCAAGACCATACCTCTGTTTGAAGCCTTTTGCAACTAGACGAGCTTTGTAACGATCAATAGTACCATCTGCCCGACGCTTAATGCGATAAACCCATTTACAGCCAATGACATTTTATGCGAGGTAGAAGGAACCAGAGTCCACGTTTTATTTAGCATGAGAGCATCATATTCTTCTTTCATAGCTGAGTGCCAGTTTGGATCACCAAGAGCAGCAGGTAAATTTCGTGGTTCTCCTGTAGAAGAGAGCAACCCATATCGTACAGTACCATCAGTATATTTATTAGGATTACGAATACCTTTTTGGAGACGAATACGAGGTCCAGGAGGGCTGGGCGGTGGTGGCGCAGCAGGAGCGGCCACAGACGAACCAGCCGCAGAGGATTCGGAGTCTGCGGAGGAAGCAGCAGCGCTGGGCACAGACGCAGTTGGCGCAGACGATCCGGCGCTGTCATCATGAGGACTGTCGGGTTCTGAGGGAGCTGCTGGAGGTGACTCGACGCGTGGCGACGACGAACTGGCGCGGGGCGCGGAGCGCGGCTACGCAGGGCGGTCGACGACGCGTGGAGACGCCGGGTTGGCGCGGGACGCGGGGCGCTGCTCCGCTGCGGATGGCGCAGACCGGCGCGGGTTCCCAGAGGCGGGAGAATCCGCCTGGGGATCAGTGCCAGCAGGTCTGCCAGGGGAATGTTCCCCTGTATCTTCTTCGGAATCCGTGCCAGAATCATCATGTGTTTGACTGATTTCGGAGGAGGATTGTGGAGGCTCAGGAGCACCATTTTGCATGAAATTTTCACTTGTAGATGCAGAATTCTGAGGGGCATAATTAGGAACAGTAACAATAGGCACGATATTAGTCATATGATCATAAATTGTATGAGCACCCTCAGGAGAAATAGAAGATGGCAAAAGCAAGATTTTTTGTTTGAGCAAGGCACCAGCGTTGGGACGGAGAGCTTCAAAGGGAAAAATATTTTCATCAAATACAACATCCCGAGAGATGTAGACACGGCCAGTGGAAACGTCGAGACACTTGACACCTTTATGAAGAGGACTATATCCAAGAAACACACGCTTCTTGGAGCGGAAAACGAGTTTTGCGTGTGTTGTAAGGGCGAAGATTTGGCCAACAAGCACAGCCAAAAGTGCGAAGAGCATCATAATTTGGTTTGATGTGAAGGAGGCGTTCAACAGGTGACTCAAGATTAATGACCTTACTGGGGAGTAAGTTAACGAGAAAAGTGGCAGTAAGGAATGCTTCATCCCAATACTTAAGAGGCATATATGCATTAGCAAGCAAGGCAAGACCAACCTCAACTATGTGGCGATGTTTTCTTTCAGGGGAGCCATTTTGTTGGTGAGCATGACGGCATGACACATGATGAGTGATCCCAACTTTTTGCCCCCCCCCCCCCCCCAATCAGTCTGCATAGTAACAATTTTATGATCAAACTTGCGTTCAACATACTGTTGAAAATTAAGAATGGCTTGATAAACATCAGATCGTTTCTTAAGTAAATAAATCCATGTGAACTTGCTATAATCATCAATAAAGCTTACATAGTATGCATGTTTCCCAATAGAAAGAGGAGCAGGCCCCCATACATCAGAAAATACTTGTTCTAAAGGAACAGTGGATCTACTGGTGGAGATGGGGTATGGTAACTGATGGCTCTTGGCTAGCTGACAAGAGTCACAGACATAAGGAGTACTGTCGGGGGTGTAATCTATCTTATTTTCTCCTAAGGACTTGTTGAACAATAAATAACGATGGATGGCCTAGACGACGATGCCATGTAGAGGATGATGGCTTTATTGTGATGAAGGCATGCTTGGAGGACGCGGTGGTGAGAGGCATCAAAGGATAGAGACCACCATAGCAAGGTTCTTTAAACAGTATGTGTCGTGTTGCTTGGTCCTTGATGAGAAAAAAGAAAGGATGAAACTCAATGACCACATGATTATCAAGAGTAAAACGATGAACTGATAGGAGATTTTTAGATGCACTAGGGACATGTAATATGGAATTGAGAGTAAAATAATTTTGAGGGGTGCGCAACATTGAATGACCAATATGACTAATATGCATACCTGTGCCTTCAGAAGTGCGCACACGGTCCTCACCACGGTACTGATCATGGGTAGTCAGCTTGTTCAATTCACCAGTAATATGATCAGTAACACCAGTGTCATAATACCAGTTTGAGTCCACTCCATGTGCAGCAAAATTTGCATCCTTCTTGCCACGGTCCTCATCATAGCGCCACCAACAATCACGAGCGGGATGCCCATGAATAGTGCAGATCTGACAGGTGGTGTCAACATAAGGAGTGGGTTGGCGATCACGACGGCGATCGTCATGGCGATCATCGCGTCGGTATCCATCATCACGCATGCGGGGACGATCATCATCATCGCGGCGACCCTGGTAGCCACCACCATCACGGCGGCCCCAGTCATCACGCTGTCCGCGGTTGTCACGACGGTCCCAGTCTTCTCGGCGACCACGGTCATCGCGCCGGTCACGGTAGTCACCACGGCCACGGTCATCACCGCGACCACGGTCATCATATGGTTGTTGGCGTGGGCGATCATCATACTGCTGTTGGCGCGGGCGATCAGGAGCCCGCGGAGGAGCATTGTTGCCACGCCGAGCGACATTATCCGAGGAAGAAAAACCCACATCTTCAGTTTTATGCATGCTATCATAGGCTTGAACTTGACTTAGTAACTCAGAAAATGTAGTGCCAGGATTTGCATTAACAGCAGTATGCAAATTATTATAATGACTACCAAGACCACGAAGTATATACCAGACAAGATCACCGTCATCAAGGGGTTTTCCAATTGCAACAAGTTCAGACGCAATACACTTCATCTTGGCAAAGTATTTTTCAGCAGAAAGATCATTCTTACGAGTATCATTGAGAGCCGAGCGGAGTTGTTGGACACGAGACTTGGACGAGGAGGAAACATACTCATTGATAGCCGCCCATGCCTTGGCAGAAGACTCCATGCCAACAACATGTACAAGCACATCAGGAGACAAGGCATTGAGGATCATCGAAGAACTTGTTGGTCACGGGAGATCCATGCCGCATGCTCGGGATTGGGGATGGTAACCTTCTTGTGGTTGACATCTTCAGTCTCAAGAAGCTTCTCTGGCGGCATCTCAGTACCCTCAACAAGATCCAGAACATGGGCACCACGGAGAGCAGGGATGACAAGCGTCCTCCAAATAAGAGCATTATCACGTGTTAAGAGCTGTGATGGGGCTGCACCAAGAGCGGCAGCGAGGTTGGTCACTGAGGATGATGACGATGACATGGCTGCCGATGACGTGTAGACGCGGCGACTGCTGAAAACAGTGGCGGCGTGGATGTTGGGTGTAGGATTTGGACGCGGCGGCTAGGAGAGCAGCGGCGGCGTGGTTTTGTATGTAGGGTTTGGTCACGGCAGCAGCTAGGAGAGCGGCGGCGGCAGTGGTTTTTTTGGGCTTGATTTGATTGGATCTGTGGCGGCGGCAAGTAGCGGCGGCGGCAGATGGTTTTGTTGTGTGCTTTAGCGAGGCGGCGACGACGAGCGGCGGCGGCAAGATGCGGCGGCGGCTGGCGGTGGCGGCGTTGGGCTGTTTAGGGTTTTGACAGCTAGAGTCGGGAAGAGACCCGCTCTGATACCATGTGGAATTGTGTGGAACGATGCGTGCCCTTTCGGGCCATCGGTTGCGTGTTATATAGGTAGGGAAAAGCCCCCTACGTGGCAGTACAAGGGAGGTACGTGTACGGTCGGAGTACTACTCCGTACACCGTACACGTACAGATGACATACAGTAACAGCACCGTCGTTGCTTCTTGCAGCACCGCCAACACTGATAATTGGTAGCACTCCCGCTAACCATTGGTAGCATTATCATTTCCCTTTGTAGCACCTCCGCCACAAGATGGTAGCAACGCCGATTGATCGATGTAGCATCGCTGCCTCCCTACAGCTTTGCTGGCGGCAACTCGTAGAACCGCAACCTAACATATGCAGCTCCACGTTGTGCTTGCCTTGTAGCACCAGTCAAGAGCTAGCAGGGAAGGATGAGCTCTCAGTGTCACCCCTAGATTCGCAGCAGCTCCGCCTAAGACACCCCTTCTCCAGCGAGTCCAAGCCGGAGGCAAGCTTCGTCGTCCTCGACATCGGGCATCTAGCAACTACTAGCAGCTTGCTAAGGTTCCTAGTGGGGCGGCGCGTTCACGGTGGTGGAGGTCGTCGGCTGGGCAGCTCGCGAAGGTGGAGGCCGACGGGTCGGCCTCGACCTTGACCCCCGGCACGCAGACCTTGCTGCATCTCAGATCTCATCCCCGAACATACGCGCGAGAAGGGAGGAGGGGTAACTCACGGCCATGATTCCCGTGGAGAAGGTCTGCGTGGAGGGGGTAACTCACGGGGATGGAGGTGGCGGCTGTCACGATGGAGGCAACAACGCGCGGGGTGGAGGTGGCTGCCATCGCGGCATATGGCGGTTGCGCCACGGGGAATAGAGGTCTGCGACCATCGCGGGGAAGGAGTCAGCGAGGCGCTCCGTTCGAGGCTGGTGGTTGCTGCGGAAGGGGCGGTGGCTCGATCCGTCGAGGCCGCCGTCGCGGGGGATAGAGGCGCCTGCGCGAGGGATGGAGGCGAAGAAAAGAGGAAGCACGGGAGGAGGGACGGTGAGGAACAGGGCAGCTCGCCGGCGGGATCTATGTTTGATTGTCCCCCCATGGCCACACCCGGAAAATACAGAGAGAATGCGACGAGAGAGATGACCAGCATTTCACTCGATCTGGAATCGATGCGGTCGTGGGTGGGGCCATCGAGCGGATACGCGTCAGTGCGTCACCCATGCTTGGCATGGCTAGCAATTCTCCTCCACGAGATCGCTTGCATCGGATGGGCATAGACCCGAAGGCTGGCATCGCGGGATCCTCCGAAGGAAACATATCCTTTAACTTCTCATATTCTGCTGGCATGTGAGCCTTGTGTTGCAGCCGCTGCCGCAAGGCTGGCTCTTGCCGGTCCCGGAGAACCTCCTGCCTGGGCTCACACGCTGTGTCTCCCGGTGCAGGGCCGGAGAAGGGACAACCGAACCAGAGTCGCCGCGCGGGCGCGTGCAACCCCTGGAGATGTGGTCATCGTCACCACTGCTGATGCACTTGGGCGGAGAGTGCATTCAGCCGCGATGTGTTGTAGGCTTCTGTAGCTATAGCCGAGGCCATGGCGCTCGCGGGGAAGGCGATGTGCGACCTCCAAAGGATGGCCGGGACCGCTGGCAGCGTCACCGGTTGAGACCGGGAGTGCCTTTCATGGTGGGGACAGACCGTCATCAACACCGGGCCAGGACGGGGCCCCTAGGGAGGGGCCATGCGCCTATGAGCCGAGCACTGAGGGGCAGCGCGCCTTGGAGCCGCGCAGGGACTGCACTCTCGGCCGGCAACGGCACAACAACCATGGATTGAAACCTCGTCGGAGCTTGGGGAGGGGGCGGGATGCACGACCGAGGAGATGGATTGCGAAGAGGATGTCTCCAAATCTGAGAAGAAGAGGTGGCTCTGAGAGAGGCCACGCCTACCGGAGCAGGATGGGCGACCATCGGGACCGGAGTGGTCGTTGGCGGGAGGGCTTTGGGAGCGCGAGGAAGGATTGCAGGAGAGGATGGTGGAGAACATGTAGAGGTGAGGGACAGGGTGTGGAGAGAGAGAGAGAGAGAGAGAGAGAGAGAGAGAGAGAGAGAGAGAGAGAGAGAGAGAGAGGAGGAGGAGGAGGAGGAAGTAGCGCGCTAGCCTCGTCTCCCCAAGAATCCTGCGTGTCAAATTGGTGGGATGGTTTTGACACTGTTGCTGGGACCCACAAGCTTTGTAAAATTGGTGAAATGGTTTAAAATGATTTCTCTCACCTCCCATCTTCTCCGAATCTCAAAGCATCGGAAAGCTGCAACAACACCCGCACCCATGCTTGTAAGCACAAATGTATTTCAAGACAAACAACAAATAAAATAAAATAAAATAAACGAGAAAAAACAGAAGCCACACAAAAACTAGAAGAGATACATATAAAACACAAATAGACGGATAAAACCGAAGGCAAATACAATAAAACCACATCGAAAAAGACTAGAAATAAGTAGTAAGAGATGCAGGCCACCAGGGTGCGTGACGCAGCGATATGAATCACAACGGGTGATCAATAGCTTGTACATCTCACACGTATCCTCTCTCCTATTTAGCGCTTGTTGCTTCTACGAGCAGGGCGACGCATGTAGGAACCTGCAGCAAACCATCCCCATCGTTTTCTTCCTCTCCTTCTTTCCATCGAAGCAGACCAACCGGGTCCCACCTCCGCCCCTGTCGGCCAGGCCGCCACCCGCGGTCGGCACCTCTCACTTCATGCCTCGTCGCCCGCCCTCCTCCACCCCGGCCCACCGTCGGTTCGCCGCCCAGGAGCCCTAAACTCTCCCTTCTCCGGTCGGCTCCACGCACCCTCCACCCTGCACCATAATCCCTAAACCGCAAACGCATGTGAGCTCCCCGCACCTGCAACCCACCCTAAACCCTAAGCTTTCATCCTCACCTCCGTTAGAGACGTCGATGCCGTGTCGTCACAGTCTCCAGTGAGGTTCATTCCTCGCCGAGCCGGCGACGTCGCGATCAACCGCATCGTCCATGTTGGCAGTGAGATCATCCCAGTCGTTGTGTTATCTTCTTCATCTCCAGTGACTTTGGTCACCTCCATCGCGATTTTGATGGGCTGGCCCATTGAAACGAGAGGTACACATCGTCCCGCTAACCGATGCAGCGGGTGTCAAATAAGAATTCCCATCCTCAAAGGCTCAAGGATCACATTACCCTCAATCCACACAGCCCAAGACTACACGTATCTATTAGCCAAACACCGCAAGTACACAACTAGAGATAAATGTGGTGTCAATGTTTTTGCAGAAAATCCGTGATTGCCTAAATGAAAGTGAGACATACATACAACCAGAGTAATGTGGTTTAGATACCATAAAATAAAGGTTCGGTACATTTTTGGGAGGAAGGGAACATGCTAACAACCGAAAAGCATATAAGTAGCAGAGGAATATGTGTTGAAGATCTGACAGGACAACAAGCAGTGCATGAATCCTGATGGCCATGTGAAGGATAACTAGAGGGTGTGAATAAGTTTTTTCAAATTTTATTGTTCCTTTCATTAGTTTTAGTCTCTTTGGAAAAATAAAGTGAGCCTAAGTAACTAGGTGCAACAACAAATAAGATGCAATAAGATACTTCAATCTCAATAACTATCACAAAGGAAAATGAGCTTATATAGGAATAATCGAGGCACATGGAGATAAAGGTTTGTCCTCTGCAGTTGCAGATTTCGGTACACACCACAGAAAGATATGACCCTTCTTATCTGTTGGAGGGTAACATTTCCCTTACCCTTGATGATCATTTCACTAGTTGGCAAGTTTCATTGACTTACTTGCCAAAGAGATGTTCTAATTTTCCGAGGATGGTGAGTAGGTCTCGCAGGTATGCCAGCTCTCCACTTCTTGCTTTGCAGTTGTTTTGCATGAATACAATACTTTTCTGATGTCTCCTTTCTCGATGAGGAGATGACCTAGTGTCCCTGAGACAGTTGGCTTTCCAGTCACATGAACTTCCCTAACATCGTAATCTTCTCCCTTATTTCGAGAATCAAGATCCATGGTTCTCATAACATGTGTCAATTGCGACTTGCGGCCCTCAAAAAGAAAATTATGATTTATAATTGCTCAGATAAATGTTACGAAGGTTTGTCTCTGAAGCTTACCCTTAATTAAACAGTACACTATATTTGTGTGTAAATGTTTTTTTTTCTGAAAAGGAGGTTCACCCCCGGCCTATCCATCAAAGTAATGCACAAAGATTTTTTAAAAAATTAAAGTTGATGCAAGGCAAAGGCCAAGGTCATCAACAAGATGCATATTCATCGATAGCTTGAGTTTCCGATGAACAAAATGGTTTCATATATTTTGTGTGTAGATGCATATTCATCGATAGTTTGAGTTTCCGATGAAGAAAATGGTTTCATATGTTTTGTTTCTGGTGCTGTTTGATCTCAGCAAACAGAATCCCCACATGCTAGACAATGTTCTTTCGCAAAATTCCGTTCTGTCTCACTCACAGACGTTTCAACAGCATACCACGCAAACTGAAGTTCTCATAAGAGAAAAATTCTCGACATCGGTCCACTAGGAATTACATAAAGCTACGATGCATGATCCGCCCGACAAGAAGCCCGCATAAGAACTAGCAGCGCGTCTGTAGATCATTAGGCGTTGCATCAGGCCCCCTTTGACGGAGCCGGGTACTTGACGGCGTTTTTCACAATCTTCTTCAGTGCCGCGTCGCCAAGGTCGACGCCGCACATGTCAGAGAGCCGGATCAGGTAGAGCAGCACGTCGGAGAGCTCCTCGCCGAGGTGTTCCTTCTCCGACTCCTCCCAGCCCGGACAACCCTTCTGGACCTCCCCTTTCCACATGAACAGCTCCGACAGCTCCCCGACCTCACCAACCTGCCCAAGAACCAAGGTAAGAAACTGAAGAATATAAAAGATGATGCAAAGTTCTATCCAATTGACCAAAGCGACAACAAGTTCTCTCATCCGGTCGAAGCCTAACCCTACAGCTCCGTGCAAATGTCTAGTAGTGCGCGCGTCCTGCCCAGGCGAGATAAGCATGTACAGCGGCAGGATGGCACGTGCCTTTTCTGGATGTTATAGATTAGTGGATCTAAGTTAAATCAAGGCATCTCGTTGCTCTGAGCTGAACCAAAAAGTACAGTGCATTGCCTCAAAACAAAGCTCAGTGCAGAATTTGTTCTTAAACACCAGATTTCTCTCCTATGAAAAAGACAACATGAGAGCATGTTTCATTTCCAAATAAGAAAAGATGGTCACTGAATCATATTCCTTCTTCAGAAAATTCAGCCAGCATTCAGAGCGAATCAGTGAACAATCCCTAGCCTGAAGCGTAGACCGGTATAAACACATCGGACCGTGGAATTTTGTGTCGTTTCGACGGTGACGTGGGAGATTAGTTCCACGCCGGCCCAGGTGCGTTGCACACAAAGTGCCATGCAAGATGCAATACGCAAGAAAGCTGTACCTTTGGGCATGAGGTATGGGAAAATTAGTTGGTTGTTGCTGTTGCTGTTGGCTCCCATGAACGTACACCCGGACCACATGACATTTCAGCGGTAGGATGCATGCTAAAAGTCCTCAAAAATATCTGACCTGATAGTGATAACGCGATACACATCTGACTCTCTGAGGAAGATGTAAATCTGGGGTGTAGTCTGAATACTACAGTACGGTGTCCCCAAACAACTAGTTATAAGTAATGTGAAAAGAATAAAATTGATAGATCTCAAGAATCCTAAAGTTGCAACTATCAGCAATTACCTAATGAAAAAGTAGTAGTCTTATTGAACGGTTGGTCAAAAGAGAACGCATTATGGTGGGATAATCTAATCCACGCAACATAATTAAAGAAAGATGCTATGAGATTACAAAACACTGAAGGCTTCAGAATGAAGCATGGGCAACTTTTCTGTTCAGTAGACAATAGTACAACCTAGTTCAATACTTTTAGCGGATGGAGACACTGTTAGATCATGCGCATGTGTTGTTTCAAAGATCAATGCTGACTATTTATTTTTCAGAATAAACTAATGAAAATACCCTGACTAATCACTAGTTGGTGCAGTGCAGCCTCTGAGACATGTAACAGTAGGCATTATAATACAGAATTCTGGGGTTCCAAAGGAAATTGTAAGGGTCGAGAGAGATGACATAAAAAGTACTAGTACTGAATTTGATGTGTAAAAATATAAATCCCTGATAAAAGAAAATGTTAGGCTATCGAACAGGGATACACTAGTTACTGATGCGGACTCACCTAGTATAGAGAATGAAATCTAGAATAATTTGCAAGAAACAGAAACCTAAGCTTCTTATGCACCTCAATAGTAATTTTCTGTTTTAATGACACAAAATCTCAACGGACACCTGACTGCTGTGACTAAAGGAAAATTAGGAAGATCCGAAAATTACCTGCGCCCGATTGCGTGGAGATTTAGGTGTTGACAAACACACAAAGAACAAAAGAAGTATGACTCGAGGAAGGAAGAAGAGAGCGGAAGAAAGAGGGAAACAAACCATGGCAAGCAGGAGGTTCCTCGGGCTATGGTGCTTCTCCCAGTCCCTCTCCTTGGCGAAGTCATCGAGCTTCTTGGACAGCTGCTTCAGGCTCACGTCGGCGGCCACCGCCTCCGCCGTCGTCTCCTTCCCTTTCACCTCCTCCATGGCGGCCACCTTCTTCTCTCCCTCCATCGACCTTGCCTGGCGAACCTTAAACAATCTCTCCCACGCCTGGCAATCGAGTGCGCTTGCCTTCGGCTCGGTGCTTCGGAAAGCGCAGCTAGGCGTGGAGGGATATATATATTCGCCGGCTTGCAGCAAACTTTGGCAAGTAATAATTTACCTTAAACAATTAGGAAAGTGTTAACCGCTGCGGATACAGCGCGATGTATTGACTGACACGCATTGCCTTCTTTGGGGGCATGAGATGTGCGCCAGAGGGCTGCAATTACTTGTCACCTGGAATAACAGAAGGGCTCTAATCCAAATTAGCCGACACATGCAATTCATTAGGCTGCAAAAGCCAATGAGGTCATATGTGTTAAGGAAGGTGTGCAGGATAAACATGGCACTGGTTCCTCCTATAAGAATTGCCATATATGGAGGCGCACCGGATGCGTAAAGGGCTTTTGGTGGCGCACTTATGGTCGGTTGTCTGGCCAATTTGAGGAGGATCTTAAAGAGTGGCGTCTCTCTCGGCACAGGTTATACGCGGCATCATAATTGCAGCATACTTGTAATTGCAGCATAGGGAGTGTACAATGGTAAATAAGGCATGCCTTTTTTTAGAAAGGCATGCCTTATTTTAGCCCTCTATATTTTCAAGAAAGATAATAACTACATCATAATACGTTAGGACATGTACAATGTTAGAGAAGGCTAGCAGTGCACGTCATTTAGAGAAGACATTAAATATACTCCATCCGTCCATAAATAAGTATACATGCGGGATTTTCAAGATAAATTATAAAGTGAAATGAAAAATGCATTGAGAAGATGCATCTTTCCTCTTTAATTATTTCACCTCTAATGAGCTAAGTGCTTGTAGAAAATAAGGAGAACATGTGCTCAATAATATTGAGTTTGAATTCCGTGCGATGAGAGAGAAGCAATTAAAGAGCATTTGAAAGATATGAGTACACTTTTTTTTGGACAAAGTTTAGAGCTAAATGTTCACTTATTTGTGGATAGAGGGAGTAGCTGGTACAATGCATTATATCTTTTAATGTCATCTCTAGCAATTACTAAAAATCAATTAATTTTAGCAAGAAGTTGAGTTGATAAAGGAAGATACATGGTGCAGTGGAGAAAATAGTCTTTTCTTACTTTCTAAGGAATCATCCCTTGGCTAAGGGAGGCAACCTTCTCTTTTCTTCATTCTATCTCCTCTAACTAAGTAAAAAAATTGATGTGGCGACCATAAGGTAAGGCTGACGTCACCCAATTGTACATGCCATTACCGCTATCTCTTTTTTCCATCCTTGCAATTAATGATATTAATTAATTTTAGTACGAAAATTATGTTGCTAGGGAAGTCATAGCCGCATAGGGTACAATGAGGAAAATTGTCTTCTCTTATTTTTTAAGGTATTATCTCTTATAGCTAAGAAAAGACAATCTTTTCTTTCTCTATTCTATCTCTTCCAACACAGAAAGTATCCTACATAGCAACTATAAGAGAAGACCGATGGCATCTCATTGTACATGCCCTTACACTAGTCACAATGTGTATTATCACCATGTATAAGATATTATTATATTATACTATCTTCATAATGTGTGGTATCATGTAGTATCACAATTTTCTTATTTTTTATTTATAGAATCCAAATACAAAATTATGTACAAGATCTAGTTGATATGTATCTACCTAATTGATACGGTATCTACTTATGATCTATAGTATTTATTTTTCTACTTCAACGTTCTATAATACAATATCTAACTATGCTATCGGTATGATCTCTCTCATCATTAATTTAGTGTCACATTAGTTTTCCGAGAACGTATCTCTCCCATCATCGTGTTTCAGAAATTGGATGCATTGGATATTGATGGTGCTCCGGTGACGGCGCTAGACAATCTTGTTGAGCATTGTTGTGGAAGCGGTTGGGAACCCCCAAGAGGAAGGTGTGATGAGCACAACAACAAGTTTTCCCTCAGTACAAAACCAAGGTTTAATCGACCAGTAGGAGAAATGAGTGACTTCTGAAGGTGTTGCTAGCTGACTAGTGGCAGGGCGCACTACCGGTGTCAGCAACAACGTGGAACCTGCACACAACACAACCAAAGTACTTTGCCCCAACTTGCAGTGACGTTATCAATCTCACCGGTTTGCTGAACACAAAGGATTAGACATATCGAGTGGAAAGAGATGGTTGCAGAAAGTAAACAGAACATGATTGGAGTAGATGCATTTATCAGTGTAAAGGAAACGGACTGGCGTCCATAGTTCACTAGAGGTGTCTCTCCATAAAGATAAGTAGCATGTCGGGTGAATAAATTACAGCTGGGCAATTGACAGAATATCGACCATACATGATAAGATGATTACTATGAGATTTGATTGGGCATTACAACATAATACATAGACAGTAATCCAACTGCGTCTATGACTAATAATCCACCTTCCGGTTATCGTTCGAACCCCTTTTAGTATTAAGTTGCAAGCAACAGATTATTGCATTAAGCAATGTGTGTAAAGTAAACAATAGAATTACCCTCGGATAAAACATTGTTGACCTAGTAGCAACAACACATCTACAATCTTAAAAGTTATTATCACTCTCCCAAAAAACTAGAGACATGAACCTACTATCGAGCATAAATACCCCCTCTTGGAGTCACAAGCATCTACTTGGCCAGAGTATCCACTAGCAACAGAGAGCATGCAAGATCACAAATAACATATGACATGAATATATAATCGACCTCAACATAGTATACAATATTCATCGGATCCCAGCAAACACAACATGTAGGATTACATAAGGATGATCTTGATCATGTAGGGTAGCTCACAAGATCTATACATGAAGCACAAATTGGAGAAGATGACCATCTAGATACTTCTATGGACCCATAGTCTAGGGATGAACTACTCACGCATCACTTCGGAGGCGGGCATGGCGATGTAGATACCTTCGGTGATGATTTCCCCCTCCGGGAGGGTGCCGGGAAGAGCTTCAGAACTCCCCGAGATGGGTTCTGCGATGGCGGTCGCGATAGAACTTTTCGTGGATGGAGGCTCGGGTATCCGGGGTTTTCCAGAGAAGATGTATAAATCGGCGGAGGATTTAGATCGGTGGGGTGCCTGGGGGCCCACACCACCCCTAGGTGCGGGCCACACCCAGGCCACGCCATGGGTGGCCTGGCCGCCCTGTGGCGCCTCTTCGACCCCCCTATGGACTTCGTCTTCGTTTCGGTAAAATATTGACTTCGGCTTTTGTTTCGTCCAATTCCGAGAATATTTCATGTACAACTTTTCTGAAATACAAAAACAGTAGAAAACATGGAAGTGACACTGTGGCATCTTGTTAATAGGTTAGTGCCGGGAATCATGTAAAAATGCAACAAAATATAAGCAAAACATATATGAATTGGTGTAAAACAAGCATGGAGCATCAAAATTATAGATACGTTTGAGACGTATAAGATACATTCTCAAAAATTCTCGCACAATGTGAATCGGTTACATGTGTTACCCGCTTTTTGCTCCATATAAAGTTTGGAGAAATGTATATATATTTAGCTATTTGTCCGATTAAATTTTTATGTGGTTTATTGCAGGGATAACTTTGCATGTAAATCCAAAACAAATGTTTTGTCGAGCCTAACATCATGGGGAATTTCCTTAATTCCTAATGAGAATCAGCCACATATGTACTCATAGTTTACTATGGAATAATAATAAAATAACATTTTTTTGCGAATAGATACATATGTCGATCACAATTATATATGTTGCGATGCATGTAAGCCTCCTTGCCCCTTTCATTTCTCTGCCACCACAATGCAAATATTTAACATCCTTTCCTTCTTGTGATCCATTGCATTCTCTTACTTCTAGCACCCCTTACCACTCATGGGTTCTGCATTACTTCAGAATACATTGGTATGTCTTGTAAAGATGCTTAAAGCCTTATCTTTTTTTTTATCCCAAGCCACTAAAACAGGTCAATCCTCTCTCCTTTGTCCTCTGTTCTTTTCATCCATCCTCATCAAATGGGGCAAAATTGGCGAGTACATCACAAATGACCAATCGCAGTAAGCCTTGACAAACAAATACATGATCAAGTGAACTGATTCTACAGTATAATCTTGAAATATGGTTGAACTTATAAGTTTTTGTGGTTAGTTTAACTTAGGCATGATTCCATACACTATATCATTGATTCCCTAAAGTTGACCACCTACTTATCTTGATAACTTTATTGACAGTCTTGACACACAGTTGACCTCTTTCTTGACTGTTTTCACACATAGCTAAGGGATTTTGTCCCAGTTGCATATATAACCCATTGATAACCCACAAGTATATGGGATCGCAACAGTCTTCGAGAAAAGTAAAACCCAAATTTATTGATTCGACACAAGGGGAGGTAAAGAATACTTATAAGCCTTAACAACTGAGTTGTCAATTCAGCTGCACCTGGAAAAGCACTAGTAACAGGGGTGATGTGAAAGTAGCAGTAATATGAGAGCAATAGTAACAGTAACACAGCAACAGTAACAGTAACACAGAGGCAATGGCACCATAAAATAGTTGATACTACTTCCAATGTCATATATGAATGAGTATATGATGATGAGAGATGGACCGGGGTTCCCAGCTATCTACACTAGTGGTAACTCTCCAATAACAAGTGACAAGTGTTGGGTGAACAAATTACAGTTGGGCAATTGATAGGATTGAAATAGCATTAAGACAGAACATCAAGATTATTAATCATGTAGACATGTTTTCCATATATAGTCATATGTGCTCTCAATGAGAAACTTGCATAACATCTTTTGTCCTACCAGCCGGTGGCAGCCGGGCCTCAAGGAAATCTACTGGTAATTAAGGTACTCCTTTTAATAGAGCACCGGAGCAAAGCATTAACACTTGGTGAAAACATGTGATCCTCGTATCTAAACCTTCCCCTCCAGTTATCCCAGTTGCTGTCACTCTGGGGCCTCCGTTTCCGGACATAGACATGTGCAAACAACTTGTAGATACAATCTAAGCAATAATTATAGAGCTTAAATCTAAGATCATGCCACTCGTGCACTAGTGACAAGCATTAAACACAACAAGATTGCAGACAACAATAACTTCACAAACTTTATAGATAGACTAATCATAATGTAACAATCCATCGGATCCCAACAAACACAACACCGATTACATCAAATGGATCTCAATCATGTAAGGCAGCTCATGAGATCATTGTATTGAAGTACATGGGAGAGAGAGTACCAACTAGCTATCGCTAGAACCCGTAGTCCATGGGGGAACTACTCACGGAACATGATGGAGGCGGTGGCGTTGATGGAGATGGCTTCCGGGGCACTTCCCGTCCCGGCGGCGTGTCGGAACGAGATCTCGTCCCCGAATTGGAGTTTCACGATGGCGGCGGCGCCCCTGGAGTCTTTTTGGAGTTTCGTCAATTGGTATCGGGTTTTTAGGTCTCGAGGGGTTATATAGGCGAAGAGGCGGAGTCGGAGGAGCCAGGGGGCCCCCTCCCCATAGGCTGGCGCGACCAGGGGGCCACCCACGCCGCTTTATGGTGTGGGTCCTCTGCTGCCCTTCCTCGTCTCCCCTTCGGACTTCTGGAACCTTCCGTGAAATATAAGATCGTGGGCTTTTGTTTCGTCCAATTCCGAGAATATTGCCCGAACAGCCTTTCTGGAACCAAAAACAACGAGAAACGAGGAACCGACACTTCGTGGCATCTTGTTAATAGGTTAGTTCCGGAAAATGCATGAAATCATTATAAAGTGTGAGCAAAACATGTAGGTATTGTCATAAAACTAGCATGGAACATCAGAAATTATAGATACGTTGGAGACGTATCAAGCATCCTCAGGCTTAGTTCCTACTCGCCCTCGAGTAGGTAAACGATAACAAGAATAGTTTCACGTAGTGACATGCTACTTACATAATCTTGATCATACTATTGTAAAGCATATGAGATGAATGAAGTGACTCAAGGCAATGATCTATAGTTTGCTAACAAATAGATAACATATAGCAAAACTTTTAATGAATAGTGCTTTCAAGACAAGCATCAAAAAGTCTTGCATAAGAGTTAACTCATAAAGCAATAAATTCAAGGTAAAAGGCATTGAAGCAACACAAAGGATGATTAAGTTTCAGCAATTGCTTTCAACTTTCAACATGCATATCTCATGGATAATTGTCAACACAAAGTAATATGGTGAATGCAAATAAGCAAGTATGTAAGAATCAATGCACAATTGACACAAGTGTTTGCTTCTAAGATAGAAAGGAGTAGGTAAACTGACTCAACATAAAGTAAAAGAAAGGCCCTTCGCAGAGGGAAGCAGGGATTAAATCATGTGCTAGAGCTTTTTAAGTTTTGAAATCATATAGAGAGTATAAAAGTAAAGTTTTGAGAGGTGTTTGTTGTTGTCAACGAATGGTAGTGGGCACTCTAACTACCTCATCAACCAGACTTTCAAGAGTGGCTCCCATGAAGGACGTTATCTCTACCAGCAAGGTAGATCATCCCTCTTCTCTTTTGTTTACACATGTACTTTAGTTTCATTTATGGTTGACACTCCTCCCAACCTTTTGCTTTCACAAGACATGGCTAACCGAATCCTCGGGTGCCTTCCAACATTCACATACCATGAAGGTGAAGGAGATATGCCCTAGAGGCAATAATAAAGTGGTTATTATTTATATCTTTATGTTTATGATAAATGTTTATATATCATGCTATAATTGTATTAACCGAAACATTAGTACATGTGTGATATGTAGACAAACAAAGAAGTCCCTAGTATGCCTCTTAACTAGCTTGTTGATTAATGGATGATTAGTTTCATAATCATGAACATTGGATGTTATTGATAACAAGGTTATGTCATTGTATGAATGATGTAATGGACACACCCATTTAAGCGTAGCATAAGATCTCGTCATTAAGTTATTTGCTATAAGCTTTCGATACATAGTTACCTAGTCCTTATGACCATGAGATCATGTAAATCACTTATACCGGAAAGGTACTTTGATTACACCAAACACCACTCGCGTAAATGAGTGGCTATAAACGTGGGATTAAGTATCCGGAAAGTATGAGTTGAGGCATATGGATCAACAATGGGATTTGTCCATCCCGATGACGGATAGATATACTCCGGGCCCTCTCGGTGGAATGTCGTCTAATGTCTTGCAAGCATATGAATGAGTTCATAAGAGACCACATACCACGGTACGAGTAAAGAGTACTTGTCGGAGACGAGGTTGAACAAGGTATAGAGTGATACCGAAGATCAAACCTCGGACAAGTAAAATATCGCGTGACAAAGGGAATTGGTATTGTATGTGAATGGTTCATTCGATCACTAAAGTCATCGTTGAATATGTGGGAGCCATTATGGATCTCCGGATCCCGCTATTGGTTATTGGTCGGAGTGAGTACTCAACCATGTCCGCATAGTTCACGAACCGTAGGGTGACACACTTAAAGTTGGATGTTGAAATGGTAGAACTTGAATATGGAATGGAGTTCGAATATTTGTTCGGAGTCCCGGATGAGATCCCGGACATCACGAGGAGTTCGGAATGGTCCGGAGAATAAGATTCATATATAGGAAGTCATATTCCAAGTTTGGAAATGATCCGGTGCATTTATGGCAGGTTCTAGAAGGTTCTAGAAAAGTCCGGAAGAAACGCACTATGGAAAGTGGAGTCCCGGAAGGACTCCACAAGCTTGACCAGCCAAACCCTAAAGGAGGAGTCCCGGTGGGCTCCACCTAGAGGTGGCCGGCCACCCCACCTCAAGGAAAGGTGGGAGTCCCACCTTGAGTGGGACTCCCTCCTTGAGTAGGTTTCCCACATATGGGAGGTTTTAGTGTTGGGGTCTTATTCGAAGACTTGGACTAGAACTCTTGGGGCTTCCACCTATATAATGAGGAGGAGAGGGAGGGGGCAGCCACTCTTAGGCTCATCCTTGGCCGCACCCCTTAGAGGGCCGGCGCCCAACCCCCTCTCTCCCCAAACCCTAACGGTCTCTCTCCTCCACCACATCCCGCACGCTTAGCGAAGCTCCGCCGGATTTCTCCACCACCACCGACACCACGCCGTCGTGCCTGTCGGATTCAAGAGGAGCTACTACTTCCGCTGCCCGCCGGAACGGGGAGGTGGACGTCGTCTTCATCAACAACCGAACGTGTGACCGAGTACGGAGGTGCTGCCCGTTCGTGGCGCCGGAAGCGATCGTGATCAAGATCTTCTACGCGCTTTTGCAAGCGGCAAGTGAACGTCTACCGCAGCAACAAGAGCCTCATCTTGTAGGCTTTGGAATCTCTTCAAGGGTGAGACTCGATATCCCCTCGTTGCTACCGTCTTCTAGATTGCATCTTGGCTTGGATTGCGTGTTCGCGGTAGGAAATTTTTGTTTTCTATGCAACGTTTTCCAACAAGTGGTATCAGAGCCGTGTCTATGCATAGATGGTTGCACGAGTAGAACACAATGGTTTTGTGGGCGTTGATGCTCTTGTTGTCTTTAGTTTGAGTACTTTGCATCTTTGTGGCATAGTGGGATGAAGCGGCTCGGGCTAACTTTACATGACCGCGTTCATGAGACTTGCTCCTCGTTCGACATACAACTTGTATTGCATAAGAGGCTTTGCGGGCGTATGTCTCTCCTACTATAGTGAAGATTCAATTTACTCTTCTATTGACAACACTAGTATCACCGTTGTGGTTCATGTTCGTAGGTAGATTAGATCTCACTCGAAAACCCTAAACCACGTAAAATATGCAAACCAAATTAGAGACGTCTAACTTGTTTTTGCAGGGTTTGGTGATGTGATATGGCCATGATGTGATGATGAATATGTATGAGATGATCATTATTGTATTGTGGCAACCGGCAGGAGCCTTATGGTTGTCTTTAAATTTCATGTTGAGTAGTATTTCAAAGTAGTTGTAATAGTTGCTGCATGAGGTGAACAACCATGAAGACGGCGCCATGAACCTTGTCGCTACGCCGACGATGATGGAGATCATGCCCGTTGATGATGGAGATCATGTCCGTGCTTTAGAGATGAAGATCGAAGGCGCAAAGACAAAAGGGCCATATCATATCACATATGAACTGCATGTGATGTTAATCCTTTATGCATCTTATTTTGCTTAGATCGCGACGGTAGCATTATAAGATGATCCCTCACTTTAATATCAAGATAATAAAGTGTTCTCCCCTCGTATGCACCGTTGTACAGTTCGTCGTTTCGAAGCATCTCGTGATGATCGGATGTCATAGATTCAACGTTCACATACAACGGGTGTAAGCCATGTTGCACACGCGGAATACTTGGGTTTGCTTGACGAGCCTAGCATGTACAGACATGGCCTCGGGACAACGGAAACCGAAAGGTTGAACACGAGTCATATGGATGATATGATCAACATGTTGATGTTCACCATTGAAGCTACATCATCTCACGTGATGATCGGTTTTGGTGTAGTAAATTTGGATCGTGTACCACTTAACAACTATGAGGGATGTTGTATTAAGTGGGAGTTCAATAGTAATTAGATTAAAACATGAACTAATTATCATAAACATAGTCTGAGTAGTATTTTGAATTAATTTTGTAGTATTGGCATCCGTTTACTACTATGCGCTAGTCTTATAATTGAGATATAAATACTGTTAAAATCTGACTAGAAACTTTACGGATTGGTACCGTATTGTTAATGAATCAAGAAATGATTAAGTCCTATTGCAAACTTTTAGTAAAACTCACTTTGTTGATTCAGAGAGCTATGGTTTCAATTAGTATCTAAAGTTATCTTGTCTCCGTGAAACTTGAAGTTCAAATCTGTTTGAAAAGTAAGGAGTCTGAAAATTTAGTTTTCGAAATAATCAAGGTACGAGATATATGTGATATCTAAGACCTTATTGCAAGATGATAGAATATAAATTTGGTGAGACTACATAAACTCATAAGTTTTATGGGAATGTATGAAGGTTGAAGACGCAAGGCGTCCCAATCCTCCAACTATTGGGGCACTAACGATATTCGCATATCCATGAAGTGATTGTCCTTAGTATGCACCGTTGCTAAGACTCGTCGTTTCGAAGCATCACGTGATGATCGGGTGTTATAGATTCTACGTGTGCTTCCAACGGGTGCAAGCCGATTTGCATATGCGAATACTAAGGTTTAAACTTTATGAGCCTAGCATGTACGGACATGGTCTCGTAAAGTTATCATGAATTGATGGATAAAATTATGAGTGAAATTGTTCATCGTATTACAAATTTACTAATAGTGAAATCTGAAACACTTGTCATATGATGATCAACTTCAAAGTAAGAACCTCAAGGTTATTGGTATTTGACCAACAAACCTAGAAGTTATTGATGTTGAAATGTTTTTCTGAATAATGAGGAAAGCTAAAAGAGAAGCTGCAAAAGATATTTTGGCAAAAGAAAAGAAAAGACTAGAAAGTCTAGCTCGTGTGTATATAAATGATATACATGTTATGGTTGTATTCCTAGTTAAGTCACACAATGAAATTCTTGGGTATTAGTACCATATTGGTTGGTATGAAGTGTCATACAAAACAACGCAATACAAGAATACAATGGCCTAAGTGACTGCCAAGGAATATGATAGGCATTCTATCTAGCCCTTAGAATTTATAATAAAGAACTTAATAATTGTTATTTTGCTTTGGTCAAATGAAAACAATGAGTTGTTCAAATTATGACATTACTCCATGTACGATGGATAAGTTATTATAAATCTTAATGGTGAAACACACATACATAACACCGACGCTAAAAATGCCATAAGGCAAATGATTTGAATTCCACTTATTTGTGGAACCGCAATTTAGGTCATGTTAGAAAGGATCGCATGAAGGAACTCCATGCAAATGGATTTTTGGAGTCATTCGATTTGTTGAATCGTTTGACACTTGCAAAATCTTTTCTAAAAGGTAATGACTGAAATACCGTTCATAGGCCAAAGAGTTGAACGGGCAACTAACTTAGTGAAAACATACATAATGATATATGTGGTTCATCGGGCATAGTTGTGTGCGGAAGATTCTTCTACTTCATGAAAACTTTCAAACAATGAATTGAGTATATGTGTGGATATATTCAATAAGGAAAAGTTTGAAACATTTGAATAGGATTCAAATAAATTTCAGCATGAAGTGGAAATCATCGTAATAGAAAAATCAAATATCTATGATTGGATCATGGTGGAAATATTTGAATTACGAGTTTTAGCGAACATCTAAGAGAGTTATGAAATTGTTCTACAAACTCACATTTCTTGGAGTATCATAATGATGATATAGTATCCGAGATATGTATCCAAACCTTGTTGGATTAATGATGAGATAAAATATTATGACGCCATTATATTTTTGTGGATTATGCTTTAGTGACTACCGCTTTTACACTAAATAGAGCATCATCATGATCCGTTGAAATGACACCATACAAGTTATGGTATGGGTATAAACCCTAATAGTCTTTTCTTTAAATTTTGGTCTAAGAGTTTACAACCAAAATCGGATGAATGTCTTTGTTGGTTATCCCCAGAGATTTAATTGGGAATTCTTCCCATGAGACAAAGACAAAAGTGTTTGTCAATGTTTCTTATTTCCGAGAAATTGTTTCGAGTGAAGTATTTGAGTGGGAGGACAATATAATTTGATAAGGTTTATGAACCTGAGCATAATGATCAGAGTAGCGCAGCATCGGAATTGGTTTCGGAAGCGGCCACGACGATCATGGCTCTCATGACTACAAAGTGTTTTTAGCCATGGAGATCGAAGTACATATTGAACCTTGTAGGTATGGTTTACTTTGTGATCAAATAAATGATTTGTGGACAAAGGATTGATTTTGAACAATGATAAACCAACTACAAACAAAGAAGTTATGATGGGCCCTGACTCCGTTAAAATGGCTATACGCCATGAAATCCAAGATAGATGAATACTTTTTGAAAGTAAGTGGATCTATAAAATTGATGGACTTGGATGAAATATCTTTGAAAAAGCTTGACTTGTCGAAAAGTTGTTTACGACAAAGTTCAAAGAGTTGACTACGACAAGATTAGATCTTCCGTAGCAATGCTTATAGTCTATATGGATTATTCTAGTAATCACTACATATTTCTTTTATGAGATATGTTAGAAGGATGGCAAAATACATTACTTATCGGAAGTGTGTATTAAAGGTGTATACAAGATACAACCAAGAGTTTTGCTGGTCCGTGGAATACTAGATAGGTATACGAACTTCAATTGGATGAAGTAAGTATCGCGGAGTTGAATCTTCACCAGATGAAATAGTCAAAGAGTTTTTTATTTCATCAGAGACGATGAAGAGGCTTGCATTTACAAGAGATTAAGTGGGAGCGCTGAGACATATTTATAATACTTATGTAGATGACATATAGTTGGTTATAAATGATGTAATTATATACTTGATTAAAAAGGTTTCATTGAGAATTAACTTCAATGAAAGGATATGGACTGAAACAAATTTAGTGTCAAGATCTATGAAGATAGATTGAAACACATAAATAAGTTTAAGTCAAAGTACATATGATGGATATTGAATTAGTTCAATATAGAAATATTAAGAAAATGTTCTTGTCATGTGAAGGTTTAAACAAGACTTGAGTGTATCTGACACTCAATGAGTAAAAACACATGAGTGATTATAGATCACGAATAATATGTACACAATCGGATATCATGTGCTATAAAGTGTTATGAGCATATACCGGAATGATTCATATGATGATCATTGGACAACGATAAGAATATCCTTCAAGTACTTTAGAAGAACTAAGGATATATATATATATTTTTGTATGAAGAAATGACAAACAAATCGCCGTAAGGTGTTACACCGATATTGGTTTTGTCACATATAAAATATAATTTCAATCTCAAATTAGACTAAGTGTTGTTTAAAAGGTAGCACAATGAGCTAGAAGTTGTCTATGCTAGATTTAGAAGAGTTCTAAATATTGTGACGGAATCTACAAAAGAAGGCAGAGTATGTCATTGTTTTGACAATGACAAAGGATGTTAAGTCAAGAGGTTCTTTGAGAACTTGGTGTATTTCCGACGAGTCGAACTTTGAAGTTATATTGTGTGTGACAATATTAATGACATATTTCGGACCGCGGAATTAAGGTTCCACCGAAGACCAAACATATTTAATGCCGACTCATTTGGAAATGAGTGATGCATTGAGACGCAAATGAATTACAAAATACATACGGTTCGAGCATGTCGGATCCGTTGACTAAAACCTCTCTCGTGAGCGAAACATGATAAAGCACCGAAGGCCAAGGTGTTATATCTTTACAAATGTAAACTAGATTATTGACTCTAGTGCAAGTGGGAGATCGAAGGAGATATGCCCTAGAGGCAATAATAAAGTGGTTATTATTTATATCTTTATGTTTATGATAAATGTTTATATATCATGCTATAATTGTATTAACCGAAACATTAGTACATGTGTGATATGTAGACAAACAAAGAAGTCCCTAGTATGCCTCTTAACTAGCTTGTTGATTAATGGATGATTAGTTTCATAATCATGAACATTGGATGTTATTGATAACAAGGTTATGTCATTGTATGAATGATGTAATGGACACACCCATTTAAGCGTAGCATAAGATCTCGTCATTAAGTTATTTGCTATAAGCTTTCGATACATAGTTACCTAGTCCTTATGACCATGAGATCATGTAAATCACTTATACCGGAAAGGTACTTTGATTACACCAAACACCACTGCGTAAATGAGTGGCTATAAAGGTGGGATTAAGTATCCGGAAAGTATGAGTTGAGGCATATGGATCAACAAGTGGGATTTGTCCATCCCGATGACGGATAGATATACTCTGGGCCCTCTCGGTGGAATGTCGTCTAATGTCTTGCAAGCATATGAATGAGTTCATAAGAGACCACATACCACGGTACGAGTAAAGAGTCCTTGTCAGGAGACGAGGTTGAACAAGGTATAGAGTGATACCGAAGATCAAACCTCGGACAAGTAAAATATCGCGTGACAAAGGGAATTGGTATTGTATGTGAATGGTTCATTCGATCACTAAAGTCATCGTTGAATATGTGGGAGCCATTATGGATCTCCAGATCCCGCTATTGGTTATTGGTCGGAGTGGGTACTCAACCATGTCCGCATAGTTCACGAACCGTAGGGTGACACACTTAAAGTTGGATGTTGAAATGGTAGAACTTGAATATTGAATGGAGTTCGAATATTTGTTCGGAGTCCCGGATGAGATCCCGGACATCACGAGGAGTTCCGGAATGGTCCGGAGAATAAGATTCATATATAGGAAGTCATATTCCAAGTTTGGAAATGATCCGGTGCATTTATGGCAGGTTCTAGAAGGTTCTAGAAAAGTTCGGAAGAAACGCACTATGGAAAGTGGAGTCCCGGAAGGACTCCACAAGCTTGACCAGCCAAACCCTAAAGGAGGAGTCCCAGGTGGGCTCCACCTAGAGGTGGCCGGCCACCCCACCTCAAGGAAAGGTGGGAGTCCCACCTTGAGTGGGACTCCTCCTTGAGTAGGTTTCCCACATATGGGAGGTTTTAGTGTTGGGGTCTTATTCGAAGACTTGGACTAGAACTCTTGGGGCTTCCACCTATATAATGAGGAGGAGAGGGAGGGGGGCAGCCACTCTTAGGCTCAGCCTTGGCCGCACCCCTTAGAGGGCCGGCGCCCAACCCCCCTCTCTCCCCAAACCCTAACGGTCTCTCTCCTCCACCACATCCCGCACGCTTAAGCGAAGCTCCGCCGGATTTCTCCACCACCACCGACACCACGCCGTCGTGCTGTCGGATTCAAGAGGAGCTACTACTTTCGCTGCCCGCTGGAACGGGGAGGTGGACGTCGTCTTCATCAACAACCGAACGTGTGACCGAGTACGGAGGTGCTGCCCGTTCGTGGCGCCGGAAGCGATCGTGATCAAGATCTTCTACGCGCTTTTGCAAGCGGCAAGTGAACGTCTACCGCAGCAACAAGAGCCTCATCTTGTAGGCTTTGGAATCTCTTCAAGGGTGAGACTCGATATCCCCTCGTTGCTACCGTCTTCTAGATTGCATCTTGGCTTGGATTGCGTGTTCGCGGTAGGAAAATTTTTGTTTTCTATGCAACGTTTTCCAACAGAAGGAGTGTCTATTTGCAAAATTAAGTTGCTTACTCATGAATCAGGGCAAAACATGTGAAGAGAATTATTAGTGAAAGTTAATTAATTGGGGCTGGGAACCCCGTTGCCAGCTCTTTTTGCAAAATTATTGGATAAGCAGATGAGCCACTAGTCCATTGGTGAGAGTCTGTCAAGAGTAAATGACAAGGTTGAAAGATAAAACACCACATACTTCCTCATGAGCTATAAAACATTGACACAAATAAGAGATAATAACTTTTGAATTGTTTAAAGGTAGCACATGAAGTATTTACTTGAAATGGCAGAAAAATACCACATAGTAGGTAGGTATGGTGGACACACATGGCATAGGTTTTGGCTCAAGGTTTTGGATGCACGAGAAGCATTCCCTCTCAATACAAGGCTTAGGCTAGCAAGGTTGTTTGAAGCAAACACAAGTATGAACCGGTGCAGCAAAACTTACATAAGAACATATTGCAAGCATTATAAAACTCTACACTGTCTTCCTTGTTGCTCAAACACTTTTACCAGAAAATATCTAGACCTTAGAGAAACCAATCATGCAAACCAAATTTCAACAAGCACTACGATAGTTCTCCACTAATAGGTTTAAACTACATGATGCAAGAGCTTAAACATGATCTACTTGAGAGCTCAAAACAATTTCCAATTATCAAATTATTCAAGATAATATGAAGCATTTTCTGTTTCCATCCAAATAACAATAAGTGTTGCGGCTTTCAGCTTCCGTCATGAATATGAAAAACGAAGAACACAAGTGTTCATCTGAAAAAGCGGAGCGTGTCTCTCTCCCAGACAAGGATTGCTAGGATCCGATCTTATTCAAACACAAACAAAAATAAAAACACACAGACGCTCCAAGTAAAGCACATAAGATGTGACCGAATAAAAATATAGTTTCACTAGAGGTGACCTGATAAGTTGTTGATGGAGAAGGGGATGCCTTGGGCATCCCCAAGCTTAGACGCTTGAGTCTTCTTGAAATATGCAGGGATGAACCACGGGGGCATCCCCAAGCTTAGACTTTTCACTCTTCTTGATCATATATCATCCTCCTCTCTTGACCCTTGAAAACTTCCTTCACACCAAACTTCTCATAAACTTCATTAGAGGGGTTAGTACTCAAAAAACTTTAATCCACTTTAGTCATGTAGTGACACATTGCAAGAACTCAATAAAACATTAGCTACAGCTCTTCACGTCTAGAAAGCCTTGCTTAAAGTCCACAAGAGACAATGCAAAAAACAGAGACAGAATCTGTCAAAACAGAACAGCCAGTAAAGACTAATTTTTAAGAGGTACTTCTGAAGGAGATATGCCCTAGAGGCAATAATAAAGTGGTTATTATTTATATCTTTATGTTTATGATAAATGTTTATATATCATGCTAGAATTGTATTAACCGAAACATTAGTACATGTGTGATATGTAGACAACAAGAAGTCCCTAGTATGCCTCTTAAACTAGCTTGTTGATTAATGGATGATTAGTTTCATAATCATGAACATTGGATGTTATTAATAACAAGGTTATATCATTATATGAATGATGTAATGGACACACCCAATTAAGCGTAGCATAAGATCTCGTCATTAAGTTATTTGCTATAAGCTTTCGATACATAGTTACCTAGTCCTTATGACCATGAGATCATGTAAATCACTTATACCGGAAAGGTACTTTGATTACACCAAACACCACTGCGTAAATGGGTGGCTATAAAGGTGGGATTAAGTATCCGGAAAGTATGAGTTGAGGCATATGGATCAATAGTGGGATTTGTCCATCCCGATGATCGGATAGATATACTCGGGCCCTCTCGGTGGAATGTCGTCTAATGTCTTGCAAGCATATGAATGAGTTCATAAGAGACCACATACCACGGTACGAGTAAAAGAGTACTTGTCGAGAGACGAGGTTGAACAAGGTATAGAGTGATACCGAAGATCAAACCTCGGACAAGTAAAATATCGCGAGACAAAGGGAATTGGTAATGTATGTGAATGGTTCATTCGATCACTAAAGTCATCGTTGAATATGTGGGAGCCATTATGGATCTCCGGATCCCGCTATTGGTTATTGGTCGGAGTGAGTACTCAACCATGTCCGCATAGTTCTCGAACCGTAGGGTGACACACTTAAAGTTGGATGTTGAAATGGTAGTTCTTGAATATGGAATGAAGTTGGAATATTTGTTCGGAGTCCCGGATGTGATCCCGGACATCACGAGGAGTCCCGGAATGGTCCGGAGAATAAGATTCATATATAGGATGTCATTTTATGTGAATAAAATGTCGCGGAAGGTTCTATGGAAGGTTCTAGAAGGTTCTAGAAAAGTCCGGAAGAAACCACCAAGGAAGGTGGAGTCCACAAGGGACTCCACCCCCATGGCCGGCCAACCCTAGTGGGGAGGAGTCCCAAGTGGACTCCCCTAGGGCCGGCCACCCCCACATGGGAGGTGGGAATCCCACCTTTGGGTGGGAGTCCTAGTTGGGCTAGGATTGCCCCCTCCTATGGAAGGATTTGGTTCGGGTCTTATTCGAAGACTTGGACACCACCTCTTGGGGTTCCACCTATATAATGAGGGACAAGGGGGAGGGGGCCGGCCACCTCAAACACCACCAAGGTGGCCGCACCCCTATAGTGGCCGGCGCCCCCTCTCCCCAAACCCTAGCCGCCTCGCTCCTCCACTTCCCGCACGCTTAGCGAAGCTCCGCCGGACTTCTCCACCACCACCGACACCACGCCGTCGTGTCTGTCGGATTCAAGAGGAGCTACTACTTCCGCTGCCCGCCGGAACGGGGAGGTGGACGTCGTCTTCATCAACAACCGAACGTGTGACCGAGTACGGAGGTGCTGCCCGTTCGTGGCGCCGGAACCGATCGTGATCAAGATCTTCTACGCGCTTTTGCAAGCGGCAAGTGAACGTCTACCGCAGCAACAAGAGCCTCATCTTGTAGGCTTTGGAATCTCTTCAAGGGTGAGACTCGATACCCCCTCGTTGCTACCGTCTTCTAGATTGCATCTTGGCTTGGATTGCGTGTTCGCGGTAGGAAAATTTTTGTTTTCTATGCTACGTTATCCTACAGTGGTATCAGAGCCGTGTCTATGCATAGATGGTTGCACGAGTAGAACACAATGGTTTGTGGGCGTTGATGCTCTTGTTATCTTTAGTTGAGTACTTTGCATCTTTATGGCATAGTGGGATGAAGCGGCTCGGACTAACTTTACATGACCGCGTTCATGAGACTTGTTCCTCGTTCGACATGCAACTTGTATTGCATAAGAGGCTTTGCGGGTGTCTGTCTCTCCTACTATAGTAAAGATTCAATTTACTCTTCTATAGACAACATTAGTATCAACGTTGTGGTTCATGTTCGTAGGTAGATTAGATCTATATCGAAAAACCCTAAACCACGTAAAATATGCAAACCAAATTAGAGAGCGTCTAACTTGTTTTTGCGGGGTTTGGTGATGTGATATGGCCATAATGTGATGATGAATATGTATGAGATGATCATTATTGTATTGTGGCAACCGGCGGAGCCTTATGGTTGTCTTTAAATTTCATGTTGAGTAGTATTTCAAAGTAGTTGTAATAGTTGCTACATGGAGGACAATCATGAAGACGGCGCCATTGACCTTGGTGCTTCGCCGACGATGATGGAGATCATGCCCGAAGATGATGGAGATCATGTCCGTGCTTTGGAGATGAAGATCAAAGGCGCAAAGACAAAAGGGCCATATCATATCACATATGAACTGCATGTGATGTTAATCCTTTTATGCATCTTATTTTGCTTAGATCGCGACGGTAGCATTATAAGATGATCCCTCACTAAAATCTCAAGATAATAAAGTGTTCATCCTTAGTAGCACCGTTATCAAGTCTTGTCGTTTCGAAGCATCTCGTGATGATCGGGTGTGATAGATTCAATAAGTACATACAAACGGGTGCAAGACAGTTTTGCACATGCGAGATACTAAGGTGGCCTTGACGAGCCTAGCATGTACGGACATGGTCTCGGAACACATGATACCGAAAGGTAGAGCATGAATCATATGGTTGATATGATGAACACTTTGAGTGTTCGCCAAAGAAATCACACCTTTTCTCGTGATGATCGGGTTTTGGTGCGGTGGATTTGGTTCGTGTGATCACTAAGACAAAGCGAGGGATATTGTTTTGAGTGGGAGTTCATCTAGATTTTTAATTATGTAGAATTAAAATTTGAACTCAATTTGTCATAAACTTAGTCTAAACTATTGCAAATATATGTTGTAGAGATGGCGTCCCCAATCAATTTTAACCAGTTCCTAGAGAAAGAAAAGCTTAAGAGCAACGGTAGCAACTTCACCGGCCGGTTCCGTCATGTGAGGATCTTCCTCTGCGGCGGAAATCTGCAATATGTGCTTGATGCACCGCTAGGTGACCCTCCTGCGTAAACTGAAACCGATGAAGTAAAAGCTGTTTACGCGACTCGGAAAACTCGGTACTCTCAAGTTCAGGTGTGCCATCTTATGCGATCCGGAATCCGATCTTCAAAAACGTTTTGAGCACCACGATCCTCATGAGTTGATGAAAGAGTTGAAGACTATTTTTGAGACTCATGCGGCCGTGGAATGCTATGAAGCATCGAAACAATTTTTCAGCTCGTATGATGGAAGAAGGCAGCTCCGTTAGTGAGCACATGCTCGCCATGACCGGGCATGCGAAGAAACTCGGTGACTTGGGAATAGTGATTCCTAACAGTACCGGGATTAATCGTGTCCTTCAATCACCGCCACCAAGTTACAAGAACTTTGTGATGAACTACAATATGCGGAACATGAACAAGGAGTTACTCGAACTCTTTGGCATGCTAAAAGCTGCCGAGATTGAGATCAAGAAAGAGCACCAAGTGTTGATGGTCAACAAGACCACCGAGTTTCAAGAAACAGGGGCAAGTCTAAGGGAAAATTCAAGAAGGGTGGCAAGAAAGCCGCCACGCCTCCTGTGAAACCTAAGAACGGCCCTAAGCCCGATGCTTGAGTGCTATTACTGCAAGGAGAAGGGACACCGGAAGCGTAATTGCTCCAAGTATCCGGCTGATCCGAAGAGCGGCCTTGTCAAGAAGAAGAAAGAAGGTATATATGATATACATGTTATAGATGTTCATTTCACTCGGTTCTCGTTCTAGTACCTGGGTATTTGATACTTGGTTCGGTTGCTCATATTTGTAACTCGAAACAGGAACTAAAGAATAAACGACAACTCGCTGAAGGATGAAGTGACGATGCGCGTTGGAAACGGATCCAAGGTCAATGTGATCGCGAGTCGGCACACTTCCTCTACATCTACCTTCGGGATTAGTTTTAAGCCTAAATAATTGTTATTATGTACTGCGTTGAGCATGAACATTATATCCGGATCTTGTTTAATGCAAGACGGTTATTCATTCAAGTCCGAGAATAATGGTTGTTCTATTTTTATGAATAATATCTTTTATGGTCGAGCACCACAAAAGAATGGCTTATTTACGTTAGATCTCGATAGTAGTGATACGCATATACATAACATTGATGCTAAGCGAATTAAATTGAATGATAATTCTACTTATATGTGGCATTGTCGTCTTGGTCATATTGGAGTGAAACGCATGAAGAAACTCCATACTCGATGGATTACTAGAATCACTTGACTTTGAGTCACTTGATAGATGCGAAGCATGTCCGATGGGAAAAATGACTAAGACTCCATTTTCCGGTATGATGGAGCGAGCTACCGACTTATTGGAAATCATACATACCGATGTGTGCGGACCAATGAGCGTAGCATCGCGCGGTGGTTATCGTTATGTTCTAACCTTCACGGATGATCCGAGTAGATATGGGTATATCTATTTCATGAAACATAAATCCGAAACTTTCGAGAAGTTTAAGGAATTCCAAAGTGAAGTAGAAAATCAACGTAACAAGAAGATTAAATTTCTACGATCCGATCGTGGAGGTGAATATCTGAGTTATGAGTTTAGCATGCATTTAAAGAAATGCGGAATACTTTCACAATTGACACCGCCGGGAACACCACAACGAAACGGTGTGTCCGAACGTCGTAATCGAACTCTCTTAGATATGGTTCGTTCTATGATGTCTCTTACTCGATTTGCCGTTATCTTTTTGGAGTTATGCATTAGAGACAGACCGCATTCACTTTAAATAGAGCACCATCAAAATCCGTAGAAACGACACCGTATGAATTATGGTTTAATAAGAAACCTAAGTCGTCGTTCTCGAAAGTTTGGGGTTGCGAAGCCTATGTAAAAAGGTTACAACCGGACAAGCTAGAACCCAAAGCGGAGAAATGCGTCTTCATAGGATACCCTAAGGAAACTATAGGGTACACTTTCTATCACGGATCCGAAGGCAAAATCTTTGTTGCTAAGAACGGAACCTTTCTTGAGAAAGAATTTCTCACTAAAGAAGTGACTGGAAGAAAAGTAGAACTCGATGAGATTGATGAATCTATACTCGTTGATCGGAGTAGCGCGAGTATCGGAAGTTGTACTGTACCGCCTACACCGGCAACGAGAGGAAGCAAATGATAATGATCATGAAACTTCGAACGAGGAAACTACCGAACCTCGCGGATCGACAAGGGAACGTACCACTCCCGATTGGTTTGATCCTTGTCTAAATGTCATGATTGTGGATAACAATGATGAGGACCCTGCGACGTATGAAGAAGCGATGATGAGCCCGGATTCCAACAAATGGCAAGAAGCCATGAAATCCGAAATGGGATCCATGTATGATAACAAAGTATGGACTTTGGTAGACTTACTCGAGAGCCGAAAGGCTGTCGAGAATAAATGGATCTTCAAGAGAAAAACGGATGCTCGATGGTAATATTATCGTCTATAAAGCTCGACTTGTCGCAAAGGGTTTCCGACAAATTCAAGGAGTTGACTACGATGAGACTTTCTCACCGGTAGCGAAGCTAAAATCTGTGAGGATTTTGTTAGCAATAGCTGCATTTTTCGATTATGAGATTTGGCGGATGGATGTCAAAACGGCGTTCCTTAATGGAGACATTGAGGAAGAGTTGTATATGGTACAACCCAAAGGTTTTGTCGATCCTAAAAATGCCGACAAAGTATGCAAACTTCAGCGTTCAATCTATGGACTGAAGCAAGCATCAAGAAGTTGGAACCGACGCTTTGATAAGGTGATCAAAGACTTCGGGTTTATACAGGTGTCATGGAGAGGCCTCGTATTTACAAGAAAGTGAGTGGGAGCTCCGTAGCATTCCCGATATTATATGTAGATGACATATTATTGATCGGGAATGATATAGAACTATTAAGCGAGTGTTAAGGGTTATTTGAATAATAGTTTTTCAATGAAAGACCTTGGTGAAGCATCATATATATTAGGCATCAAGATTTATAGAGATAGATCAAGACGCCTAATAGGGCTATCACGAGTACATATCCGGACAAGATTCTAAAGAAATTTAGAATGGACGAAAGTAAGAAAGGGTTCTTACCTATGTTACCAGGCAAGGTATTGAGTAAGACTCAAGGACCGGCTACGGCGGAAGAAAGAGAAAGGATGAATAATATCCCCTATGCCTCGGCAGTAGGATCTATCATGTATGCCATGCTATGTACTAGACCGGATATAGCACATGCCGTTAGTTTGACTAGCAGATATCAAAGTGATCCGGGAATGGAACACTTGGACAGCGGTCAAGAATATCCTGAAGTACTTGAAAAGAACTAAGGATATGTTTCTTTGTTATGGAGGTGACCAAGAGCTCGTTGTAAACGGTTACACCGATGCAAGTTGGAACACCGATCCCGATGACTCTAAGTCACAATGCAGGTACGTGTTTATATTGAATGGTGCTCGCGAGTAGTCGGGCAAGCTCGAAGCGAGTGCACGGTGGCGAAGTCTTCAACGGAATCGAGTACATAGCGGCTTCGGAGGCTTCATCGAAGCGGTATGGATGAAGAGGTTCATTGTAGAGCTCGGTGTGGTTCCTAGTGCATTGGACCCATTAATCATTTATCGTGATAACATGGGTGCCATCGCCAATGCACAAGAACCAAGGTCACACAAGAGGCTGAAGCATATCAAGCTGCGTTACCACTCGATTCGCGAGTACATCGAAGATGGAGAAGTAAAGATTTGCAAAGTACACACCGATCCGAATGTAGCAGATCCGTTGACTAAAGCTCTCCCTAGGGCAAAGCATGACCAACACCTGAATGCCATGGGTGTTAGGTATATTACTATGTAATCTAGATTATTGACTCTAGTGCAAGTGGGAGATCGAAGGAGATATGCCCTAGAGGCAATAATAAAGTGGTTATTATTTATATCTTTATGTTTATGATAAATGTTTATATATCATGCTAGAATTGTATTAACCGAAACATTAGTACATGTGTGATATGTAGACAACAAGAAGTCCCTAGTATGCCTCTTAAACTAGCTTGTTGATTAATGGATGATTAGTTTCATAATCATGAACATTGGATGTTATTAATAACAAGGTTATATCATTATATGAATGATGTAATGGACACACCCAATTAAGCGTAGCATAAGATCTCGTCATTAAGTTATTTGCTATAAGCTTTCGATACATAGTTACCTAGTCCTTATGACCATGAGATCATGTAAATCACTTATACCGGAAAGGTACTTTGATTACACCAAACACCACTCGCGTAAATGGGTGGCTATAAAGGTGGGATTAAGTATCCGGAAAGTATGAGTTGAGGCATATGGATCAATAGTGGGATTTGTCCATCCCGATGACGGATAGATATACTCGGGCCCTCTCGGTGGAATGTCGTCTAATGTCTTGCAAGCATATGAATGAGTTCATAAGAGACCACATACCACGGTACGAGTAAAAGAGTACTTGTCGGGAGACGAGGTTGAACAAGGTATAGAGTGATACCGAAGATCAAACCTCGGACAAGTAAAATATCGCGAGACAAAGGGAATTGGTAATGTATGTGAATGGTTCATTCGATCACTAAAGTCATCGTTGAATATGTGGGAGCCATTATGGATCTCCGGATCCCGCTATTGGTTATTGGTCGGAGTGAGTACTCAACCATGTCCGCATAGTTCTCGAACCGTAGGGTGACACACTTAAAGTTGGATGTTGAAATGGTAGTTCTTGAATATGGAATGAAGTTGGAATATTTGTTCGGAGTCCGGATGTGATCCCGGACATCACGAGGAGTCCGGAATGGTCCGGAGAATAAGATTCATATATAGGATGTCATTTTATGTGAATAAAATGTCGCGGAAGGTTCTATGGAAGGTTCTAGAAGGTTCTAGAAAAGTCCGGAAGAAACCACCAAGGAAGGTGGAGTCCACAAGGGACTCCACCCCCATGGCCGGCCAACCCTAGTGGGGGAGGAGTCCCAAGTGGACTCCCCTTAGGGGCCGGCCACCCCCACATGGGAGGTGGGAATCCCACCTTTGGGTGGGAGTCCTAGTTGGGCTAGGATTGCCCCCTCCTATGGAAGGATTTGGTTCGGGTCTTATTCGAAGACTTGGACACCACCTCTTGGGGTTCCACCTATATAATGAGGGACAAGGGGGAGGGGCCGGCCACCTCAAACACCACCAAGGTGGCCGCACCCCTATAGTGGCCGGCGCCCCCTCTCCCCAAACCCTAGCCGCCTCGCTCCTCCACTTCCCGCACGCTTAGCGAAGCTCCGCCGGACTTCTCCACCACCACCGACACCACGCCGTCGTGCTCGTCGGATTCAAGAGGAGCTACTACTTCCGCTGCCCGCCGGAACGGGGAGGTGGACGTCGTCTTCATCAACAACCGAACGTGTGACCGAGTACGGAGGTGCTGCCCGTTCGTGGCGCCGGAACCGATCGTGATCAAGATCTTCTACGCGCTTTTGCAAGCGGCAAGTGAACGTCTACCGCAGCAACAAGAGCCTCATCTTGTAGGCTTTGGAATCTCTTCAAGGGTGAGACTCGATACCCCCTCGTTGCTACCGTCTTCTAGATTGCATCTTGGCTTGGATTGCGTGTTCGCGGTAGGAAAATTTTTGTTTTCTATGCTACGTTATCCTACAACTTCCGTTGCTCAAATCAGAAAATTAAAAAATAATGAAAGTTGCGTACATATTTGAGGAACACGCATGAAAATTGGCAGAATTTTTTGGGTTTCCTACAGAGAGACCTACTCAAATTCGTGACAGCTAAAAATCTGTTTCTGCGCAGAAATCCAAATCTAGTATCAACCTTCTATTATAGACTTTACTTGGCACAACATTGCAATAAAATAAAGATAAGGAGAGGTTGCTACAGTAGTAACAACTTCCAAGACACAACAAAACAGTAGCAAAATAAAAACATGGGTTATCTCCCAAGAAGTGCTTTCTTTATAGCCATTAAGATGGGCTCGGTAGATTTTAAAGATGCTCACATGAAAATAAGAGTTGAAGCAAAAGAGAGCATCAAGAAGCAAATTCAAAACACATTTAAGTCTAACCCACTTCCTATGCATATGAATCTTGTACACAAATAAATTCATGAAGAACAAAGTGACAAGCATAGGAAGATAAAACAAGAGTAACTTCAAAAGTTTCAGCATATAGAGATGTGTTTTAGTACCATGCAAATTTCTACAACCATATTTTCCTCTCTCATAATAATTTTCAGTAGCTTCATGAATAAACTCAACAATATAACTATCACATAAAGCATGTTTTTCATGATCCACAAACACATAATTTTTATCAAGCTCAAAAATAATAGGATCAAAACTTTCAAAACCACTTTTATCAATAATATAACAAGATGACTGATCAATATCAAAAGATGTGGGACTCCTAGATGAAGTCAAGACCTCTCCAATCCCATTTTTATTAGTAGTACAATTAATATTATCAAGTAACATAGGACCATCATCTAGAGATTTATCATAAACATTTGCCAAGCAAAACTCTTTAGTACCATGCATTTCGACATCAGGCACAAACAAAGCATTATCATAAGATTTATCAAAATAGCATGGATTATCATGAATAACAGTAGCATAATTATTCTCACAAATTTTACTCATAGGGAATATTTCAAGAGAATCTACATGAACATAACATTCATCCTCCTTTGGTAAGCATGGAGGACAATCAAATAGTGTAAGAGATAAAGAGTTACTCTCATTAGAAGGTTGGCATGGGTAACTAATACATTCTTCCTCCTTTTGTTCATCACTCTTCTCCACTTTTTCATCCAATGAGCTTTCAGGTTCATCAATTTCTTCTTTCACAGGTTCCTGCAAATTGTGAGTGCATTCTTGTGCATTAATGGGTCTCTCTTTATAATCAATAATATAAGGATTATCGCTGTAACTTTCTATGCAAAAATTAAGGATAGAAGAGACATAATCTTTAAGGTCCTTACAAGCAATACAGGTTTCATAATTTTTAGACATGAAGGATTCTATTTCAGAAGCTCCCATAAACAAAACAAATTGTTCTACTTCTTCGAACCCAAAATGAATATAGCTATTCCAATTATAGTTCTTAATTAAAACTTCCTCACTAAAGCCACATTGAAATTTAAGATGTTTAGTATCCTGTTTAGAGCAACAGTTTATATCATGGCGTTTAAGCAAGATTTTAGCAATTGTATTCAATTTTTCTATCACAGCACTCATAACTTTCCCCGTTCTTGATTCTCTGTAATTCATATATAATTCTATAAGCTCCAAATAGGTTGTGGGTTCTCCCATAACAACAGTTTTTTTATTTTTCGGTTTTTCAAATTTTTATGGATTTTCGGGTATATAGGAAAATTAAAACAAGACAAAAACAAACTAGACAAAAGTAAACTAAGCAAAATAATACTAGACAGAAATAAACTAAGCACAAATAAACTAGACAAAAGTAAACTAAGCAAAACAAAATAAAATAAAAACAGAGAGAGAAAGGTAGAGTGTACTCCCCAGGTGAACTTATGAGTAGAGCTATGCCTCCCCGGCAACGGCGCCGTGAAAATAGTCTTGATAACCCACAAGTATAGGGGATCGCAACGAGTCTTCGAGGGAAGTAAAGCCCAAATTTATTGATTCGACACAAGGGGAGGTAAAGAATACTTATAAGCCTTAACAACCGAGTTGTCAATTCAACTGCACTTGGAAAAGCACTAGTAACAGGGGTGATGTGAAAGCAGCAGTAATATGAGAGCAATAGTAACAGTAACACAGCAGCAGTAACAGTAACACAGAGGCAATGACACCAAAAAATAGTTGATACTACTTCCAATGTCATATAGGAACGAGTATATGATGATGAGAGATGGACCGGGGTTCCCAGCTATCTACACTAGTGGTAACTCTCCAATAACAAGTGACAAGTGTTGGGTGAACAAATTACGGTTGGGCAATTGATAGGATTGAAATAGCATTAAGACAGAACATCAAGATTATTAATCATGTAGGCATGTTTTCCATATATAGTCATACGTGCTCGCAATGAGAAACTTGCATAAAATCTTTTGTCCTACCAGTACGGTGGCAGCCGGGCCTCAAGGGAATCTACTGGTAATTAAGGTACTCCTTTTAATAGAGCACCGGAGCAAAGCATTAACACTTGGTGAAAACATGTGATCCTCATATCTAAGCCTTCCCCTCCGGTTACCCCGATTGCTTGTCACTCCGGGGCCTCCGGTTCCGGACATAGACATGTGCAAACAACTTGTAGATACAATCTAAGCAATAATTATAGAGCTTAAATCTAAGATCATGCCACTCGTGCACTAGTGACAAGCATTAAACACAACAAGATTGCATCAACAATAACTTCACAAACTTTATAGATAGACTAATCATAATGTAACAATCCATCGGATCCCAACAAACACAACACCGATTACATCAGATGGATCTCAATCATGTAAGACAGCTCATGAGATCATTGTATTGAAGTACATGGGAGAGAGTACCAACTAGCTACTTCTAGAACCCGTAGTCCATGGGGGAACTACTCACGGAGCATGATGGAGGCGGTGGCGTTGATGGAGATGGCTTCCGGGAGCACTTCCTCGTCCCGGCGGCGTGCCGGAACAGAGATTCTGTCCCCCGAATTGGAGTTTCGCGATGGCGGCGGCGCCCCTGGAGTCTTTCTGGAGTTTCGTCAATTGGTATCGGGTTTTTAGGTCTCGAGGGGTTATATAGGCGAAGAGGCGGAGTCGGAGGAGCCAGGGCCCCCCCTCCCCATAGGCTGGCGCGGCCAGGGGGCCACCCGCGCCGCCTTATGGTGTGGGTCCCCTGCTGCCCTTCCTCGTCCCCCCTTCGGACTTATGGAACCTTCCGTGAAATATAAGATCGTGGACTTTTGTTTCGTCCAATTCCGAGAATATTGCCCGAACAGCCTTTCTGGAACCAAAAACAACAGAAAACAGGAACTGGCACTGTGGCATCTTGTTAATAGGTTAGTTCGGGAAAATGCATGAAATCATTATAAAGTGTGAGCAAAACATGTAGGTATTATCATAAAACTAGCATGGAACATCAGAAATTATAGATACGTTGGAGACGTATCACCCATCGCATCTTTCGTTTTAGAAACCTTTTGTCAAAATATTTAGCTACAAGCTTATGTTACAAGATCGTGATTAATCATTACCACCATTGATCTTGGGAGTTCATTAGGATATGAATGAAGGAAATTGTAGTTTCCCTAATTTGTGTTGTAAGGTTGCGGTTGTTTTGGAAATTCTTCCCCAACCTACATACATGCTATAATGTCCCCCTTTTTTACTCAATCAAGAAGCATTTGGATTCATCTCTGTTTTAATAACACCCTTTCTCAAGCAAGGCAGCTGATATGTCATTGAAGGTTTTGTTTGAAGAATGGACTAGTAACATTATTCATCTGGAAGTTTCCCATGGTGATCTAACACCTTTGGTTCATCTACAATTGTTTGGATCATCTTCCCAACCAACATGTCGCATCCAACCTTGGAAGTAAAACCTAGTTATCCCAGATGCTTACATCTAGTTATCCTCATCAACTCGATCATATGATGTGAAGATCAGGCCACCATTTGTATGAACTCCTCCATCAGGTTTGTGCCTACCGGACACTCATGTTTTCCTTCACTTTCTTATTTCTTAAAGCTTGGATGTTACCAGGCAATGTTGGGCACGCGTCTACATGTCTATATGTAATCGGATATGGGGAATATGAGTCGTGAGAACAAATACCACTAATGCCCCCTCAATAGCAAAGACTATGATCGACAATTATTTCTTTGGTGTATTAATTTTTTATACATATTCATGTGTTTTAGGTTCCTACAGAATTCAACATTTGATATGATATATTTCCTAAATAGAAATATCTTACCTCTTGTGTAGAATCTTCAATCAAATTCAAATATTGCATGACATAGATCCTAAGTTTTAATCAGATGTCTTTTTGAGAGAGAAAAGCAGCAAACAAGTAGTTACTATTTTAAGTAGGAAATGGAAACACACCGGGGGGAGTCTAAAATGATGGATTACTAATAATAACATACCTAGCATGAGAAAAACATACCCGACAATACACCATCAAAAAGTTAGCACGGACAAATAATCACATTTTACGTTCAAAAAATACAGAGTATTAAGAGGCTGAGAAAATGTGAGTAGAACTAACGAACGAGGGGCACGGAAATAGAAATCCCTTTTACATATTGAAAAATACAGAGTATTTGCAGATTCTCCAATTCTAGTAGGCTTGTAGCTTCACCATTTTGGGTTGTAGGTCCAACATGAATGACAAACCTAAAAGCCCATCAACTTGATCCATATTGTAGGAGCTCTATTTAGCTTAGCCCATTCGAAGCAGAGTCCATACAAAAGGAGCCCAAGATCCTCAGCCAGTGCTCCAAAAGCCCAGACCATGACGCCCCAGAAGTCCCACCATTGTAACCTAGATCGGACGGCCAGAAGTCCCCACCTCAAGATCCGTCGGCTCGCGTTGGCTATATAGATCTGGCACATCTGAACCCTCCACCGTCTAGCCGCCCCCGACCTCCCCGACTCGCTCGCTCCAGCTTCTCTTCGCCGCCGCCGCCGCAAAATGGTAGGTGCACGCGTCGACCCGCTCACGCCGAGAGGCTCTTCTTCTCTCCTTCGCCTTGGCCGCGTTGGTTAATGGCGGTGATTGACTTGTTGTCGTGCTTCTGCAGCCGTTCAACAGGTATGTGGAGATCGGGCGGGTGGCCCTTGTGAACTACGGCAAGGACTACGGCCGGCTCGTCGTCATCGTCGACGTCGTCGACCAGAACAGGGTGAGTTTGATCTTCTTCCCCCACTCCCTATGGTCACTCTCGATCTGTTTCGGCTGATGTGTCGTTGCAGCGGTATATAAGCTTAGATCGCGCGTTGGTTTTGTGACCTTTTTCTTATCCATGTGCTGAGGCTGTAGATTGTAGCTGTTCAAGTTGTAGGCTTAGAAGGCTTTCTGTTGGTTTGAGTGGAGACGTAACTGCACTGTTAGTAGTCGTAACTTGAAAATGTTGATCTTTGCTGCTAGCTTTTAGCTGGCAGATCTTGTGTTGCTATGTAGTTAATAGCTTGGTTTTGGTTTAGCCTTTTAGGGTTCCTTCAGTTGGATATAGATGACTAGCAACTTACTCCCTTTTATAAGGTGCTTGTTGACGTTTGTCTGCCCTGCTCACTTGTCAAGTCAGTATTGGTTTAAACAACGGTCATTCTGAACTAACTCGTTTAGTTCTTGCATTGAACCATCTTGGACTTATGTCTCCATATCTACCTAGAACAATGCATTTGGCTGGAAATGTTTCCCTGATGAATTCACTTGTGCCTGTGCTTAGATATCTGATTTTCGACTAAAACTGAACAGCCAGACTTGCAGCATGCCAGTGCGTTAATATCTGTATGAAATTAGAAAGGACATTGATTGTTGTTTTCCTTGTGAATAAACTACTCTGGTTTTCTGTACATCCATCATTTAAGTTCCTGCCAATCATATATGGATAGCTCCTGCAATTTAGCTTGATGTGGTCTGCAATGATTGCTGATGCCTTCATAGGTTAGGTATTTTTCACCTGATAGCTCCATAGCTCTTTCCTTGTACTGTTAGTGTTTCTTAGCATATTCGACCTACATACTTTGCAATTTGAGACACTGATGCAATTATCAGTTTCTTTTTTCTGTATTATTTGTATGGTTACTTCTTAGCTCTTTCCTTGTACTGTTAGTGTTTCTTAGCATATTCGACCTACATACTTTGCAATTTGAGACACTGATGCAATTATCAGTTTCTTTTTTCTGTATTATTTGTATGGTTACTTCTTATTTGTGTTACTATATTTCTGATGAGTCATAGTTTTAGTTTGTCATATTTCAATTATTTATTGTTCCCTTTTATAGGTTTTGGTTCCCTAATTTGTGTCAAAATGTTAGCATTTTCACTGTAATATCGGATCTTGATGGTGCTGTAGTACGATGTGTTGTGGATAATCTTTAGTTCTTTAGTTGCGCTGCCAATAAATATATCAGTATAGGCTGCTTTCTCAATGTTGATTTGTATGCCATATCTTCTTTTAAAGCTGTGATATTACTTAATTGATGGTTGAAATACCTAAAGTAGATGTTTGTACATTATTGCTTTTGTTTGGTCTTAAAAAGTGTTTAATGTATTTTCCTTTATGTGAGAACAGGCACTTGTGGATGCAGCTGACATGGTCCGGTGCCAGATGAACTTCAAGCGGCTCTCGCTCACTGACATCAAGGTTGACATCAAGCGCATCCCTAAGAAGGCAACTTTGATCAAGGCTCTGGAGGAAGCTGGTAATGAACCAATCCTTCGACCATTTTTCAAATATAGACATTATGTTACTGGGCGCTGCTTAAATGAATTGTATCTGTTTGCAGATGTGAAGAACAAGTGGGAGAGCAGCTCATGGGGCAAGAAGCTGATTGTCCAGAAGAGGAGGGCTTCACTCAATGACTTTGACAGGTTCAAGGTCATGCTGGCCAAGATCAAGGTGAGATTTTTGGACATCAACTCTTGAATTGTATGCAACTGTTATCCATTCCACTAATATTGTGATTTATTGCGTGAACAGAGGGGAGGAGCCATCAGACAAGAGCTCGCCAAGCTGAAAAAGGAGGTTGCTGCTGCTTAGAACACTTCGGTGTGCAACCTGTTGAGATTTTGATCAGCAATGTTTCGATGTCCTATCTTGAAATATTGTGCGAATTACTCACTGTTATTGGTGTCTTGATGAAATGTTAGTATTAAACATCCAGTATTTGAGATCTTCCAGAATTCATCTGAATCTGAGATGGTATGTTTGGTATGCGGTATCTTACTACAGCGTGATTTGTGTTCCTTGTCTGTTTGATGTTAGTTATCTGCTTATTTGCATCTTTTGATGACTTTTGAAACCCTGCTATGGATCTGCCGGGCAATGCTTGTTCCAGTTGGTGGTGCTTCCCCCTTGGTCGATACTAGCTGACTAGACAATCAGCCAGGGGTAAGCAGGTTGAAGGACGTGACATCAGACTTTTTTGTTTGTCTTTGTTGTAGAAGACCACTTCTACAGCATCAACTCACGTCAATAAATCATAGTCTCGACACCGTGAACGTACGAATACGAGATTGTTAGTTGGAGGCCGGCTAGTTTAGGGCATTTATAAATCATAGTCTCAATAAATCATAGTGTGACGAAAGGGTCAAAATTTTCCCATTAGATAAACAACGATTTTTAACTTAGTCAATCAATGAATACACAAAGATTTTTCTACAATCGTGTGTTATGCAAAATTAACAAACATGAATTTCGATATATTATGTAAAATAACATTCTATTTCAGTAAAATAGTTTTTATGGTTGCAAACAAACTCTGATGAAATCGTTTTTATATGAAAATGTATCTATAGAAAATTTTACACCTGAATTCAGCACCTCCTCTCCTCCACTCCATCCTCTCCTCATTCTCTATTATCTTCTCCATCCTTTTCTCTCCTCTCCTCTCCTTCCTCTTTCCTCTCTTCCCTCTCTTCTCCATCCTCTCCCACGACCCATCTAATTGAAAAAATTAAAACAAGCAAAAAATGGTGCTAGATGAACATGACAAATAATTTGAAAAAAAACAAGCAAAAAAAAATAAGAAAATATAGTGCAAGATCCAGATCTAAATATGGTGCTAGATCCAGATCGAGATTTCAAAATTTTACTAGTGCAGCTAGTAGTGGCACACCAAGCAGGGTTTGCAGTGGCACATCGAAGTGTTAGTAGTGGTGCACCATGTGGTGCTGCTAACCCTTTTAGGTGCACCACTAATATGCATTTTTCTAGTAGTGTAATATAAATTGCCAAGCCTCATAATCTTGTTAACATGATCGGCAATGCAACAAATGAATCCCTACCTAACCTGTGACCAAGTTAGGTGCGAGGATAAGAAGTTTATCATATTGCTCTTCAAGGACTTCGAGACAAGGACAATATGTTTTAGTTCAGCATGCTGCAAAAACACAAAGGGATTACCCAGCAGGCCGTCCTGAGGCTAACAAGCCTACGTCCTACATGTTGGATTGGTATTAATTTTGATTCGGGAAGAACATGGGATTACACGGGGGAGAGGTTCTTGGCGGTGTTCCTAGGTAGGAGGAGCTACTCCGAGAACCTCTCTCTACCTATCCTATCTCTTGATCTTCTCTCGTTTCTCCCTCCGTCCTCTTATACATGAAGGCTTACCCAATCTCCATCTTCAGGATATAATTGCCATAGTCTCAACTCGCTAATGACCTATGTCGACATCACCCCTTGAGTTAAACCTTGATCACTACTTAATCTTCTCCACTTTATTCATCCTTCAACCTTGAAACCAACATATGGTATTCAATGATTTTCAATGGACAAACCGTCCATGTATAACTCAATGCAAATATTAGTGCATAAAGATTGTAATTAATTACCAATACCACACATGTGGGCTCCATGCACTTGCAAACATGCACACATTGGAGTTTCCATAGAAATGCGTATCTAACCATCACTAAATCCGCTCTTAAGATATTTCTTAGACTACATGTTTATAGATTGCTGCATCATATACATATACTCCATATATATGGTTGATGCAACTGTTAAAAAATACAAGAAATAAATGTAATATGTTATATAATATGAACCAGGTAAAACGCAAGTATACTTTTTAGTGATATACATAACAACTATATAACAATGAACTATACAAAAAAATATTGAAAAAAATGTTGGTAAAATAAATATTTTGATATCTAATAGAAAATATATTTATTAAGATTATATATGCTAAAAATAAGTTATAAAGAAGTATAAAATTATAACCAAAAGGCTGAAAAAAGATGGTAACATGATCTTATCGATCTTTCGCCAAATACTGATGTATGCATACGGCTAATCCAATGGAATACCCCCTCGAGCTAGCTAGGAACTAATCCACTATTTCTATTATTAGATTCTTCGGGATCTCTATTTATACACAACATAGTGAATCTAGCACAATGTTAGATAAATCACCATAATATAACTAAAATAAATTCTTATATGCCACATTATTAGAAATTCAAATGACACAATGCGATAACCAAATTTTATGGTTATAAATAATTAAGGTCATCTGATGATTTCCGACTCATAATTTTATATTATTGATTTCTAGTATTCATATTAAATGCTAAATTTTTGCATGCAACAATTTTTTTTATCATGGTGACTAGAGTACCTGAATTATCTGTGCATGTCCTCCATTACTAATGTATGTGTCGATGGAGATAAATAGAAGTATTTAGTACCAAAGTATGTAAGCTACTTTCTTTGTACAATCATGCGCATACGCTTTGAGCCATATGCATGTCTTTCCATAAAGGAGAACCTAAATTATATGCAGATACTCGTATATGGCGTGGTGATCGATGTATTATTAGCGTGGATTATGTTCTGTCTACCGAGGCAAGTAGACGTTCTCCTGATCTTTATCCCTCTGCAAATAGTATTCTACCATATTTCACTCCATCGATATCTCTCCTTATCCATGAATTTTCTTTTGATTAAGTCGTTGTTCTATGATCCTCAATCATCCTTAATCATATTGTTGTGCTACTATATGATAGATCATAGTGTTGATTATCCGTTGACAAGATTAATGCATCATGATATTATTCATTTTGATTATCGTGTTGTTGGAGAGAAACACGTTATATTTTTATTCTTGTTGGAATCACGTAATCGGCAGGAGCTCATGTGGAGCCTTGAGGTTATCTTATTGATCTCATGATAGTGATTGTATCATCGACCTGTAAATATCTTGATCTTTTGATATTGGTGTCACGACGATAAACATGGCGTACCGGTCACAATTCAGGTATGGGACTATCCGAGTTCTCCAAGAAGAACGCCCCTTGTTCGGGAACGTGTTGGTGATGAATCCGTAGGAGCGATAGACATCAGTAGGTCAAGGTGTCCGGATCTTAGTGGGACAAAGAGTTATGTTCTTCTTGCACCTTTGTGGTGATGGCTGAGATTGTCGATGTTAGAGTACCCATTTGTAGAGTGTAAAATTTTAGAATTTCACCTTGTGACTCCCAAGTTGGAAAGCTTGCTGTCATATGTGATATCAATATTTTCTTGTCGGTTTATGCTAAATTATTTTCTTCTATTATTGTATTTATTTTAGTGAATACGGTTCCGATTATTAATATTTAATTTATTTTCATTTCAACTAATTCGTTGATGATCTATTATCTCTTGTTGTATCTACTTGTTGAGTATGCCTACACCTGTGCATTCCTCGGGCCGGACCAGGTTTCGAGCCAGGCCTGAAAAAGCCCGACCTAAAATTCCAAAGCCCGAGCCTAGCCTGACCTTCGGGCTTATGATTTAGGCCCGAACTCAACCCGAACTGGTAAAAGCCCAGCCCAAACTAGGCTTAGATTGTGCTTTCTGTAAAAACCCAAGCCCGGCTCGGCCCGACATTCGGGATCCAAAATTAGGCCTGAACCCGGCCCGATGTGCAAGCCCAACCTGGCCTGGCTCGGGATTTTTGGGCTGGGCCGGGCTGCCCATACCCAACTGTAAGTATGCCCTCATACTCACCCATGCTATTTTCATTTTTTCGCAGAAGCTAACCATAGTTGGACTTAATGGCGGGCAACGAGTAGGACTAGTACAATGGGAGGGAAAACAAATAAAGATGCTTGTTTGTAGCATTACTTGTACTGGCAAAAATAATAAATAAAGTGCCTCGTGTTTTAGCTCTTTAAATATGTGTTTCTCTTTTAGCCTTACATGTTTATTGCGACTAGGCCCGTTGATGTCTACGCACGCTTCTATTTTTGTAGACAGTGTTGGGCCTCCAAGTGCAGAGGTTTGTAGAATAACAACAAATTTCTCTTAAGTGAATCACCCAAGGTTTACCGAACTCAGGGAGGTAGAGGTCAAAGATATCCCTCTCAAGCAACCCTGCAATTACGATACAAGAAGTCTCTTGTATCCCCAACACACCCAATATACTTGTCAGGTGTATAGGTGCACTAGTTCAGTGAAGAGATAGTGAAATAAATGTAATATGGATAATTGTTAGTGGTAATTGCAATCTGAAATAAAAATGGCAGCAAGCAAACATTTAGTAGAACTGGTTGTAAACGGTGTTTCAATGTTTAGAAACAAGGTCTAGAGATCATACTTTCACTAGTGGACACTCTCAACAATGATACCATAATTGAATACATAGATATTATCTCTTCACTACGCTACTCTGAACCACTCTCCGGTTTGATAACAAATATAAATTCACTGCGTAGGCTTGCTGGTAGGAAATATGAAGGCCCTTTTTGTAGGATAACGTTGCATAGAAAACAAAAATTTTCCTACCGCGAACACGCAATCCAAGCCAAGATGCAATCTAGAAGACGGTAGCAACGAGGGGGTATCGAGTCTCACCCTTGAAGAGATTCCAAAGCCTACAAGATGAGGCTCTTGTTGCTGCGGTAGACGTTCACTTGCCGCTTGCAAAAGCGCGTAGAAGATCTTGATCACGATCGGTTCCGGCGCCACGAACGGGCAGCACCTCCGTACTCGGTCACACGTTCGGTTGTTGATGAAGACGACGTCCACCTCCCCGTTCCAGCGGGCAGCGGAAGTAGTAGCTCCTCTTGAATCCGACGAGCACGACGGCGTGGTGTCGGTGGCGGTGTAGAAGTCCGGCGGAGCTTCGCTAAGCTATGCGGGATGTGGAGGAGCGGGCGGCTAGGGTTTGGGGAGAGGGGGGCGCCGGCCACTAAGGGGTGCGGCCACCTTGGTGGTTCTTGGGTGGCCGGCCCCCTCCCCTTGGTCCCTCATTATATAGGTGGAACCCCAAGAGGTGGTGTCCAAGTCTTCGAATAAGACCCGAACCAAATCCTTCCATAGGAGGGGCAATCCTAGCCCAACTAGGACTCCCACCCAAAGGTGGGATTCCCACCTCCCATGTGGGGGTGGCCGGCCCCCTAAGGGGAGTCCACTTGGGACTCCTCCCCCACTAGGGTTGGCCGGCCATGGAGGTGGAGTCCCTTGTGGACTCCACCTTCCTTGGTGGTTTCTTCCGGACTTTTCTAGAACCTTCTAGAACCTTCCATAGAACCTTCCGCGACATTTTATTCACATAAAATGACATCCTATATATGAATCTTATTCTCCGGACCATTCCGGAACTCCTCGTGATGTCCGGGATCACATCCGGGACTTTGAACAAATATTCGAACTCCATTCCATAATTCAAGTACTACCATTTCAACATCCAACTTTAAGTGTGTCACCCTACGGTTCGAGAACTATGCGGACATGGTTGAGTACTCACTCCGACCAATAACCAATAGCGGGATCCGGAGATCCATAATGGCTCCCACATATTCAACGATGACTTTAGTGATCGAATGAACCATTCACATACATTACCAATTCCCTTTGTCTCGCGATATTTTTACTTGTCCGAGGTTTGATCTTCGGTATCACTCTATACCTTGTTCAACCTCGTCTCCTGACAAGTACTCTTTACTCGTATCGTGGTATGTGGTCTCTTATGAACTCATTCATATGCTTGCAAGACATTAGACGACATTCCACCGAGAGGGCCCAGAGTATATCTATCCGTCATCGGGATGGACAAATCCCACTCGTTGATCCATATGCCTCAACTCATACTTTCCGGATACTTAATCCCACCTTTATAACCACCCATTTACGCAGTGGTGTTTGGTGTAATCAAAGTACCTTTCCGGTATAAGTGATTTACATGATCTCATGGTCATAAGGACTAGGTAACTATGTATCGAAAGCTTATAGCAAATAACTTAATGACGAGATCTTATGCTACGCTTAATTGGGTGTGTCCATTACATCATTCATATAATGATATAACCTTGTTATTAATAACATCCAATGTTCATGATTATGAAACTAATCATCCATTAATCAACAAGCTAGTTTAAGAGGCATACTAGGGACTTCTTGTTTGTCTACATATCACACATGTACTAATGTTTCGGTTAATACAATTCTAGCATGATATATAAACATTTATCATAAACATGGAGATATAAATAATAACTACTTTTATTATTGCCTCTAGGGCATATCTCCTTCAGTCTCCCACTTGCACTAGAGTCAATAATCTAGATTACATTGTAATATACCTAACACCCATGGCATTCCGGTGTTGGTCATGCTTTGCCCTAGGGAGAGCTTTAGTCAACGGATCTGCTACATTCGGATCGGTGTGTACTTTGCAAATCTTTACTTCTCCATCTTCGATGTACTCGCGAATCGAGTGGTAACGCAGCTTGATATGCTTCAGCCTCTTGTGTGACCTTGGCTCTTGTGCATTGGCGATGGCACCCATGTTATCACAGTAAATGATTAATGGGTCCAATGCACTAGGAACCACACCGAGCTCTACAATGAACCTCTTCATCCATACCGCTTCTGATGAAGCCTCCGAAGCCGCTATGTACTCGATTCCGTTGAAGACTTCGCCACCGTGCACCGCTTCGAGCTTGCCCAGACTTCATTGCAGCACCATTCAATATAAACACGTACCCGGATTGTGACTTAGAGTCATCGGGATCGGTGTTCCAACTTGCATCGGTGTAACCATTTACAACGAGCTCTTGGTCACCTCCATAACAAAGAAACATATCCTTAGTTCTTTTCAAGTACTTTAGGATATTCTTGACCGCTGTCCAGTTGTTCCATTCCTGGATCACTTTGATATCTCGCTAGTCAAACTAACGAGCATGTGCTATATCCGGTCTAGTACATAGCATGGCATACATGATAGATCCTATCGCCGAGGCATAGGGGATATTACTCATCCTTTCTCTTTCATCTGCCGTAGCCGGTCCTTGAGTCTTACTCAAGACCTTGCCCGGTAACATAGGTAAGAATCCTTTCTTACTTTCGTCCATTCTAAATTTCTTTAGAATCTTGTCCAGTATATGTACTCTGCGATAGCCCTATTAGGCGTCTTGATCTATCTCTATAAATCTTGATGCCTAATATATACGATGCTTCACCAAGGTCTTTCATTGAAAAACTATTATTCAAATAACCTTTTACACTCTGCTTAATAGTTCTATATCATTCCCAATTAATAATATGTCATCTACATATAATATCGGGAATGCTACGGAGCTCCCACTCACTTTCTTGTAAATACAGGCCTCTCCATGACACTCTGTACAAACCCAAAGTCTTTGATCACCTTATCAAAGCGTCGGTTCCAACTTCTTGATGCTTGCTTCGGTCCATAGATTGAACGCTGAAGTTTGCATACTTTGTCGACATTTTTAGGATCGACAAAACCTTTGGGTTGTACCATATACAACTCTTCCTCAATGTCACCATTAAGGAACGCCGTTTTGACATCCATCCGCCAAATCTCATAATCGAAAAATGCAGCTATTGCTAACAAAATCCTCACAGATTTTAGCTTCGCTACGAGTGAGAAAGTCTCATCGTAGTCAACTCCTTGAATTTGTCGGAAACCCTTTGCGACAAGTCGAGCTTTATAGACGAGTAATATTACCATCGACATCTGTTTTTCTCTTGAAGATCCATTTATTCTCGACAGACCTTTCGGCTATCGGGTAAGTCTACCAAAGTCCATACTTTGTTATCATACATGGATCCCATTTCGGATTTCATGGCTTCTTGCCATTTGTTGGAATCCGGGCTCATCATCGCTTCTTCATACGTCGCAGGGTCCTCATCATTGTTATCTACAATCATGACATTTAGACAAGGATCATACCAATCGAGAGTGGCACATTCCCTTGTCGATCCGCGAGGTTCGGTAGTTTCCTCGTTCGAAGTTTCATGATCATTATCATTAGCTTCCTCTCGTTGCCGGTGTAGGCGGTACAGGTACAACTTCCGATATCTGCGCTACTCCGATCAACGAGTATAGATTCATCAATCTCATCGAGTTCTACTTTTCTTCCAGATCACTTCTTTAGTGAGAAATTCTTTCTCAAGAAAGGTTCCGTTCTTTGCAACAAATATTTTGCCTTCGGATTTGTGATAGAAAGTATACCCTATAGTTTCCTTAGGGTATCCTATGAAGACGCATTTCTCCGCTTTGGGTTCTAGCTTGTCCGGTTGTAACTTCTTTACATAGGCTTCGCAACCCCAAACTTTCGAGAACGATGACTTAGGTTTCTTATTAAACCATAATTCATACGGTGTCGTTTCTACGGATTTTGATGGTGCTCTATTTAAAGTGAATGCGGCTGTCTCTAATGCATAACTCCAAAATGATAATGGCAAATCAGTAAGAGACATCATAGAACGAACCATATCTAAGAGAGTTCGATTACGACGTTCGGAAACACCGTTTCGTTGTGGTGTTCCCGGCGGTGTCAATTGTGAAAGTATTCCGCATTTCTTTAAATGCATGCCAAACTCATAACTCAGATATTCTCCTCCACCATCAGATCGTAGAAATTTTATCTTCTTGTTACGTTGATTTTCTACTTCACTTTGAAATTCCTTAAACTTCTCGAAAGTTTCGGATTTATGTTTCATGAAATAGATATACCCATATCTACTCAGATCATCTGTGAAGGTTAGAACATAACGATAACCACCGCGCGATGCTACACTCATTGGTCCGCACATATCGGTATGTATGATTTCCAATAAGTCAATAGCTCGCTCCATCATACCAGAAAATGGAGTCTTAGTCATTTTTCCCATTAGACATGCTTCGCATCTATCAAGTGACTCAAAGTCAAGTGATTCAAGTAATCCATCAGTATGGAGTTTCTTCATGCGCTTCACTCCAATATGACCAAGACGACGATGCCACATATAAGTAGAATTATCATTCAATTTAATTCGCTTAGCATCAATGTTATGTATATGCGTATCACTACTATCGAGATCTAACAGAAATAAGCCATTCTTTTGTGGTGCTCGACCATAAAAGATATTATTCATAAAAATAGAACAACCATTATTCTCAGACTTGAATGAATAACCGTCTTGCATTAAACAAGATCCAGATATAATGTTCATGCTCAACGCGGGTACAAAATAACAATTATTTAGGCTTAAAACTAATCCCGAAGGTAGATGTAGAGGAAGTGTGCCGACAGCCGATCACATCGACTTTGGATCCATTTCCAACGCGCATTGTCACTTCATCTTTCGAGTAGTCTTCGTTTATTCTTTAGTTCCTGTTTCGAGTTACGAGATATGAGCAACCGAACCAGTATCAAATACCCGTGTACTAGAACGAGAACCGAGTGAGATAAACATCTATAACATGTATATCGGATATACCTTCTTTCTTCTTCTTGACAAGGCCGCTCTTCGGATCAGCCGGATACTTGGAGCAATTACGCTTCCAGTGTCCCTTCTCCTTGCGATAATAGCACTCGAGCATCGGGCTTAGGGCCGTTCTTAGGTTTCATAGGAGGCGTGGCAGCTTTCTTGCCACCCTTCTTGAATTTTCCCTTAGACTTGCCCCGTTTCTTGAAACTAGTGGTCTTGTTGACCATCAACACTTGGTGCTCTTTCTTGATCTCAATCTCGAGCAGCTTTTAGCATGCCAAAGAGTTCAGGTAACTCCTTGTTCATGTTCTCGCATATTGTAGTTCATCACAAAGTTCTTGTAACTTGGTGGCGGTGATTGAAGGACACGATTAATCCCCGATCTGTTAGGAATCACTATTCCCAAGTCACCGAGTTTCTTCGCATGCCCGGTCATGGCGAGCATGTGCTCACTAATGGAGCTGCCTTCTTCCATCATACAGACTCGAAGAAATGTTTCGATGCTTCATAGCATTCCACGGCCGCATGAGTCTCGAAAATAGTCTTCAACTCTTTCATCAACTCATGAGGATCGTGGTGCTCAAAACGTTTTTGAAGATCGGATTCCGGATCGCACGGGATGGCACACCGAACTTGAGAGTACCGAGTTTTCCGAGTCTCGTAAACAGCTTTTACTTCATCGGTTTCAGTTTCGCAGGAGGGTCACCTAGCGGTGCATCAAGCACATATTGCAGATTTCCGCCGGAGAGGAAGATCCTCACATGACGGAACCGGTCGGTGAAGTTGCTACCGTTGCTCTTAAGCTTTTCTTTCTCTAGGAACTGGTTAAAATTGATTGGGGACGCCATCTCTACAACATATATTTGCAATAGTTTAGACTAAGTTTATGACAAATTGAGTTCAAATTTTAATTCAATATAATTAAAAATCTAGGTGAACTCCCACTCAAAACAATATCCCTCGCATTGTCTTAGTGATCACACGAACCAAATCCACCACACCATAGTCCGATCATCACGAGACAAGGTGTAATTTCAATGGCGAACACTCAAAGTGTTCATCATATCAATCATATGATTCATGCTCTACCTTTCGGTATCACGTGTTCCGAGACCATGTCTGTACATGCTAGGCTCGTCAAGGCCACCTTAGTATCCGCATGTGCAAAACTGGCTTGCACCCGTTGTATGCACTTGTTGATTCTATCACACCCGATCATCACGAGATGCTTCGAAACGACAAGTCTTGGCAACGGTGCTACTAAGGATGAACACTTTATTATCTTGAGATTTTAGTGAGGGATCATCTTATAATGCTACCGTCGCGATCTAAGCAAAATAAGATGCATAAAAGGATTAACATCACATGCGAGTTCATATGTGATATGATATGGCCCTTTTGTCTTTGCGCCTTTGATCTTCATCTCCAAAGCACGGACATGATCTCCATCATCTTCGGGCATGATCTCCATCATCGTCGGCGAAGCACCAAGGTCAATGGCGCCGTCTTCATGATTGTCCTCCATGTAGCAACTATTACAACTACTTTGAAATACTACTCAACATGAAATTTAAAGACAACCATAAGGCTCCCGCCGGTTGCCACAATACAATAATGATCATCTCATACATATTCATCATCACATTATGGCCATATCACATCACCAAACCCCGCAAAAACAAGTTAGACGCTCTCTAATTTGGTTTGCATATTTTACGTGGTTTAGGGTTTTCGATATAGATCTAATCTACCTACGAACATGAACCACAACGTTGATACTAATGTTGTCAATAGAAGAGTAAATTGAATCTTTACTATAGTAGGAGAGACAGACACCCGCAAAGCCTCTTATGCAATACAAGTTGCATGTCGAACGAGGAACAAGTCTCATGAACGCGGTCATGTAAAGTTAGTCCGAGCCGCTTCATCCCACTATGCCATAAAGATGCAAAGTACTCAACTAAAGATAACAAGAGCATCAACGCCCACAAACCATTGTGTTCTACTCGTGCAACCATCTATGCATAGACACGGCTCGATACCACCTGTAGGATAACGTTGCATAGAAAACAAAAATTTTCCTACCGCGAACACGCAATCCAAGCCAAGATGCAATCTAGAAGACGGTAGCAACGAGGGGGTATCGAGTCTCACCCTTGAAGAGATTCCAAAGCCTACAAGATGAGGCTCTTGTTGCTGCGGTAGACGTTCACTTGCCGCTTGCAAAAGCGCGTAGAAGATCTTGATCACGATCGGTTCCGGCGCCACGAACGGGCAGCACCTCCGTACTCGGTCACACGTTCGGTTGTTGATGAAGACGACGTCCACCTCCCCGTTCCGGCGGGCAGCGGAAGTAGTAGCTCCTCTTGAATCCGACAGCACGACGGCGTGGTGTCGGTGGCGGTGTAGAAGTCCGGCGGAGCTTCGCTAAGCTATGCGGGATGTGGAGGAGCGGGCGGCTAGGGTTTGGGGAGAGGGGCGCCGGCCACTAAGGGGTGCGGCCACCTTGGTGGTTCTTGGGTGGCCGGCCCCTCCCCTTGGTCCCTCATTATATAGGTGGAACCCCAAGAGGTGGTGTCCAAGTCTTCGAATAAGACCCGAACCAAATCCTTCCATAGGAGGGGGCAATCCTAGCCCAACTAGGACTCCCACCCAAAGGTGGGATTCCCACCTCCCATGTGGGGTGGCCGGCCCCCTAAGGGGAGTCCACTTGGGACTCCTCCCCCACTAGGGTTGGCCGGCCATGGAGGTGGAGTCCCTTGTGGACTCCACCTTCCTTGGTGGTTTCTTCCGGACTTTTCTAGAACCTTCTAGAACCTTCCATAGAACCTTCCGCGACATTTTATTCACATAAAATGACATCCTATATATGAATCTTATTCTCCGGACCATTCCGGAACTCCTCGTGATGTCCGGGATCACATCCGGGACTTTGAACAAATATTCGAACTCCATTCCATAATTCAAGTACTACCATTTCAACATCCAACTTTAAGTGTGTCACCCTACGGTTCGAGAACTATGCGGACATGGTTGAGTACTCACTCCGACCAATAACCAATAGCGGGATCCGGAGATCCATAATGGCTCCCACATATTCAACGATGACTTTAGTGATCGAATGAACCATTCACATACATTACCAATTCCCTTTGTCTCGCGATATTTTTACTTGTCCGAGGTTTGATCTTCGGTATCACTCTATACCTTGTTCAACCTCGTCTCCTGACAAGTACTCTTTACTCGTATCGTGGTATGTGGTCTCTTATGAACTCATTCATATGCTTGCAAGACATTAGACGACATTCCACCGAGAGGGCCCAGAGTATATCTATCCGTCATCGGGATGGACAAATCCCACTCGTTGATCCATATGCCTCAACTCATACTTTCCGGATACTTAATCCCACCTTTATAACCACCCATTTACGCAGGTGGTGTTTGGTGTAATCAAAGTACCTTTCCGGTATAAGTGATTTACATGATCTCATGGTCATAAGGACTAGGTAACTATGTATCGAAAGCTTATAGCAAATAACTTAATGACGAGATCTTATGCTACGCTTAATTGGGTGTGTCCATTACATCATTCATATAATGATATAACCTTGTTATTAATAACATCCAATGTTCATGATTATGAAACTAATCATCCATTAATCAACAAGCTAGTTTAAGAGGCATACTAGGGACTTCTTGTTTGTCTACATATCACACATGTACTAATGTTTCGGTTAATACAATTCTAGCATGATATATAAACATTTATCATAAACATAGAGATATAAATAATAACTACTTTTATTATTGCCTCTAGGGCATATCTCCTTCACTTTTCACCCGCGACGCGATACCGGAGTTATACGGTGTCCGGCTGGACTTTTGTCCTCTTTCGCTATAAACACTAAAACAATAGAAGCACCCTTCTAGAGATAAGAATAGCAAATGTTTTGAGGCACTGATGGAAGCATGCCAAGGTGACCTGAATTCATTCATGTTCTGTGGAGTCTTTCGTTTTTTTTAATATTCTTATTTAGTCTCAGTTTAATTAGGAAGCGCCGTTCAACATCCTCCCTCTCGATGCTGCCAGTGCATCCCAGTCCATCATGCAGCTGGAGGAGGTACGTGTGATTTATAACAATGGAATCTGTCTTCGTTCGTGATCATCTTAGGCGAAAGGTTAGGTATAAATTTAGTGGAGGGGCGGCTGTGAAAGGGCGCTGTCTATGGTCTGGTTATAGCATCCCCTTTCTCAATTCCTTTCTGGTCAATAAGGATGGTTATAGCCAGCCAAATAAGTAGCTCCATTCCTTAGATGAATGCAGGTTGTTTTCGATTAGAAACACAACCGATTATCTTGGGTAGGAAGATCACTCGGACTAGCTGAACTCTCCAGAACAAACACAACCTAGGTGGTTTGACTAACGTTTTGGCACATTAGACTAACCTAAGACATGTATTGTATAGACGAAATCAAAAAAATGAGAACTAAGTAGGTTTCGACCCATTAAAGGAGTCAATGGCACGCACACAAAGCAGGAGGAAATCGAGACGTTCATGATATCCTGTCTCTTACTAACACCAACCCTAGAGAGTTAGGTCTTCTCTTCTTTAGAGAAGGAAATCCGAAGCATTACGAGATCAAAAGAGCCCCGCCACTCGATGTAGGTTTTGCCAGCGATGTGTAGTGGGTTTGTTCAGTAGAGATGGGGGAATGAGATAGTGGGAGAGAGAGACAAACCTTCCAACAGAAGCTATCATATCTCATTTAAGTTGGGCTAGTCTCTTTCTAGGATTCCATACCCTGGGCCTTTATGTTCATAACGACGTCATGCTTGCTTTTGGTACTCCAGAAAAGCAAATCTTGATCGAACCTATATTTGCCCAATGGATACAATCTGCTAATAGATCCAATTGACGGTCACAGAACCACTACGGGATAGTCCGTGAGACAAGATCGGGATCCAGATTCATATCCCTCAACCACTAGTGGAAGACCTTTCAAAGGAAAAGGTTGGTTGGGACGCTGAACCACACTATTCTTTTCTATTTAGGGGAAAGATGCTAAGGAAATTAGCCACCCCGCCTCATATGAGATTGAAATAGAGAATAGAATGGAGTAGGAACACGAATAACTTATATGTAATCTAATATTCTTTTATTTTAATACTAGGAATCGCACCTGAATTCCATCAATCATTCGGTTAGAAGTCCTCTATTTCATCCTATAGAACATCTAGTAACAAGAATATAAAATCGTAAATAAAAAAATTCTTGTCTTGCGCGGTATAAGTCTAAGGAAATAAAAAAAATTCGAGTAAAATAACTAGTAAATTCATTGTGCCAGAATTTCTCACTGATCAGGTGTGATCAGTCTCATCCGTCTAAGAGACTGATCCGGTGCGATGAGTCTCATCCATGTAATATTTTGGAATTCCTCTTCCAACTCGTCCCGGAATGGGCGTTATGGCAAAGAACAAGAAGAAAAAGACATTGGCGAAGCAGTGCATTGCTTTAGTGCTATCTTGAGGAGTGATACGTCCCAAACGTATCTATAATTTCTTATGTTCCATGCTACTTTTCTGATGATACTCACATGTTTTATACACATTATATGTCATCATTATGCATTTTCCGGCACTAACCTATTGACGAGATGCCGAAGAGCCGATTCTTTGTTTCTGCTGTTTTTGGTTTCAGAAATCCTAGTAAGGAAATATTCTCGGAATTGGACGAAATCAACGCCCAGGGTCCTATTTTTGCACGAAGCTTCCAGAAGTCCAAGGGAGAGACGAAGTGGGGCCACGAGGTGGCCAGACACCAGGGCGGCGCGGCCTGGGCCTTGGCCGCGCCGGCCTGTTGTGTGGGCCCCTCGTGTGGCCCCCTGACCTGCCCTTCCGCCTACTTAAAGCCTCCGTCGCGAACCCCGATGCCGAGAGCCACGATACGGAAAATCTTACGGAGACGCCGCCGCCGCCAATCCCATCTCGGGGATTCGAGGAGATCGCCTCCCGCACCTTGCCGGAGAGGGGAATCATCTCCCGGAGGTCTCTTCATCGCCATGATCGCCTCCGGATCGATGTGTGAGTAGTTCACCCCTGGACTATGGGTCCATAGTAGTAGCTAGATGGTTGTCTTCTCCCCATTGTGCTATCATGTCAGATCTTGTGAGCTGCCTATCATGATCAAGATCATCTATTTGTAATCCTTCATGTTGTGTTTGTTGGGATCCGATGAATATTGAATACTATGTCAAGTTGATTATCAATCTATCATATATGTTATTTATGTTCTTGCATGCTCTCCGTTGCTAGTAGAGGCTCGACCAAGTTGCTACTTGTGACTCCAAGAGGGAGTATTTATGCTCGATAGTGGGTTCATGCCTCCATTAAATGCGGGACGATGACGAGAAAGTTCTAAGGTTGTGGATGTCGTTGTTGCCACTAGGGATAAAACATCGATGCTTTGTCTAAGGATATTTGTGTTGATTACATTACGCACCATACTTAATGCAATTGTCTGTTGTTTACAACTTAATACTGGAGGGGGTACGGATGATAACCTGAAGGTGGACTTTTTAGGCATAGATGCATGCTGGATAGCGATCTATGTACTTTGTCGTAATGCCCTGGTTAAATCTCATAGTACTCATCATGATATATGTATGTGCATTGTTATGCCTTCTTTATTTGTCAATTGCCCAACTGTAATTTGTTCACCCAACATCTGCTATCTTATGGGAGAGACACCGCTAGTGAACTGTGGACCCCGGTCCTATTCTTTACATCCGAAATACAAACTGCTGCAATTGTTCTTTACTTGTTCTTCGCAAACAACCATCATCATCCACACTATACATCTAATCCTTTGTTTACAGCAAGCCGGTGAGATTGACAACCTCGGCTGTTACGTTGGGACAAAGTTACGTGATTGTGTTGTGCGAGGTTCCACGTTGGCGCCGGAATCCCTGGTGTTGCGCCGCACTACACTCCTCCGCCATCAATCTTCAACGTGCTTCTTGGCTCCCTACTGGTTCGATAACCTTGGTTTCTTACTGAGGGAAAACTTGCTGCTGTGCGCATCATACCTTCCTCTTGGGGTTCCCAACGGACGTGTTAATTACGCGCAATCAAGCTCTTTTTCTGGCGCCGTTGCCGGGGAACTGAAGAAAAGTTACACCACAAAGATTTCTAACTCCCACGTCAACTACACGCCAGCAGCTCTTTTTCTGGCGCCGTTGCCGGGGAGATCAAGACACGCTGCAAGGGGAGTCTCCACTTCCAATCTCTTTACTTTGTTTTTGTCTTGCTTTACTTTATTTTATTTACTGCTTTGTTTGCGTCTTATATCAAAACACAAAAAAATTAGTTGCTAGTTTTACTTTATTTACTGTCTTGTTCTCCATATTAAAAACACAAAAAAATTAGTTACTTGCATTTACTTTATTTAGTTTGCTTTATTTACTACTGCTAAAATGGGTACTGTTGAGAATACTAAGTTGTGTGACTTCACTAGCACAAATAATAATGATTTCTTATGCACACCTATTGCTCCACCTGCTACTAGAGCAGAATTCTTTGAAATTAAACCTGCTTTACTGAATCTTGTTATGAGAGAGGAATTTTCTGGTGTTAGTTCTGATGAGGTTGCTGCCCATCTTAATAATTTTGTTGAACTATGTGAAATGCAAAAGTATAAGGATGTAGATGGTGACATAATAAAATTAAAATTGTTTCCTTTCTCTTTAAGAGGAAGAGCTAAAGATTGGTTGCTATCTCTCGCCTAGAAATAGTATTGATTCATGGACTAAATGTAAGGATGCTTTTATTGGTAGATATTATCCTCCCGCTAAAATTATATCTTTGAGAAGTAGCATAATGAATTTCAAGCAATTAGATAATGAACATGTTTCTCAAGCATGGGAGAGAATGAAATCTTTGGTAAAAAATTGCCCAACACATGGACTGACTACTTGGATGATCATCCAAACCTTTTATGCAGGATTGAATTTTTCTTCGCGGAACCTATTGGATTCAGCTGCTGGAGGTACCTTTATGTCCATTACTTTGGGGTCGGCAACAAAGCTTCTTGATGATATGATGACAAATTACTCTGAATGGCACACGGAAAGAGCTCCACAAGGTAAGAAGGTAAATTCTGTTGAAGAAACCTCCTCCTTGAGTGATAAGATTGATGCTATTATGTCTATGCTTGTGAATGGTAGATCTAATGTTGATCCAAATAATGTTCCTTTAGCTTCATTGGTTGCCCAAGAAGAACATGTTGATGTGAACTTCATTAAAAACAATAATTTCAACAACAATGCTTATAGGAATAATTCTGGTAACAACTATAGGCCATATCCTGCTGCTAATGGTAATAGTTATGGTAATTCTTACAAAAATAATAGGAGTGTACCCCCTGGTCTTGAAGCCATGCTTAAAGAATTTATTAGTACACAAACTGCTTTTAACAAATCTGTTGAGGAAAAGCTCAATAAAATTGATATTCTCGCTTCTAAGGTTGATAGTCTTGCCTCTGATGTTGATCTTTTAAAATTGATGCCTAATAAGGATATTGATAATAATATTGTTACTACATCAAATGCCATCCAAGTTCTAATTAATGAGAATATTAGATTGATGGCCGAATTGCATGCTAGGTGGGAAAGAGAAGAAAATGAAAAACTAGCTAAAGAGAATAATAGCTAAAGTTTGGACTATTACCACCACTAGTAATGTTAATGATTCACATGTTGCTACACCTCCTACTATCAATGGTAAAATAATTGGTGTTGGCAATGTTACTACTCCTAGTGCAAAGCGTGCAAAATTGCCCGAAACTGCTAAAAGCTATCGAAATTGATAAAACTGCTGAATTTTTTCAAAATATTGGGGATAATGATCCCATTGCTGTAGATCATAATGGTTTAGACTTTGATGATTGTCACATCTCTGAAGTTATAAAGTTCTTACAAAAGCTTGCTAAAAGTCCCAACGCTAGTGCTATAAATTTGGCCTTTACAAAACATATTACAAATGCTCTCATAAAAGCTAGAGAGGAGAAACTAAAACTTGAAACTTCTATTCCTAGAAAGTTAGAAGATGGTTGGGAGCCTATCATTAAGATGAGGGTCAATGATTTTGATTGTAATGCTTTATGTGATCTTGGTGCAAGTATCTCTGTTATGCCGAAGAAAATTTATGATATGCTTGACTTGCCACCATTGAAGAATTGTTATTTGGATGTTAATCTTGCTGATAATGCTATAAAGAAACCTTTGGGGAGGATTGATAATGTTCGTATTATGGTTAACAATAACCTTGTCCCCGTTGATTTTGTTGTCTTGGATATTGAATGCAATGCATCTTGTCCCATTATATTGGGAAGACCTTTTCTTCGAGCTGTTGGTGCTACCATTGATATGAAGGAAGGTAATATTAAATATCAATTTCCTCTCAAGAAAGGTATGGAACACTTCCCTAGAAAGAGAATGAAGTTACCTTATGATTCTATTATTAGAACAAATTATGATGTTGATGCTTCGTCTCTTGATGTTACTTGATACACACTTTCTGCGCCTAGCTGAAAGGCGTTAAAGAAAAGTGCTTATGGGAGACAACCCATTATTTTACTTCTGCACTTTATTTTATATTTGAGTCTTGGAAGTTGTTTACTACTGTAGCAACCTCTCCTTATCTTTATTTTATTGCATTATTGTGCCAAGTAAAGTCTTTGATAGTAAAGCCAATACTAGATTTGGATTGCTGTGCGCAGAAACAGATTTCTTGCTGTCACGAATTTCGACCTGCCTCTCTGTAGGTAGCTCAGAAAAATCTGCCAATTTACGTGCGTGATCCTCAGATATGTATGCAACTTTCATTCAATTTGGGCATTTTCATCTGAGCAAGTCTGGTGCCACTTTAAAATTCGTCTTTACAAACTGTTCTGTTTTGACAGATTCTGCCTTTTATTTCGTATTGCCTGTTTTGCTATGTTAGATGGATTTCTTTGTTCCATTAAATTTCAGTAGCTTTGAGCAATGTCCAGAAGTGTTAAGAATGATTATGTCACCTCTGAATATATGAATTATGCACTGACCCTCTAATGAGTTTGTTTCGAGTTTGGTGTGGAGGAAGTTTTCAAGGGTCGGGAGAGGAGGATGATACAATATGATCAATAAGAGTGAAAAGTCAAAGCTTGGGGATGCCCCGTGGTTCATCCCTGCATATTTTAAGAAGACTCAAGCGTCTAAGCTTGGGGATGCCCAAGGCATCCCTTCTTCATCGACAACTTATCGAGTTCCTCTAGTGAAACTATATTTTTATTCCGTCACATCTTATGTGCTTCACTTGGAGCGTCTGTTTGTTTTTATTTTTGTTTTTGTTTGAATAAATCGGATCCTAGTATTCTTTGTTTGGGAGAGAGACACGCTCCGCTGTTTCGTGTGAACACATATGTTCTTAGCTTCATCTTTAATGTTCATTGCGAAAGTTGAACTATTTCATTCATTGCTATATGATTGGAAACGGAAAATGCCGCATGTGGTAAGTGATTTAATGTCTTGAATACTTGGAAATTGTTGTGCTCATATAGATCTTGTTTAAGCTCTTGCATCATGTACCTTGTACTCATTAATGAATATCTACATAGAGCTTGTTAAAATTTGGTTTGCATGATTGATCTCTAGAGTCTAGATATTTTCTGGTTGAGGTGTTTGAACAACAAGGAGACAATGTAAAGTCTTATAATAGTTACAATATGTTCATATGTGAGCTTTGCTGCACCTTTTATATACTTGAGTTTGCTTCAAACAACCTTGCTAGCCTAGCCTTGTATTGAGAGAAATTCTTCTCGTGCATCCAAATCCTTGAGCCAATAACAATGCCATTTGTGTCCACCATACCTACCTATCACATGGTATTTCTCCGCCATTCCAAAGTACATTACTTGAGTGCTACCTTTAAAATTTCTATTCTTTACCTCTGCAATATATAGCTCATGGGACAAATAGCTTAAAAACTATCGTGGTGAAGAATATGTACTTATGTGTCTTATTTCTTAATAAGTTGCTTGTTGAGCGGTAACCATGTTTCTGGGGACGCCATCAACTCCTTTACCTTTGTTGAATATCATGTGAGTTGCTATGCATGTTCGTCTTGTCTGAAGTAAGGGCGGTTTTCACAATCAAATGGTTTGAGTATGCATACTGCTAGAGAAGAACATTGGACCGCTAACTAAAGCCATGATTCATGGTGGAAGTTTCGAGTGTGGACAGCTAATCCTCAATCTCTTATGAGAATAATAAGCTGTTGTTGAATGCTTATGCATTAAAGAGGAGTCCATTATACTGTTGTCTATGTTGTCCCGGTATGGATGTCTAAGTTGAGAATAATCAAAAGCGAGAAATCCAATGCGAACTTTCTCCTTAGACCTTTGTAACAGGCGGCATAGAGGTACCCCTTTGTGACACTTGGTTGAAACATATGCTATGCAATGATAATCCGTGTTAACCCAAGCTAATTAGGACAAGGTGCGAGCATTATTAGTATACTATGCATGAGGCTTGCAACTTATAAGATGTCTTATACATAACTCATATGCTTTATTACTACCGTTGACAAAATTGTTTCTTGTTTTCAAAATGAAAAGCTCTAGCACAAATATAGTAATCAATGCTTCCCTCTGCGAAGGGCCTATCTTCTACTTTATTGTTGAGTCGGTTTGCCTATTCTTTCTATCTTAGAAGCAAACACTTGTATCAAGCTGTGTGCATTGATTCTTACATGTTTACTTATTGCACTTGTTATATTGCTTTGTGTTGACAATTATCCATGAGATATACATGTTGAAGTTGAAAGCAACCGCTGAAACTTATATCTTCCTTTGTGTTGCTTCAATGCTTTTACTTTGAATTTATTGCTTTATGAGTAACTCTTATGCAAGTCTTATTGATGCTTGTCTTGAAAGTATTATTCATGAAAAGTCTTTGCTATATGATTCATTAGTTTACTCATTATCTTCATCATTGCTTCGAATCGCTGCATTCATCTCATATGCTTTACAATAGTATGATCAAGATTATGATAGCATGTCACTTCAGAAATTATCTTTGTTATCGTTTACCTACTCGAGGGCGAGTAGGAACTAAGCTTGGGGATGCTTGATACGTCCCAAACGTATCTATAATTTCTTATGTTCCATGCTACTTTTATGATGATACTCACATGTTTTATACACATTATATGTCATTATTATGCATTTTCCAGGCACTAACCTATTGACGAGATGCCGAAGAGCCGATTCTTGTTTTCTCGCTGTTTTTGGTTTCGAAATCCTAGTAAGGAAATATTCTCGGAATTGGACGAAATCAATGCCCAGGGTCCTATTTTTGCACGAAGCTTCCAGAAGTCCGAGGGAGAGACGAAGTGGGGCCACGAGGTGGCCAGACACCAGGGCGGCGCGGCCTGGGCCTTGGCGCGCCGGCCTGTTGTGTGGGCCCCTCGTGTGGCCCCCTGACCTGCCCTTCCGCCTACTTAAAGCCTCCGTCGCGAAACCCCCAGTACTGAGAGCCACGATACGGAAAACCTTACAGAGACGCCGCCGCCGCCAATCCCATCTCGCGGGATTCAGGAGATCGCCTCCGGCAACCTGCCGGAGAGGGGAATCATCTCCCGGAGGTCTCTTCATCGCCATGATCGCCTCCGGATCGATGTGTGAGTAGTTCACCCCTGGACTATGGGTCCATAGCGGTAGCTAGATGGTTGTCTTCTCCCCATTGTGCTATCATGTCGGATCTTGTGAGCTGCCTATCATGATCAAGATCATCTATTTGTAATCCTTCATGTTGTGTTTGTTGGGATCCGATGAATATTGAATACTATGTCAAGTTGATTATCAATCTATCATATATGTTATTTATGTTCTTGCATGCTCTCCGTTGCTAGTAGAGGCTCTGGCCAAGTTGATACTTGTGACTCCAAGAGGGAGTATTTATGCTCGATAGTGGGTTCATGCCTCCATTAAATGCGGGACGGTGACGAGAAAGTTCTAAGGTTGTGGATGTGCTTGTTGCCACTAGGGATAAAACATCGATGCTTTGTCTAAGGATATTTGTGTTGATTACATTACGCACCATACTTAATGCAATTGTCTCGTTGTTTACAACTTAATACTGGAGGGGTTCGGATGATAACTCTGAAGGTGGACTTTTTAGGCATAGATGCATGCTTGGATAGCGGTCTATGTACTTTGTCGTAATGCCCTGATTAAATCTCATAGTACTCATCATGATATATGTATGTGCATTGTTATGCCTTCTTTATTTGTCAATTGTCCAACTGTAATTTGTTCACCCAACATCTGCTATCTTATGGGAGAGACATCGCTAGTGAACTGTGGACCCTGGTCCTATTCTTTACATCTGAAATACAAACTGCTGTAATTGTTCTTTACTGTTCTTTGCAAACAACCATCATCATCCACACTATACATCTAATCCTTTGTTTACAGCAAGCTGGTGAGATTGACAACCTCGCTGTTACGTTGGGACAAAGTTCTGTGATTGTGTTGTGCAGGTTCCACGTTGGCGCCGGAATCCACGGTGTTGCGCCGCACTACACTCCTCCGCCATCAACCTTCAACGTGCTTCTTGGCTCCTACTGGTTCGATAACCTTGGTTTCTTACTGAGGGGAAACTTGCTGTTGTGCGCATCATACCTTCCTCTTGGGGTTCCCAACGAACGTGTTAATTACGCGCAATCAAGGAGCTGCTTTTCTTTCTTCCTCCAACACTACAAACGAAATAAAATTCCAGGTTGCGCCCCATTTATGGGCGGCTCTGACGGCCTGGTCACTGCGACCCCCTTTTGTGAGGGGGCACCCCTTCTCCCGAAGTTACGGGGCTATTTTGCCGAGTTCCTTAGAGAGAGTGCTCTAAAAGCATTCTAAATATAGTAAAGAGGGGGAATGGATTGTACGATTCCAACTACAAACTAATGCATAGCGTAGGTCTCCTGCGTGCCTCTAAAAAGGCTGGTTTTCGTGGTCAATAAAATCACAATATCTATCTCTCATAGCCATGAACCCGAAAACAGTGGTTATTACGACACCAGGTGAAATAGCTGCTTTTTCTTCTCTTCCTCCCCTCGACCTATTGAAGTTGCTTTCGCACTAATAAAATCAGGAAATCTGAAACTGTACTAAATCGCTACCCCCTGGTATGTGCCGCTTTCCTAATCAAAAGATAGGAGAGCACCCCTTCTCCCGAAGTTACGGGGTCATTTTGTGGTCGAGTGGATGATTAGACACAGGCGGAGTATTCAAGTTGTCCCTACTAACTAACGTGTCTAATTATCGCTGGCTCACAGGCTTCGATCAAGCGCTAGCAGATGGAGATTTCTCGGGTCAATCGAATCCGTATCCTCGAGCGAAAGGTCTGTCCTCTAATGCCTTTTCCATCAATAGGTACTCCCAAGGCGTCGACCACACGGCCTAACATGGCCTTTCCCGCAGGAACATCCACAATAGATCCAGTGCGCTTGACAAAAAGACAGGAATATATTGACTTTGAGTCTGTCTCCTACTACGAAATTGGAACTGTGTCCCTTCTGGTTCGCCCGAGATTCCTGTAATAATGCTTGATCCATAGTAACGTAAGTAGAAATGGAGAGGTCGAAGCTAGCGATCAAGCTGCTCCATCTAGCATTCTACCCAAAATGGTTGGCCATACAATCGCGATTCATTGATTTCTTGTATTTTTAGGTAGACCATAGGTACATTCCACTCCACGCCCTCACCCTAGTGACGGATAGTCATGCGGGAGATGGTTGAACGAATCTGGTGTGTGTTGGCTCCCGGGGACCAATAAATTAGCGAGTTGATGACTTCCTTGATTTGCGGAACCTAATGTCGCGAGCCAAGGACCATGCAGCACGCATGTCGTCGAAGAAGGCCGACTGGCTAAATCACTTTACCCTGCACGCAACCCACAATACACATTAATTCCTCCCCGCTAAAATATATATTCACTTTCCTCTATACTGACAGAAGCAGAGAGGCTGGTCCAAAATAATGAAGCAGGCTGGGTACACATGGTAATAGAACCCACTGGAGATCATTCAATGGATCACCTCCTTTTCAGGGAGAGCTAATGCTTATGCTTATTGGGTATTTTGGTTTGACACTTCTTCACGCCCAAAAAGAAGGCAGCTACGTCTGGGCTAAACGACTGCTCACTTGAAAAAGTCCAATATGAACTTCCCCTTGTGGTTAGTAGATTCCCGCGGATGGTAGGTCATGTGTGAGATAGACTTGATTCTTTCTCTGGCTGTAGAATTGACTCTTCTCCTCTGGTATGACTAACCATGTCATAAAGGTAGGTTCCCGCAGATGAGCTTTTGGGGAGCAACAGTAATTACAAGCTTAGCTAGCGAAATAAGTCAAATACAAATGGATGTATATCTTTTGTATAGAGGAATGAGTTATGTTGATAACCTTCCCCAAATGCACATATGCTAGTTAAGTTTAAACTCCTAAATTAAAGTGCAAGCAACAAAACTACTTTTTGGAAGGCGCGGAGCGTTGAAGGTCTGGTATCAAAGCCTATCTAGTTGAGAAGGAGACTACTTGAACAGATGAAATGGAAGGAAGAAATGAAAGTTCGATCTACCAACGTAGAGTCCGCCCCTCCCAGGATCCAAAGATACTGTTTTTGAAGACCGAGTTGGATTTAATGTGTTAGCAGTGACTTCTTCAATTCTTCGCTTTTCTGCTCTGTAGCCAGTTCCAATTCCAATTCCAAATCATTTGCCGACATGCGGACTCACTTCTCTTTTATGGGATGAAAGCCCTTATCCAAGTTGTCCAGCTTATCGCCAACCGTGCTTTCTACCAACTCCACCAACCCCAGACGGCGGTTGTTTCGGTTGAGCCGGTTGTTGAACAAAGGCAAAAACATATACCATGTAGCCCGAATCCATCTCCAAATCAGAATCTCAAGGGACACCCACTTTTCCTTTGATGAAATGCGAACACAAACTTCAGGCATCCAAGAAAGAAGTCAAGATCGAAATCGAAGCATTGTCATTGGGTTGAAGATCAATTCATAGCAGATCCTTCTCAACTCTAGCGATTTCAAGCGGACCAGTCCATCCAATTCCCTAAACTTCAATCAACTCAAGAAGAAATCTGCCCCATTTAAGGAAGTGATCGAGCGATGACAACCAGGAGGTGGGCTTGGAAGCAGCCATCCTTTTCCATGCTATTTCCATAAGATTCTTCTTTCTTATTCTTAAGCAAACCCTCGAGAGTGTTGCCGTTGTTGCTGTTGCTGTCTCTGCTGGCACTGAGGCTTCAGCTGGTTCCTGAGGAGAGTGTTTCTATCTAAGAGTCATGTGAGACGCTTCCTTCTCATACACATCTGAATCAACGTTTGGCTGCATAAGCATTCCTTAAAATCCGCATTCCCAATCTATGGACGCCTCACGCTATCACTTTGAGCATATAAAGATGGTACTAACTAGAAACCACAATTCATAAGTATTTCTGTAAATTAAGCTTAAAAAACAAACACGATGTGCACACTGTCACCTTCACACCGTTGGACAAGGTGTCCCCGGAGATCACATAATAAAACCACTTGAGTAGCACAATAGTTGAAGAATAACATCTACTTATTCAACTAGATTACAAAGCTCATGATCACATAAAGATCACACCATGGGAGAGAGAGATAGACCACATAGCTACCGGTAAATCCCTCAGCCTCGCGGGAGAACTACTCCCTCCTCATCATGGGAGTCAGCAACGAAGATGAAGATGGCGGTGGAGTCGATGGAGATGGCTCCGGGGGAAATTCCCTGTCCCGACAGGGTGCCGGAACAGAGACTTCTGTCCCCCGGATCTTGTCTTCGGCGGCGACGGAGCTACAGAACTTTTCGTGGACGGAGGCTGATTAATTTAGGGTTTTTACGTCGGGAGCTTCTTATAGGGGGCCCCACACCACCCCTAGGCGCGGCCAGGGCCTGGGCTGCGCCTAGACCTGGTCTGGCGGCCCTATGGAGCTTCTGCGTCCCCCTCTGGACTTCGTCTTCGTTACGAAAAAATAAGATCTTCGGCTTTTGTTTCATCTAATTCCGAGAATATTTACTGCACAACTTTTCTGAAATACAAAATAGCAGAAAACAGGAACTGTCACTGTGGCATCTTGTCAATAGGTTAGTTCCGGAAAATGTATAAAAGTGCAACGAAGTGTAAACAAAACATATAGAAATTGGTGTAAAACAAGCATGGATCATCAAAAATTATAGATACGTTTGCAACGTATCACCCGTCTTCAAGGTGTGACACCACTACTAGGAAAGCCTTATTGCCGGCGCACCAAAAAAGGCTACTGCCGGCGCACCAGAGCCCGCCGGTGGAAACACGCCGGTGGTAATGAGTTACCGCCGGCGCACCAGCTGGTGCGCCAGCAGTAACACGAATTATCCCCGACGAACCAGGCCTGATGCACCGATGATATGTTTTTTCAAAATTCAAAAAAAGGCCGATCCAGATCTAGATCTAGATCTAGCTCGGGTTCATCTATCTCGGGTTTGTCCTCGAAAATGGTGGCCGTGCGCTGCCTTGTTGTCGTTGCCATGCCGATGTAGGAGTAGGAGGAGGAGGATGAGGCCGAAGGTGGCAGTTTAGGAGGAGGAGGATGAGGATGAGGCCGGAGGTGGTGGTTTAGGAGGAGGAGGATGAGGAGGAGGAGAAGGCCGGATGTGGAGGTTGAGGAGGAGGGGAAGGAGAAGGCTGGTGGTTGAGGTGGAGGAGGAGGCCCGAGGTGGAGAAGGTCACCGGAGGAGGAGGAAGAGGAGGAGGAGGTCGTCGGTGAGGATTACAAGGAGAAGAGGATGATAGAAAGAGGAGAAGGGGGAGAAGTGAGGAAGGAGAAGAGGCAGGAGGGCCAGCTTTGCATATATAGTATAGGTTACCGCCGGCGCACCTAATACGGCGGTGCGCCGGGGGTAATTTTTTATTTTTTTACCAAAATCTAAAAGCTCAAAAAGTCATGTTTCTGTTTTAGATTTGACGAATCAATTTTTTCCAAACGACCATAGGTTGTTGAATTTGGAACCTAATTTCGCGTACATAGATTTTGATATAAAAAAGTTTTTCACCGGAGGTCGTATGCAACCAGAAATCCCATTTTACCGAAACATGACGCTATTTGTTTTTTTTACTTTTCATTAAAACTAGATAACGTAATACATGGCCATCTCCAAGGATTTAATTTTTTTTGAAATTTCTACCATTTTCTTCTATTTTTTTTCAAAACTGGAAATGGCGTTGGAGGGGGGGGGGGTGGAGAGAAAATCTGTGCTACCCGCGGCGCGCCTCTATGGTGGTGCGCTGGGGGTAAGGGGAGCTCGAATGTTTGATCTAGCCCGAACCTCTTCTAACTTTGTCCCCGGCGCACTAATTTTTTCCTGCGCCGACGTTATTGGGCCATCACCGACGCGGCCGAAACAAGGTGCGTCGGTAGTATTTACCACCGGCGCGGTCAAAACATGGTGCACTGACAGCTATAGGCCTAGTGGTGCACACTTCATACATACAAAGTAAATTGACTATCTAATTAATCTGCCTCACATGTTTTTCTTGGTCACGCCGTGCATGATGGCCAATTGGAATGGAGGTCATGCCATTTTGGTTGGCAAGTTTGCTCATAGTCTATGCTAAACGTGACCAAGTCATTTGAATCTAACCATATACCTAATGACCTACACTACACGCCGCGATTGTCCACGAGGTTTTCTACCGTAGATAATCAGCACGACCCAACCTCCCGCACGACCCAGCCCTAGCCCCCAACGCACCCCTCCTCCCGCCGCCGCCGCCGGTGGAGCCGCCGGGCAAAGCCCCGGTGGCGTGGCGGCGGCGGGGGGTCTTCCTCTGCTGCACCGGGAAGCGCCCGGCCTAGTCTTCGCATGGTGTTCTGGGACGGCGTCGAGATGGTGGAGGCGACGTCGCGTCGGAATAAGGATGCTGGAGCTCGATCCCCATCTCGGCAAGGCCACTTGTGGCGGCGTCGGCAAGCTGCTGGCCTGGTTTCCTCTCAGATCTGCGGATCGGGGGAGGGTGGATTCCCCGGGCACGGTCGAATTTCGACCCTGCCGTGGAGTTTGCGGAGTCGGTTCTGGAGTCGGAGGAGTACTGATGCTGTTGCCTTCTCCTCGGCCGGCCGTGGTGGCGAGGGAGAGGAAGGAGATGGCGCCACTGCCTTCCTTTTTAGGGTTTGTGTTCTTCTGGTGGCTTGCGGCTGTCACGTTTTGCAGCTTCTTCTGTCCGGCCTTGGTGGCGAGGGGAGGAGGCGGTTCGACGTGGCGACGCCAAAATCGGCCAGATGGTCGGGAGAAAGACCTTTCTTCCTCCTTGTCGGTATGATTTGCTCGCTCGTTGTTCTTCTTCTTCCTCGGCACTGATGCTGGAGGGAGTTCCTGGTTTGCCCGGGCGGATGGCTCGGCCGCGGTGCTGGACCGGTCGGTTGACTCGAGTTCCCTTCCTTTCGGAAGGGACACTTTTCGCGGTACTCAAAGCCAAAGATGGAGACGGCTGCTGCAGGCGTGTTGGATTGGTGTCCATGCCTTCTCGGCGCTGGTGTCAAGGAAGGAGGAAACAGCTGTTGCGGTCAGAAACCCACCAGCGAGCAGCGACGGGCAACACTGTAGAGCCGGGAGGCTCCCAGGACTGCGGCTGGCCCTGGTCCCTCCGAGCGACGGCCCGCAAAGACTCGGCACGCACGTCCGATGCTGATGCAAGGCGTGCCACCCGACCTATACCCGGTCGGGAAGGTGTTGGATGTGCCTCGCTTAGTTTCCTGCATGGCATACACGTAAACATTAAATACGAGCCTCGATCGGCTCTCGAGTTGTCCCGTGAATCGGCTCAAGGAGCCGATCCACCCATGATACGTACGAGGTGTACGATCAGATGGTGGTCCTGCTTGATCAAAATAAAGCCAAAACGACCTACTACGATTTAGGGTTTTCACCGCATAATCGGAACATCCTACTCGTGATTGATCCTGGCGGCCACGTACGGTGATCGTAAACCGACCCTAGACAAGGCCTAAAAACCAACACGAAGTTGATCCTCGGAACATCCTGTCTAGGGGTAGCAAACTACACCCTATGCGCCACTGGATCCTTCAACCCGTTTGTAAGGCCTAACCATGCAGATATTAAACTAATCCTTGAAGAACAAGGAGCAATCATAACGGATCGGATCTACTAAACAATGATCAAGCGGGTGCCGCCCTTACACCCAAGATAGGTGTAAGGGCGGCTAGACGTCTAAGGGTCGCACGACGATAGCATATGATACGATGAACAATGCTAACCCTAAAACATCTATGATAACTACGTTGCTCGCCATCAAAAAGGCTTCGATGACGAGCAACGCATGAACAACGAATAACGTGTCATCGCCTAGATCGCAAGATGCGATCTAGGCAGCATGATGCTTACCCGGAAGAAACCCTCGAGACAAGGGAGTTGGCGATGCTCCTAGATTGGTTTGTGGTGAACGTGATTGTTGTTTATTTCATAAACCCTAGATACATATTTATAGTCCGTAGACTTTCTAACGTGGGAATAAACCCAACCGGGCACGAGCCCAAACTCTATCTAACCGACACGTATCCTACTATGTTACAGATACACGGGCAAACTAGCCCAAACTTGGTATATAAGGCCGATTCATGTATTCCTCCCATGTATAATCTTCAAGCCCATCTTCCATCGCGGCCCACCTCTGATCCGGTCAAATTCTGGTGATAACACATGCCCCCCTGGTTTTGGAAATGACAATTCCAAAATCATTATGCTTTTCCTTCGTCGGGTCATGTCGTGGCAGAGCAGAACCGCCGCAGTATCCTCCATCATGATGCCTTGCCTTCCTGACTTCTACGCGCGATTCGACAATTCTTTGGCACCACTTCCTCGGAAACTGCTGTAACATTAATTCTCCCCAATATCCAATTATTTAACCGCGTCGAGCAGTTCGCCCCTTCACCCTCCTGCTCCGTACTAGCCATCGGCAAAAAACCCCCATTCTTCCATAGCCATGTCTTCTTCCTCCTCCTCCTCTTCTGCCTCCTCAAACCTCTCCTACATATCATCTCCCTTCCGTGAGCCGACGCTAGAGTGGGGCTCATTGGCGGCGCACGACATCCTCGCCCCAACGACATGGGACAAGGAGGAACACGATTCCTCCATCTGGTCTGAGGATGACAAATCCTTGACCGACGGAGAGGCGGATCTTCAATTCCTTGTCGACAGGGAGGAGGAGGCGGAGAGCGAGGACGACCGCTTCTCCTGGGACGACTTCACCTCCTCCGAGGAAGAGGCGGAAGAGGAGGACGACGACTCCCTCGAAGGTTACCCACCGGCGAAGCGCCTCCGCGCCTGGTGGGACGATGACAGCGATGACGATGATGAAGAAGACGAGGCCCCCGTAGAAGGCTACGAGAGCAGTGATGAGGAGCTTATCAGCAGCTGCGCCGGTGGCAGCGATGACGACAACGAGGGCAGCAACGGCCCTTAGATTAGGGACTAGTAGTAGTAGTCGGCTTTTCCCCGAGCAATCGGCTCTTTCTTTGTAAGAAATTCCACTATTAATGAAGAAAATATCCCCAATTAATCTTGCTTTCTTGGCAACTTTGCCGATCGTCAAACGAAGTCGCTGTACAGAGAGCCGATGGCAGGGCATCAGTTTGTACCATAAACGCGATTTGAGGCCAAGCCGTTGCCTATCCACACGGTCCAACAGGTCTAGCTCACGTCCAAACCATCCTCCAATCTTAAACTTGCAGATTGAACTCCTCATCAAACTATTAGGAGATTCATCCCAAATATCCACATTTCTGGTTTGAAACCAATCTGTTAACCTGCTTAATTGAGCTTGTTCCTCTAGAGTCGATGGCAATGCATCGGCTTTTATTATTCTGAAGTCGATGCCCGTGCATCGGCTGTACGCATACCGTTGTCTCCACATGTTTTCTCAAGTCGTATTCTGAAGTCGATGCCCGTGCATCGGCTGTACGCATACCGTTGTCTCCACATGTTTTCTCAAGTCGATGTCTGTGCATCGGCCGTGGTTTTTTTTTTACTGGCCGATTCAAAATCGGCCTCCATATCTCATCGCCCATCATCCCACATGCTTGGGAAATACTTCTTGAGATGTTGGCCATTGACGGCCACTCGGGAACCTCACACCATCCAACTGTTCAAGCATGTAGGCGTTGCCCTTCGAACCTCGGATGACTTTGTAAGGACCGTGCCAATTAGGAGACCATTTGCCATATGCTTTATCCCTGGTTCCTAGTGGCAACACGGCTTCCCATACTAGATCACCAACTTGAAACTCCTTTGGTCTCACCTTCTTATTGTATGCCCGAGCTACCCCGGCTTTGTTCTCTTTAATCTTCTCCAACGACCAAAGTCTAAGTTCTGTTGCATCCTCAATAGTGTCACTCATCGGGGTTGCGTACTCTTCCGGCGTCGGATCATTCTCGAAATGTGACACGCCTCGATCCAGCCGTAATTTCCCAAGGCAATACGGCCTCCTCGCCCATAGACAAGCCGGTACGACGAAGTCTTTATAGCTCCATGGCATGACATGCGATAGGCCCACAAAGCTTCTGACAACGTCTCATGCCACACCCTAGGATTCTCGTCAATCTTCCTCTTGATCAGCTTGATCAAGCTTTGATTGGATGCTTCGGCTTGCCCGTTGGCTTGAGCATAGTATGGAGATGATCGGATTAGCTTAATCCCCATGTCATCGCAGAACTTTCTGAATTCTTTAGAGACAAAGACCGAACCTCCATCGGTCGTGATGGTTTGGGGAATCCCGAACCTATGAATGACATGTTCTTTGACAAATTGGATAACATCTTCCGATTTTACTTTCTTCATGGGAACGGCCTCCACCCATTTGGTGAAATAATCTGTAATGGCCAGAATCCACTCGTGGTTCTTGCTTGACTGGAGGATGTATTTTGCCGATCATGTCCATGCCCCAACCTCGAAATGGCCAAGGTTTGATGATGGGGTTCATCGCTGATGCGGGTACCATCTGGATTTTTCCGAACATCTGACACGCTTGGCATCCCTTGTAGTACTTGAAGCAGTCTTCCAGCATGGTAGGCCAATAAAACCCTGATCGCCTAATTAACCACTTCATCTTATGGGCCGATTGGTGAGTTCCACGAGCGCCTTCATGCACCTCACGTAAGAGCCGATTAGACTCAGTTGGTCCCAGGCATTTGAGTAGTAACCCTTCCAACGTCCTGTAGAACATGTCATCTCCTATAAGGACATATTTCATAGCCTTGTATCTTATCCTTTTGGGTGCCCCCCGAGCCGAATCCTTCAAATAATTGAAGATATCGGCTCTCCAATCATCCTCGTTCTAGGAACTCGTACCGAACTTCTGTCCCGTCCGGCATGTCCTTATATCCCGACGCCATCCGTGCGAGATCATTGGCGTCGGTATTCGAGACCTTGGGACCCAATTGAAATTGATGTATCGAAAATGTGTCATCAGCTCACGACACTCCACCCAATATGGAAAAAGTGACTCACTCTCGCACTTGTATTCGTCCAGTGAGTTGAGAGATCACCAACTTCGAATCTCCAAAAGCTCCACCGCCTCTCGCCCGGCTTCCAAAAGCAACTCCATTCCCTTGCGCATCTGCTTCATACTTAGCAACATTGTTGGTGCAAGGGGTAGATAGCCTCGATGGCGAAAGAATATGTTGCCCCCGAGGCGACACGAGCAGAATACCGATGCCACAACCATCGTCACAAGCCGATCCATCGAAGAACATAGCCCATGCACGTACAGATAGTGCTGCTATATTAGTATTAATCCGTTCAGCTATAAGATCGGCCAACGCTTGTCCCTTGACTTCTTTCGCAGGCTGATACCGAAGATCGAACTCCGTCAATGCAAACATCCACTTACCAAGCCGACCTTTCAAAACAGGGGCCGACAGCATGTGCTTGACAACGTCTGACTTGCATATGACGATGATCTCTGCCGTCAAAAGGATGTGATGAAGCTTGGTGCAGGTGAAGAACAGGCAAAGGCACAGCTTCTCGACTTCGGGATACCTTGTCTCCGCGTCCAACATCCTTTTGCCGAGGTAGAAAACGACCTTTTCAACACCCTCATAGAGTTGCACCACCACCGAAGCGATGGACGTGTCGGCCCATCGATAAGTAGATATAGAACGGCTCGTCTTGTTGGGGTGGAACCAGCACGAGCGGCGTTGTCGGATACCGCTTAATCTCGTCAAACGCCCGCTGCCTGTTCTACCCCCGGTGAAACTCGTCATCGGATTTAATCTTCACCGAGCGCGATGAACGGCTCGATTCGTCCTGACAGGTTGGAGATGAATCGTCGGACGAAGTTGATCTTGCCGATAAGACGTTGGAGCTCCTTCTTTGTGGTGGGCGGCTGCATGGTACGCACTGCCTCCTGACTTTTCAGGCCGATCTTCTTCGTCCAGGGTCCGCTGAATTTTAGCGGCCAGATCAGGCCGCGCCTTCCTCAACGTGTGCAGGTATAACCTTTCAGCTTCCTCCAAACCACGTAGTCGCTGAACCCTACGCTTTTGGGAACGGCTGAGCCCATCAGGGAACCACCTTGGCCGATGATACTTGTCTTCGTCTTCATCATCGTCCTCTAGTTCCTCGAGATCTTCTACCCGAGAGGACTCAGCGTGCTTGTTCCGAGACGGGAGAGGCCCTAGACGTTTGAACACGGACACGTTAGCTGCATCCTTCTTCTTTTGTCTACATTCTGGACAGTTGCCGATTGTAGGCAATCGGCTCATTCCCGAATCCCGGCAGTGTCGAAGAAGGGGCAGTCCCGATGCCTATCCACGTCGTCTTGCTCTCTCGACTTTTCCTTGGCGTGGCGCTCATATCTCTCCTCGTCGCGATCATGCCGACGATGTCTCCTTGCGTCCCTAGCCAGACGATCTCTTTCATCATCGTCGTTGTATCGTCGGCGTTGGTCATATTGACTCACATACTTGTTGAGGAGGTGATCAGAGAGAGGTCGCTGATATCTTACGTCCCTCACTTCTCCCTCTGTGATGTAGCGCTTGCCATCGTGACGGAGCCGATCGCGTGGAACGGCTTCCTCTGTGTCCTTGCTATGAGAGCAGCTGCCCTCGTCTCCGTCCTTACCAGAGTGGTGCCCCGGTCCTACCATGTTGATATTGAACGAGAATCCTGGCTGGCACCCTCCAGGGTAAGTGCACTCCACCATGTTAACGGCGGGGAAGGGGTGTGTGTCGACCTTCATGGCGTACCGGCTGAAAATTAGGCGCCCTTGTTCTATCGCCATTTGGACCTGCCGACGCCACACCCTGCGGTCGTTGGTGGCATGGGTGAACGTGTTATGCCACTTGCGGTATGGCTTTGCGTTCAACTCCCGAGCCGTGGGGATCTTGTGGCCTTCGGGTACCTTTAGTCGCTTCTCCTTGAGTAAGAGGTCGAAAATTTGTTCAGCCTTGGTGACATCGAAGTCAAACCCTCTTGGAGGATCTTGTGGCTTAACCCACTTGCGGGACACGGGGCTTGCCCCCGAGTCCATTCAGCCTCTGCTACCTCTTGATCTCCCGCGAGCCTTGATCTTCATCTCGCCTCAACCAGGACCACCGCACGTTTGAATTTATCCCGGTATACATCCGGGTGGCGCTGTTCATATGCCGACGGCTTCGCACCATGTGCGCCGGTGAAGGGTAGTCCGCTTGGGAGGCCACGTCCTTGATCGGTGATGCGAGACCCACCACCGCCAACTCGATCGCTTCTTTTTCGATCACATGAGCCGAATAGCATCGGTTCCTAACGGTCCTGAAGCGCTGGACATATTCTGACACTGTTTCTCCGCGCTTCTGTCGTACTTGCGCTAGATCGGCAATGCCAGCCTCGGAAGCTTCTGAGTGATACTGCATGTGGAACTGTTCTTCCAACTGCTTCCAAGTCCGGATTGAATCTGGTGGCAGTGAAGTGTACCACCCGAAAGCCGATCCTGTGAGGGACTGTGCGAAGAACCTCACACGCAGCTCATCTGACGCTGAGATCGTGCCCAGCTGTGCCAAATATCGGCTCACATGCTCGATAGAACTGGAACCATCTGATCCATTAAACTTGGAGAAATCGAGGAGCCGATATTTGGGTGGTAGCGGGATCAACTCGTACTCGTTGGGGTACGGCTTGGAATAGCCGATTGTCCTCCTTTTCGGCACCATGCCGAACTGGTCTCTCAGGATTGTACTGATTTGATCCGCGGTGCTGGCTGCAGGAGTCGAACTCTGAAGATTCGCCGGGTGGCATACTTAGCCAGCCATGCTTGCTTTTCCAAATCTGAGCCAACCGCAAGAGCTGAGCTGCGGAGGTTTGTCGGGGTGGCATACTTAGCTAGCCACGTCATCGCTTCTCAAGATCTCGTTCCCGAAGTTCCTCCCGCTGTTCGGAAGTCCCCGCTCGTTGCAGCTCGGTTCGAGAGTGCCCGAGCATCGTGCAGTCTGGCACGTATGTGCACGTGTATCCGTGAGGGATCTCCTTAGGCGCCTCATGCAAGAATTGGTAGTCACTAGGGTCACCACCGATCTTGTAGACGACGTATGCCGATGAACTCGGCACCTCTGGTGCTGCCAACGCGAATGGCAGCGGTGGACGGGACTGGAGTGGCATCTCTCCTTGGTGAGTCCCCCGAGCTGGTCCTGACGGAGAATACTGATGGCTCATGATTTCCTGGATCACGCGCAGAGCGACACGCTCCAAAGTGTTCACCGGGCTCTCGGAATGGCGGTGTAGCGAATGAGCTACCATGAAGTTAATCTCCTAACGCAGAGAACCTGGTGCGTTCTTCGACGGGGCGGACAGGTCCACTCCATCGAGCGCGCTCAGGTGAGAACCCTTTCCACCCGATGCCATGTGAGCGGGTTACGTGAAAAGAGCCGATGAGATCGGCTTCGAGGATCGCTTGACCTCGTCATGCTTCTTATTGAGCTCCTCGGTCAGATCCTCGTACTTGATCGGAGTGCCTTCCGCCATCTCGGATGTAGATGGCGATGCGGTTGATGTCGAAGATTGTCCCACCGGGCGTGCCAGAATGTGTTGCGGTCGAAACCCACCGGCGAGCAGCCGACGGGCAACACCGTAGAGCCGGGAGGCTCCCGGGATCGCGGGCCGGCCCCTGGTCCCTCCGAGCGACGGCCCGCAAAGACTCGGCACGCACGTCCGATGCTCGATGCAGGGGCGTGCCACCCGACCTATACCGGTCGGGAAGGTGTTGGATGTGCCTCGCTTAGTTTCCTCGCATGGCATACACGTAAACATTAAATACGAGCCTCGATCGGCTCTCGGGTTTTCCCGTGAATCGGCTCAAGGAGCCGATCCACCCATGATACGTACGAGGTGTACGATCGGATGGTGGTCCCGCTTGATCAAAATAAAGCTAAAACGACCTACTACGATTTAGGGTTTTCACCGCATAATCGGAACATCCTACTCGTGATTGAGCCTGGCGGCCACGTACGGTGATCGTAAACCGACCCTAGACAAGGCCTAAAAACCAACACGAAGTTGATCCTCGGAACATCCTGTCTAGGGGTAGCAAAGTACACCCTATGCGCCACTGGATCCTTCAACCCGTTTGTAAGGCTTAACCATGCAGATATTAAACTAATCCTTGAAGAACAAGGAGCAATCATAACGGATCGGATCTACTAAACAATGATCAAGCGGGGTGCCGCCCTTACACCCAAGATAGGTGTAAGGGCGGCTAGACGTCTAAGGGTCGCACGACGATAGCATATGATACGATGAACAATGCTAACCCTAAAACATCTATGATAACTACGTTGCTCGCCATCAAAAAGGCTTCAGTACGAGCAACACATGAACAACGAATAACGTGTATCGCCTAGATCGCAAGATGCGATCTAGGCGACATGATGCTTACCCGGAAGAAACCCTCGAGACAAGGGAGTTGGCGATGCGCCTAGATTGGTTTGTGGTGAACGTGATTGTTGTTTATTTCATAAACCCTAGATACATATTTATAGTCCGTAGACTTTCTAACGTGGGAATAAACCCAACCGGGCACGAGCCCAAACTCTATCTAACCGACACGTATCCTACTATGTTACAGATACACGGGCAAACTAGCCCAAACTTGGTATATAAGGCCGATTCATGTATTCCTCCCATGTATAATCTTCAAGCCCATCTTCCATCGCGGCCCACCTCTGATCCGGTTAAATTCTGGTGATAACAACAGCGTGGTGGCAATTACACCGTGGTCGAAGATGATGACCTGCTTGCGCTTGGTTGTAGTTCTTTCTACTGCAGTGGTCTTCTCTCAAGTTTATGGGATGATGACACAGGGCTCCGGAGATCTTCATGGGTTATGGTGGTCTTAGGGTGTTCTAGGTGTTCTTGGTCTTTTGTGTTTGTATTTCTCTGTGCTTGTAAGGGTCAACAACTTTGTATCTTTCCGTGATATGAATGCAGAGAAATTCTCAAAAAAAAAAAAAGTTTTCTACCGTGAATGTGGACCCTCACTTAAAGAATTTAACTGGGCTGGGCTGGCGGCGCCGTGGGCGGCCCGAGATGAGTCCCGAATTCCTGAGAAGGGTTCGTCCTCGGAGTATGAGGCGCCGCTGCGCCTGCCGGAGGCGAGAACGCGACGCCGCTGGACTCCCCTCCGAGGGAACCAACGATGAGCCCGTATGCTCGACCACGGACGAGCCCATTCCCGTGGCGGCCGCCGGCGCGGTTGTCGAGGCGATGCTCACGGTGGAGGGCATTGTCGCTGTGCAGCTTCATCTTGCCAGCGGCGACACTGGCTTTCCGCGTGGCTCCGCTCGGCGTTCGACCGCGTCGTCGCCGCCTTGGCAAGCCCCCCCTCCTCCTTCTTTTTGATCTCCGCCACCCACCCATTCAACTATTATTTCCCGTTGTCCTCGTCCATCAATTTTGCTGATTTGACCCGAATTTGTTCCAGGTGGTTTCCCCGTGTTGAAATTAAAGAGAAATTTAGTTGTTTATTTTTTCGGGACGGCGAGACGGAGTCAGCCATGTGACTATGTCGTCGTCTTCTGACTCGTTCGATAGGAACCTTTGGCAACAACAACTCCTTGTGTATACATACACGCTCAGGAGTTCTTTAGACAACTACTGAAGCAATTTCTAAAGCTACAGTATTCCTTTTTCCTAGGGAACCAACCATCGGAGGGCGATCTGCCCACCTGAACTTTCTTCAGTGTTCTTGGTGAATTTGGAAAGAGGGATTCTTGAGTACAAATCCTCCATATATGACACTTCTATTCGAGGAGAACTGGACACCACCACTATTTCAGGTGAGTTTTGTTGACATGTTTTCAAGAATACGGTTCTAGGATCCGCTATCTGTTCGTCTTTCATTTACTTGAAGGTTAATTGGATATACTACAAAAACAAGAAGAATGTTTTTCTTTTGACAGCCTAGAGGAATCCTTATTTCTTCCATGACTATGAATTGTTGAGGCTGGCTGCTCGCCAGTACGCAATAGCTATCTAAAAACATGCTTGTGTTGCGACCTGTGATGGAGTAGGTTGATGAACGCAGAGTTAAGTTCTTCAGAGAACAAGATTTAACTTGGAACGGCGGGTTTGTTCCTTCACAGCATATCCTGCTTTTGTTAAGCATCATACACAGACAACAGATCCTGCTTCTGTGGAGTAGAACATCTATAACTGATGTTGAAGGAACTAAACATTATCATAGAATTTCATAGTTTGCAACTTGGAGAGTATAAAGATGAAACGTCCTTCAGGTCATCTATGTACCATACACATCTAGGAGAAATCTTGAAACACTAGAATCCTATAAGAAAATTTTCTATGTAGCCCATTGAAAAAAAAGAAAGAATTGTGGCATGAGTTTGGAGCGCATGGGAAAATCCATGTGTGTCTTCCAAGTTCCATGGACTTTTTCTCCCTTCAAATAGACGTTTTTCATTAAAATCGTCGTTTTTCTTATTCTAGCGTTTTTCTGTTATGTAGGAATCAGATCCAACATAGTTGAAGCGGATTGTAAACAATGCAGCTTTGCCTGCCACATGTCCGCAGTTCTGGCTTATTGCTTTTGCTTGCTGGGGATGGGGGTATTCCTTTTGTTTGATCCTTACATTGTCTTGTTGAACTTTCTTTATCCTTCTTAATATAAGACAACGAATTCTCTTGCATGGTTTAGACTTTTAGTTTAACAATGCATCTATCTGTGTAAGCAGGTGTATGGCCTCCATTTTCTATTTTACCCATTACATTTTCTGCAACAAAACTTGTGTGTTGTATTGCAGTGACACTCATGGGGTACATAGAGGTACATGTAGGCGGGGAGACCTGGACTACAAGAAAATCATTATGTTTAAACTAATCCTAGCCCTTATCTCTAATCTACACATATTCTAACAACATTATCATGTCTTATTCTCAGCCAAAGAATATGCAAGTGTTCCTACAGCTTGGCCTTAGCCTTGTATTGCTTGCAGCACAATTCACAACTGGAAATGCGGTTCCCAGTCCACAGTGCCGAAGGCAGTGTGGTGCTGTTGAGATACCGTACCCATTCGGCATCGATCCAAACTGCTCACTCGCAAGAGGTTTCGACATCAGTTGCAAGGTCCAGAATGGCATCCCCAAGCCATTCCGAGGCGACTTTGAGGTGCTTAGCATTTCCTTGACTCAGGGCACGATGCGGGTGCTCAATTACATTGTGGCCCATTGTTACAACACCTCTACAAATAGCATGGAGTTTATGGGCCGTTTCAATGGGTACGTGGGCCGACCTTCCTCTCCGCTTCGTCTCTCCGATGTCCAAAATAGGTTCACGGTCATTGGATGCAAGGCCCTCTACTTGATCTCCGATGGCAACGGCACAGGCTACCAAGGTGTAGGCGTCTCAACATGTCGCAACTTTTCAGACTTAGTAGATGGGTCATGCTCCGGCATAGGATGCTCCCAGACTATGATACCAAAGATGATGTACAACTATGGCACAACTACCTCGGATTTTTTCAACACAAGCCAAATCTGGGAGTTTAACAGGTGCAGCTACGCTGTGCTAATGGAGGCAGCATCATTCAACTTCAGCACCATGTACGTAAACACCACCAAGTTCAATGACACGAATGATGGGCGGGTACCCATGGTCCTTGACTGGGCGATAAGAGATCATAGGTGTGATGTCGCCACGCAGAACAAGACAGGCACTTATGCATGCCTTAGCAGCAACAGTGTGTGCATTGATTCCCTCAATGATAATGGATACATATGCAACTGCTCCCAGGGATACAAAGGCAACCCTTATCTTCCATATGGCTGCCAAGGTACTAATTAGCTTCGATCTGAATGTGTATACACGCAAATGCTTATCAAATTCTGTTCTGAATGTATAAGTCCCCTTGTTTGTTGGAAAATCTAATATCGAGTTTTGCCAATCTTACTGCAGATGTTGATGAATGCAGCGACAATCCATGTCCTTCAGGCGGCTCTTGCCACAATACGGTTGGAGGATTTCGGTGTTCTTGTGGAGTAGGAAGAAAATTGGAAAGCAATACATGCAATCCTGATACTGGCTTAATAATAGGTAACACCAGAGAAGTGATCACCTAGCTAAATCATTGCTTTTTGTTGCATTTTTGTACAATCTAAAGACAAAAAAAAAAGTAAATGTAAAACCAGTAACGCATCTGTTGTTGACAAAATTAGATGAACTATACTCTCTCTCTCTCTCTCTCTCTCTCTCTCTCTCTCTCTCTCTCTCTCTCCCTCTCCCTCTCTCATAATTCTCCAATCTGATGTTGTTATGCAGGAGTTACAATGGGATTATTTGGTGTAATGGTTATCATCATGATCGGTGTCTTCTGGGGACAAATGATAATCCAAAAGAGAAAATTGAACAAAGTTAGGCAGGACTATTTTCAACAGCATGGAGGCTTGCTTTTGTTTGACATGATGAAATCAGAGAAAGGCCTTGCATTCACGGTATTTTCAGAATCTGAACTCATAGAAGCCAGTGACAACTTTGACAATAGCAGAATACTTGGAAAAGGAGGACACGGAACCGTCTACAAAGGAATAATAAAGAACAACATGCCAGTTGCAATTAAAAGATGTGCATTAGTTGACGAAAGGCAAAAGAAAGAATTTGGCCAAGAGATGCTCATTTTGTCCCAAATCAATCACAAGAACATCGTTAAGCTCCTGGGTTGTTGCCTTGAGGTGGAAGTTCCAATTCTAGTCTATGAGTTTGTCCCAAATGGTACACTATTTGAGCTTATCCATGGCAAGAACCAAGCATTGCAAATATCCTTTAGCACTCTCTTAAGGATTGCTCATGAAGCAGCCGAAGGACTCAGCTTCCTACATTCGTACGCGTCTCCCCCAATAATTCATGGTGATGTGAAAACTGCCAACATCCTTCTTGATGACAACTACATGGCCAAAGTGTCAGACTTTGGAGCTTCCGTACTAGTCCCATCTGACAAAGAGCAGTTTGTCACAATGGTTCAAGGTACTTGCGGATACCTTGATCCTGAATACATGCAAACATGCCAGTTAACAGACAAAAGCGATGTGTACAGCTTCGGAGTTATCCTTTTAGAGATCCTCACTGGTCAGTTGCCACTGAAGCTCGAAGGGCCTGAGAAGCAAAGAAGCTTATCGTTGATTTTCTTATCTGCTATGAAGGAGAACAATCTTGATGCAGTGTTGGTGAGCCATGTGAAAGGACAAGAGAGTATGGAACTGTTGAGAGGACTCGCAGACCTAGCTAAAAGATGCCTAGATATGTGTGGTGACAACAGGCCCTTAATGAAAGAGGTCGCGGACGAGCTCAATAGATTGAGGAAACTTTCGATGCATCCTTGGGTACGGCTCGACGTGGAGACAGATGCAGAAAGCCTTCTTGGAGAAGAATCCACCAGTGGTTATGACATAGAATTAAGTGGGTATCCTATGGGCGAAAGTGAGAACCAGCCAATAAACCCAAGAAGTTCCTATTATGCAAGGTGATTAAGATACGCATAATAAGTATATTAAATCGCTAATTGCAGATAAAAAGAAGTTTCTTCTGAACCTTGTTACCATTTACTTGTGAGGTTAGCATTGCTGCTACTTGATGTGATTGTGTTTACTCTTTGTAATAGGGAATAGTCTAGCTCTTACAACTTGTATATTATAAAATATCTTTTATTCATTTGATGTGGTAATAAAATGATTGATTCCCATTGACAAATTCGCTAGTTAAGTTGCTGTCAAGAGCTCTGTGTGTATACATAGAACACTCGAGGTGCTGGCTGTTCTTCAGAACACAACTATGGAAGCAAGCTTTAAACTGGTATGGTTGCTGTATGCTTTTGTTTCCCTATCTTGTGTTAGTACTCGTACGTAGATGCAAGAAATAAGTCCAGTATGGATGTAGTACTGTCAAAGAGCGAGAGTAAAGTTCATGCACAAAACAAGCTGCAGATCTGCCATAAACCGCATGTGGCCGTGCAGAACCTCCGAGCAGCCCAGGGATTCCATCCCAACCTCCCAACCAGATGTCAGTTCGCAGCCCGAAAGGCCACTCACTGCTAGCTGGAGTTAAGTTATGCCGTGGTTCTAAGTTCATTGGCAATGGCCTAGTGCCAATATAATTATCCTAGGACAATGAATGGCAATGGCCTAGTGCCAATATAATTATCCTAGGACAATGAATAAAATCCGAGCTGTCGCACTTACTCTCACGCCACTGCCTCGGCCACCGATTCCGATGCCAAATGGCCCATCTTTGAGACCATCTCATTTCCAAACTCAACTGGTAACCTGATCGAACAGATAGGATCAGTCGGGTGACTTTCCTCGGCTATGTCAAGTAAAATAAGCAACAGTTGAAGATCTAAGATTTTAGATTCTGATACAACTCGTTCAAACCAACCATATTGTTTGCCTTGGGATGGGATGCATTCCTCTGTCGGCAGGACCGTGCCTGTTTCTTTTTAATGTCAAGCAAGGCTGTAAATACACAAAAGTTCCACTAGGAAGAGAAACATCCAGTTTAGTTTACAAAGAGTTACCATCGCAAAGTAAAAGTTTACAAAAATTTACAGTACCCCAGCCAGGCAGCCACCACCACGAAACAAACTCGAGCGGATTACTCCTGACTTCCCACGATACTGCAGCGGCCTGCGTGAGCGCCGACGAGTTTGTGGGTGGTAGAATCAGCGTATCTACCAGGTCTAGGGCGGAGATTGTAAGGGAAGGAAGGGGCGGCATGAGTGCGGAGGCGAGGGCGCCGGCGGCAGGGCGCCGTCGTGCGGCTCGGGAGAGGCGGCGGCGCGAGGCTGAGGCGGCGCTAGGGTTTGGGAACTCCGACTCCTTGAGGAGTCGGCAACAAAGTATGTTTATTGCTTGCTTGATCTTGTCGATTACAACTCGTATTTATAAGAGAAAACTGCGAAACCCTAATCTGCTAATTGGGCTAAGCCCCTAACTAAGCCTGGCCGGGCGGGCCAGTGGGCCCCCTCCGGTGGTAGACCAGCCCGGTCATAACATCTCTCCCCGCCTGCGCAAACAGCTCGTCCTCGAGCTGGTAGTCTGGATAATGCTGCTGGAACGCCTCACGTGGTTCCCAAGTCGCCTCTTCCTCTGAAAGGCCCTCCCACTGCACCAACAAGTGCCAAGTATAACGACGTCGCTGAGCGCGGAGCACCCTGGCCGGGCTGGGAAGTAGACGACCCTCTGCCGTCGGCGGAAGTGGTGGAGTGGCCACCGGCGGATCGCCGCGGTAGGGCTTCAGCAGCCCCACGTGGAAGACGTCGTGAATGCGTGCCCCATCAGGCAACTGAAGGCGGTACGCCAAGGTCCCAATCCGCTCCACGTTGACGAAGGGCCCCGCATAGCGCGGACCAAGCTTGCGCTTGGCTCGCGGGTCGAGAGACTGGTGAGAGCGGTGCAACAGGCGTAGCCACACCCAGTCACCCACCACGTATTCAACCTCGCGGTGACGACCGTCGTAGTAGTGCTTGGCGACCTGCTGAGCCTGGACAAGACGCTGCCGCACCTCGGCTAGCATCTCGTTGCGGGTGCGGATGAGCTCGCCAGCTGCCTCCGTCCGCGCCGTCGCCGGGTCCACCGGCAGAATAGGCGGCGGTGGCCTACCGTAGACCACCTCGAATGGCGTAGCGCGCATGGCGGAGTGGTAGGAGGTGTTGTAGCAGTACTCCGCCCATGCAAGCCAATCCATCCAAGCGCGAGGGCGATCACCTGTAACACAACGCAAATACATGGCGATCACCTTATTGACCACCTCGGACTGGCCGTCTGTCTGGGGGTGGAACGCCGTGCTGAACCGGAGCTAGACCCCGGCCATACGGAAGAGATCCCGCCATACGTGCCCCGTGAACACCGGATCCCGGTCACACACGATGGACGAGGGAAACCCGTGTAGGCGGACGATACCGTCGAAGAAGGCGCGGGCCACCGACGAGGCCGTGTAGGGATGGCCAAGCGCGATGAAGTGGGCGTACTTGGAGAAGCGGTCAACCACCGTGAGGATGACAGACTTGCCGCCCACCTTCGGAAGGCCCTCGATGAAGTCCATGGAGATGTCGGCCCACACCTGCGAGGGAACGTCAAGCGGCTGCAAAACGCCGGCTGGGCGCAAAGTCTCCGTCTTGTTGCGCTGGCACGTCTCACACGAACGCACCCAATCCTGGACCATGGCCCGATCGCCAGGGACGTAGAAGTCAGCACGTAGACGGTGGAGTGTCTTTTGGACACCCTCATGACCCGCGGAATGCGCCAAGAGCAGCACCTGGTGGCGGAGGTCATCGTGGTCGGGAACGAACACGCGGCGCCCATGGAGGAGAAGACCGTCGACGAAGCGCCAGGGGTCGTCCAGCTCGCCCGCGTCGAGCTGCTGCCGCAGAAGCTGGGCGTCCGGCGCGGACGCGGTCGCCTGGCGGACGCGGTCGAAGAGGGCGAAGGAGGGCCCCGAGCGGATGCATAGCAGGCGTCCTTCCGAGACGCCCTCGGCAGTGTCTGGATCGGCGTCGCGGCGGGACAAGGCGTCGGCCACCGTGTTGAGGCGCCCAGGACGGTACTCCACCGTGAAGTCGAAGCCAAACAGCTTGCTGATCCACTGGTGCTGTGGCACCGTCGACATCCGCTGGTCCAAGAGGAACTTAAGACTGTAGTGGTCCGTACGTACGCGGAACGAGCGCCCCCATAAGTAGGGTCGCCAGTGGCGGACGGCCTGGACCAAGCCAATGAGTTCCTGCTCGTACGCCGCAAGCTTGAGGTGGCGTGCAGCAAACGGCCGGCTGAAGTAGGCGAGCCGCCCGTCGCCCTGGTGCAGGACGGCGCCGAACCCCGTCCCGGAGGCGTCGCAGTCGACGATGAACGGCCTGTCGAAGTCCGGCATCTGGAGGACGGGACCCGTCGTGAGGGCCCCCTTGAGGGCCTTCGGCAGCGGTAGCCTCGTCGTCCCAAGCGAAGGCGTCGCGCCGCAGCAGGCGCGTGAGTGGCGAGGCGATGAGGCCAAACTCCCGGATGAACTTCCGGTAGTATCCGGCGAGGCCCAGGAACCCGCGTAGGGCGCGTGGGAGTGCGGCGTCGGCCAGGCGGCGACAACCGCCACTTTGTCCGCGTCCATCGCCACCCCGTCGGCGGAGATGACGTGACCGAGATAGGCCACCGAGGTCGTCGCAAACGAGCACTTCGAGCGCTTAAGGTGAAGTCGATGCGCTCGAAGCTCGTTGAAGACGATGGCGATATGCTGCAGGTGCTCCGCCCAGGATGCGCTGTAGATCAAAATATCATCGAAAAAAACCAGCACAAAACAGCGTAAGTATGGGCAGAGTACGTCGTTCATCAGGGCCTGGAAAGTCGCGGGCGCGTTGGTGAGGCCGAAAGGCATCACCACGAACTCGAAGTGGCCATGGTGTGTCCGGAACACCGTCTTGGCGATGTCCTCCGGGTGCATGCGCACCTGATGATAGCCTGAGCGGAGGTCGAGCTTGGTGAAGAACCGCGCCCCGTGGAGCTCGTCAACCACCGGAATCGGGAACTTGTCCTTGAGCGTGAGGGCGTTGAGGGCGCGGTAGTCGATGCAGAAGCGCCACGTGCCATCCGACTTGCGCACCAATAGCACCGACGCGGAGAACGGGGATATGGAGATCCTGATGATGCCCGCAGCCAGCATGAGCGCGCACTGGCGCTCCAGCTCGTCCTTCTGCAGCTGTGGGTAGCGGTATGGGCGCACCGCCACTGGCGCCGACCCTGGGAGCAGGTGGATGCGATGGTCACACGCTCGTGGGGGCGGCAGGGCCTGTGGCTCCTCGAAGATGGCGCCGTGCTGCTGTAGGAGGTGCGTCAGGAGGGGGTGCTCGGCGTCGTCGGCCCCGGAGACGAGCTGAAGCTGCGGTGCGGGGGTGGCGCCCCCGAGACCCTCCCAGCGAATGTGGCGACCCTGGCGCCAGAAGGTCATCGTCAGGGCGTCGAAGTCCCAAAGGATGGGACCCAGCGTCCGCAGAAAGTCGACGCCAAGGATGCAGTCAAAGCAGCCCAAGTCGATGCCGGCGCACGTGATGACGAAGTGCTCGTCGCCGATGGTGAGGGGTACGTGCTGGACCACCCCGTGGCAGTGAAAACGGTCACCGTTGGCCACGGTCATGCGAAGGTTATCCCTGCCTGTCGGCTGTAGCGCGAGGCGGCGCATAGTGGCAGCGGGGAGAAAGTTGTGTGTAGACCCCGTGTCCAGCAGCGCCACCAAAGTCTCGCCCTGGATGGTGACCGGGAGCAGCATCGTCCGCTCGTGGCGGATGCCGGCGAGTGCGTGGAGAGAGACGACGTAGGCCGTGGCGGCCGCGTCGGTCGGCTCGGCCGGCTCGGACGCGGTGGCCACCGTCCCGGTCGTCGGGTCGCCCTCCTCCACGTCGACTGTCTCCAGGTAGAAGAGGCGGGGGCACACGTGGCCGGGCGTGTATGGGTCGTCGCAGTTGAAGCAGAGCCCAAGGCAGCGGCGTTCGAGCTGCTCTGCCGGGGTGAGGCGGCGGAACGTGCGCGTAGCCGCGGGGGCGGGCCCGGTCGGTCCAGGTGGGGCGGGGCGGGTGGCAGCCGCGGCCGTAGGAGGAGGCCGGGCGGCGCGGGCGCCGCGGGGCAGGGGCGCGTGCTGAACCTCCTGGGCGCGACGCTCATAAGCGCGCGCGTAGTGCATCGCAGTCTGGAGGTCCTGTGGGGCCTGGAGCTCTACGTCCACGCGGATGTGGTCCGGATTGCCGCCAATGAAGAGCTCGGCGCGCTGTTGTCCCGTCATGCCGGGCGCATGGCATGCGAGGGCCTGGAAGCGGTCGGCGAAGTCCTGCACCGTGGTGGTGAACGCCAAACGCCCGAGTTCCGCCAAGCGGCTGCCGCGGATCGGGGGGCCGAAGCGGAGAAGGCAGAGCTCGCGGAAACGGTCCCATGGGGGCATGCCACCCTGGTCCTGCTGCTCCAGAGAGTAGTACCACGTCTGGGCGGCGCCGCGGAGGTGGTACGAGGCGAGCCACATCCGGTCCGAAGCAAGGGTACGCTGTCCCCGGAAGAACTGCTCGCACTGGTTGAGCCAGTTGAGGGGGTCCTCGACGCCGTCATACGTGGCGAAGTCCAGCTTGGCGTAGAGTGGGGGAGCGAGGCCGGCGGCGCCCTGGGCGGGGTACTCCGCGCGACCAGTGGAGGGCTCCGCGAAGTGCGAGTGCGTCGGGTCCGGGAAGGATGGGCGCGGAGGGTCCCCGGCGGCCGTGTAGACGGGGGAAGGCGCCGGTGCGGCCGAGTAGACGGGCGGGGGCTCCGTCGCGGTCACCCACGCCGGGAGCCGGGAGGGTGACGGCGGGAACTGCACCCGCTAGATGGGCACGCCATGGGGCAGCGATGCGGGGCCCGCGCTGGGGCCCGGCTGCCACGGCGCCCACGGCAGCGGGGGCGGCGTGGCCGAGGGCGGCACAGGCACGCCCTGGACGGCGGTGGCGAGGTCGCGGATGGCCGTCGAGAGCTCCTGCTGCGAGAGGAGGGGAGCGGCGTCGGCGGCATCCACCATGGGCGTCGCGTCGCCCGTGGAGGGCGGCGGCGGTGGAGGCCGGCGGCGTCTCGGAGGTGGCGGCGATGGTGGCGGTGGGTTGGCCCGAAGACATGATCGAAACTGAGGAATCTGATACCAAATTGGTAGAATTAGCGTATCTACCAGGTCTAGGGCGGAGATTGTAGGGGAAGGAAGGGGCGGCGTGAGTGCGGAGGCGAGGGCGCCGGCGGCAGGGCGCCGTCGTGCGGCTCGGGAGAGGCGGCGGCGCGAGGCTGAGGCGGCGCTAGGGTTTGGGAACTCCGACTCCTTGAGGAGTCGGCAACAAAGTATGTTTATTGCTTGCTTGATCTTGTCGATTACAACTCGTATTTATAAGAGAAAACTGCGAAATCCTAATCTGCTAATTCGGCTAAGCCCCTAACTAAGCCTGGCCGGCCGGGCCAGTGGGCCCCATCCGGCGGTAGACCAGCCCGGTCATAACAGTGGGCACTAGGGAGAGAAACAAAGAAAGCTTGCAATGGCTTGCCATTAACTGCTAATCTGCTACGGTTTATAAAGTGGAAAACTTCCAATATTTTGGAATCTAGAACTAGGTCCTTGTCCAGCAGCGATATAAGTAAGCATTGCACTTGTACAGTTGCACCATGCTCCAGTGTAGCATCCAACATGTTGCTAATATACTAACTGAAAGTCTGCTCCTGTTTCAAAAAATAAAATAACTGAAAGTCTGCTGTCCAGGATTGGTTCGTGTTGAGGAATTTATTCAGAATATTGGGGATGTTGTTTTCATGGGAAATCATATATTACAAATATCTGATCAAGAGTCTGTTCAGTTTATTTTTCGTGAGGTAATGAAGAAGTCTGTTGTGTGACAATGTCGCTGTGTTTTGACGCGTTTCTGAGGTACCGTTGCTGACAACAGCTCTTCGTGGGTACATATACACCCCCGGGTTTAGCTGCTCTTCAGACAACTGGTGAAGCAATTTATAAAGCTCTGAAGCTGCTCTCCCTGTCTTGCAAAAGGCATTTTCTTGAGCAAAAGCCCGTCCAAGATACTTCTCCTGTTCTAGGGGAACTGGGCCCCTTCGTTGTTTCAGGTCAGTTCATTAACATGTTTTCCAGAATGTCTTATGATCAGCTTTCCGTTCTTTTTTTTCGGTTTAATTATGCAGTGAAATTGGCTAGAAAACAAGATGATTGTTTATTTATTCCCAAAGCTTTGAATTTCTGAGGCCGCGCTAACTGCCACATGCCCGTTCGCAATATCTATCAAGTAAATAACGTTTTCCACGCTTGTGCTGTAACCTATGAGTAGGTTGCTGGAGGCAGAGTCAAGTTCTTCACAGGTTATGTTTTTTTTCCCAAGGTAATCGCAGAACAAGCTTTAACTAGGAACGAATCTGTTCACTCACAGAGGATCATTGTATTGTTAAGAAAATATGTTTTTTAAATAAAATGCAAAATTGGTTAACATGTTAAGTAGTACATACATGCATCAGTGATGTATATATGCAGCAACATGGTATTGGATGTCATATATTAGCCAAACATATTACTATATTAGCTGAGCATTAGGATTAGGCTAGCAAAGGAAGCTACGCACAAGCAGTTTTGGTGTTTCAAGTTTGTAAGTTAGATGATGGCATAATTAATGAGCTTAACAGGCTGCTTGGGAGGCTCGCCGACTCGCTCGTTGAGCTCATTAGTGATATCAAGCAATGTTTGGCTATGTTCATTTCTGCAACGAGCCGAGCTAAACGAGTCGAGAAGACGAGCTCAAGACAAGCTCTTGTTGAGCTCATCGAGCTTCAAGCTTTATGTTCAACCCTATAGGTGATGGTATCAAATTTCAGTTGCAAGCCACGTTCCAACTCATGATAAACACGAATAACAAAGCACTCAGATGGTTCGAGATATTTTTACCTAAGAATAGCGTGAATCGCAAAGCAATGCAATGGTTTGGAGGTTTTTTCTTAGTTGCAACCCCTATGCAACTAAAAAATTATATATCTCAGGTACAACTCATGCTAGCTCCAATAACGGTGCAATCCTATGGTCTAGGAGTTGACTCAGTTGATTGAGAATTAGTAAAACTGTAATATTTAATAGATTTACCATTTACATTTATGTTTATACAAGAGAGCTTTTCTTTGTCCCCAAACAACAATGGCGGCTGGGATTTTTGTTGTGTTAGGTTTTGCTCTCTATCAGTCCCTTCCTTTTATAGGTTAGCTCCCACATGGGCTTGGGTCTCTTGGGATAGACACTTCTTCAGTGTTCAACAATTTATAATATACTTCATCCGTCCCATAAAGATTGTCTAAGATTTGTCAAAGTTCAGATGTATCTAGATGCTATTTAATGTTTAGATACATCTAAATTTTAACAAACCTCACAACCTTCGTGGGATGGAGGGAGTACAATGGATAATAATATTTCTCATGTAAATATATGTGTACAATCGAAGTATATGATACGCATAATATTTATCCCCAACTTGAGTCACCAATGCCTTAGTAACACTATAGCTATTTGCGACTGACTATAATCTGGGTACGGCCTTCAATTTTTATCACACTAGTTTTTTCTTTTCTTTTGCGAAAATGCCTTTGTAACACTATAGCTATTTGCGACTGACAATAATCTGGGTACGGCCTTCAATTTTTATTGCACTAGTTTTTTTTTTGTGAAACTCACTACAGACGCAGACGCTTACACATACGTACAAACACTAACCCCTATGAATGCACGCACGCACATCCTACGCCTATGAGCATCTCCGAGAAACTGGGTTTCGACGAGAACATCGCCTCCAACTGAAGAATATTCCATCTTTTAATGAGACACCAAAATGTCAAATCTGGGATTTGAACTCCGGTACCATCCAATCACAGGTTGGTTCTCAATTATCGCACCAGTTTGGTTAACAATCCCATGTTACTTATTTTTCCAGCCCAAGAAGATGCAAGTGTCGTTATTGCAGCTTGGCCTCGGTCTCATACTGATTGCAGCACAATACGCCCCTGGAACTGCGGTTCCTAGTTCAGAATGTCGAAGGCAGTGTGGCAATGTTGAGATACCGTACCCATTCGGTATTGATCCAGGGATTCCAGGCTGCTCGCTCGCGGAAGGATTTGACATCGATTGCAGGCTCCAAGAAGGTGTCTACAAGCCATTCAGGGGTTCCTTTGAGGTGCTCAACGCTTCCTTGACTCATGGCACGGCCCGGGTACTCACTAACATAATGGGGTACTGCTACAACAGCTCTACCAAGAGCATGGAGGAACTTGGGCGTTATGCAGATGACGGCGATGGTATTCAGTCTTCTCCTTACCGGCTCTCCGATGTCCAGAACAAGTTCACGGTGATCGGGTGCAACGCTCTAGCCTTTATGCAAGATATGGATGGCACAGGTTACCAAGGCTTAGGTGTCGCGACATGCCGCAACCTGACAGACTTAGTGGACGGATCCTGCTCCGGTATCGGTTGCTCCCAGAGTACGATACCAAAGGGGATGTTCAGCTACGTAACAGGCTTCTTGAGCACGGTCAACACAATTAGAGTCTCGCAGTTTAACCGGTGCAGTTTTGCGGTGCTTATGGAAGCAGCAGAATTCAACTTTAGCACTTCGTACATAAGCAACACCAAGTTTAATGACACATACAATGGGCGGGTGCCTATGGTGATTGATTGGGCTATAAGAGATGTTAAGTCATGTGATGACGCACAGTTGAATAATACTAATTATGCATGTCTCAGCAGCAACAGCATGTGCATTGATTCTGTCAATGATGATGGATACATCTGCAATTGCTCCGAGGGCTACAAAGGCAACCCTTATCTTCCGGATGGCTGCCAAGGTACAAATTAATTATGTATTGTAGGTGTGTGTATACACATAAATGCTGACCGAATTGCACTCCGGATGCATAATATGATTGTTGTGCGCTCAAAATGCTAATATTAGTTTTTCTCATCTTAACGTAGATGTCAATGAATGCAGCAACAACCCATGTCCTTCAGGCGGTGCTTGCCACAATACAGTTGGAGGATTCGACTGTGTTTGTCGAGTAGGAAGAAAACTCGAAGGCAATACATGCAGCCTTGATACCAGATTAATTATAGGTAAACCCCCAAAATGACATAATCTAGCTAAACCATTGCTTTTTTATCGCGTTCATGTGCAATGTCTAAAGAATAAAATATACCTCCAGCCCAAATTAATTGGCTCGGCCTTATATTTTGTCCAGTACAAATGTACACTCCTGAATTGCGTCAATTAATTTGGGGTGGACTGAGTAGTAAATGTAAAACAGATAATGCACCCAATCAGAGCCAAAACAGTGTTTTCAAATATGTTCAATCTCTCCTCTCTTTCTCTCTAAAAAAAGCTGTCTGACGCGATTTCATTATGCAGGACTTGCAGTGGGATCTGTTGGTGTAGTGATTATTATCACAATCATTGTGTCTTGGCTGCAAATGGTTGTCCAAAAGAAAAAATTGAACCAAGTTAAGCAAGAGTATTTCCGTCAGCATGGTGGCGTGATTTTGCTAGATCAGATGAAAGCAGAAGAAGGTCTTGGTTTCATTGTATTTTCTGAAGCTGAACTCATACATGCCACAAACAACTATGATGAGGCAATGGAACGGTATACAAAGGGATAATAAAGAATGGCACGCCGGTTGCAGTTAAAAGATGTGGATTAGTCGATGAAAGGCAAAAGAAGGAATTTGGCAAGGAGATGCTCATTTTATCCCAACTCAATCACAAGAACATTGTTAAACTCGTGGGTTGTTGCCTTGAGGTGGAAGTTCCAATTCTTGTCTATGAGTTTGTCCTGAACGGTACACTCTTCGAGCTTATCCATGGAAATAACCGAGCACTGGAAATATCCTTCAACACTCTCTTAAGGCTTGCTCATGAAGCAGCCGAAGGACTCCGATTCCTACATTCAGATGCATCTCCTCCAGTAATTCACGGTGACGTGAAAACGTCCAACATCCTTCTTGATGAAAACTACATGGCCAAGGTATCAGACTTTGGAGCCTCCGCACTAGCCCCATCGGACAGAGAGCAGTTTGTCACAAAGGTTCAAGGTACTTGGGGTTACCTTGATCCTGAATACATTCAAACATTCCAGTTGACAAATAAAAGTGATGTCTACAGCTTTGGTGTTATCCTTCTAGAGATCCTCACTGGACAGTTGCCAATGAAGCTTGAAGGTCCAGACAAGCAAATATGCTTGTCTACGACTTTCCTAGCGGCTATGAAGGAGAATAATCTTGATGCAATGTTGGTGAGCCACGTGAAAAGCCAAGAGAGCATGGAGTTGTTGAGAGGACTTGCAGACCTAGCTAAGAAATGTCTAGATTCGTGTGGTGAAAACAGGCCTTTGATGAAAGAAGTTGCGGACGAGCTCAACAGATTGAGGAAACTTTCATTGCATCCTTGGGTACAGCTTGATGTGGAAACAGAGGCAGAAAGCTTTCTTGGAGGGAGATCTACACGTTATTATGAAATAGAATCAAGCAGGTATCCTATGGGCGAAAGAGAGAACCAGCCCATAAACCCAGGAAGTTCCTATTATGCAAGATGACTAAGATACACATAATGTAAATCTTGTAAAGTGAATGTGTTTCTTCTGGACCTTGGCACCATGCATGCTGTATTTTGAGGTTAGCATTTCTGCTACTTGATTCGAGTGCGCTCACTATCTGTAATAGCGATTAGTCTATCTCTTACTACTTGTAAATTATAAATCGTGATTTTAATCCATTGGGTGTGGTGTTAAATGATTATTTCATGTTGACAAATTTGTTGACTAGGAAGATTCTGGGATGATTCTTTCCGGGAAGGGAAAATTTGCTATAGGACACCGTCATTTTACGCCGTTTAAACACACCGCTCGATTGTGTTTTCGCCAGGTACCATTACAATTTTGTGGAACATTTGTCAGAACACACCACATGTCCAAAAACAGAAAGTTTTGCATTTTTTCTTCAAAATTAGTCATAGCATGGTCATCCCAGCCAAAAGCGCAAATTTCTTCCTTTTTGGATAGGTAGTGTGTGCTGGAAAAAATGTACCGCAAAATTGTAAGGTACATGGCAAATGGTAAAGACACAATCGAGCGGTGGGTTTTGGCAAACATCAATAAATAATGGTATCCTATAGTAGATTTTCGCTTCTAGGGAAATAGCACATGGTAAAGGCTTAAACCGCCAGTCTACCCCATTAATTTTATTTTTGGAGGAAAAAAGAAAGTTTGCCATGTGCCCATGGTTGCTTGGTTTGACCACGTCAAGAGCAAACAGAGCTTGGCTCTGGTGGTTAGGTCCCTTGTGGTGGAACCAGCCCACCCAGGTTCAAGTCTTAGACTTGGCATGGGTGTTTGTATTTACCTGGATTTATTCCAGGATTTAACCGACGCTATGCTTTCAGTGGTAGGTGACGTACCCGTTAACAGCGAGGCGCCAGTGGTGACTTCGTTAACCTCAAGATATGCCGGCTCAGTCTCTCGAAGGTGCTCATAGGGGTAGGGTGTGCGTGCGTGCGTTCATAGGGGTGTTTGTACGTGCGTATTTGTGAGCGTCTGCGTTGTACTGTGTTCTAAAAAAAAAGAGCTATATGTGTATGTATAGAAAAACTTGAGGTGATGGCTGTTCTTCAGAACACAAGTTTAAACTGTCTGGTGCTCTCGGTGTCTTAAAGACCGATCCATGAACAAAAGCAAAAAAAACCCCGCGATACCTCTTCAGAACACAAGTGCAGGGAGCCCCGGTTCCCAGGTCATAAAAAAGTGTGTAAAATGACACAAAAGGCACAAATTCATGCATTGCAGAGGGTGATCCACCACCGGAAATCATTTATATCCATGAGTATGATGACGATGATTCAGATAACAATAACAATGCAGAATTAGAAGTTTCCATGCATGCTTTGAAGGGGAAGAAATCAAAGAAATCTACTTTCACTCTATATCACTATAGGGGATCAACATGATTTGGCTTTGGTGGACACTGAAGCACAACAACTTTCATCACACCAGATTTAGAGAATCTCCAGTCGCGTCCCCCAAATCGTCTCCTAAAAAGCGCTGGATCGAGCCTTTGGGGGATGGGTTGTATACGTGCGGCGTTTGACGTCGCTCCCCAGCCGCGTCCCCCAAAAATGAACCCTAAATAGATAAAAGTGCACGAAAATAAAGGTTTTTATTCAAATTTGATTATATATTACAAGTTTGAATGAAAATGGCTAGATTTTATCTAACCCTAGCCTACTGGCCGCATGGCGGTGCGTTCGACGGCCCCGCCCCGTCGCCGCCTCCCCTCCGCCGCAGCTCCTGCTCCGCGCGCCACCTCTCCCTACATAGGGTGGAGGCCAGACGCCGCCGCCTAGACGGAGAGCTCGACGGCGCGGCGAATCTGCGCGTCTTCGCGGGCACGGGCATCGTCCTGGAGCTTCTTCTCCGACTCGAAGGACTCGACGAGCGCTCGTTGCTGATCCACCGCGTAGTCCGAGTGCGGCCCGTCGTCGTCTTCTTCCTCCTCCTCCGCCACCTCCACCTCCTCCTCCTCCTCCTCCTCCTCCTCCTCCTCCTCCTCTTCCTCCATCCACGCCTCCATTTGCGTTGCCAACGCATCAGCCTCCGCCGCCAACACATCCGCCCGCGCCCCCCAGGCCGCCTCCGTTGCCGCCAGCTCCGACTCCCGCTGCTGACGCTCCTTCGTCGTCTGCCACTGCTGATGCTCCACCGCCTCTCGCCGCCGTTGCTCAATCGCCTCCATCCGTTCACGGTGCTTGACGAGGCGGTTCCTCGGCAATGCCCACCATGAGGGGCTTGGGTTTAGAGAAAGGCGGCGATGGAGACTCCGGGAAGGGATGGTACACGACGTAACCAGGTTCACGTCCCCGCGGTGGAGGATCGCTACGTCCTGCTAGCAATCTAGTATATTAAAATATGAGTACAGGGTGCCGCCGTAGGCGGAGTTATTGTATCTAGTCTATTTCTAATCTGCGGGTTGCGGTGTCTAGGCGTATCGCGTGTGCGATCTTTACATATTGTATTTCTGAAATCTCCCCTAAGGGGTACCTCTGCCTGGCTTTATATATCAATCAGGCTAGGATTACAAGAGTCCTAGTAGAATACGTATTGGAGTTTTCTTTCCTTGTAGTTCAACTTGATAATGCATGCGGGTCCACCTTGCAGAGTCATTGTGCTGATCCATCTTGATAATCTGCATTGGGTATATCAATGTTGGGTACCCGAAGGGAAATTCCCACATCAGTCGCCCCCGAGTGTCTGGCCAAAGTGAAGCTTCGGGCAGGGACTAAAGTTATCATCGTTCGAAGGTCTTGATCATCCGAAGAATGTTGAATATTCTGCTTGATGTAGAGTCGAAGTTTCTTTATATCGGGTGCGCGAAGGGCTCCCGATGGGAGTAGCCCCCGAGTCTATGGGCGGGTGCTTGCAGCCGCGCGTAAACTCAAGTGGTACTACTCGAAGATCTTGATGTTGATATCGACGTATTTGAATTATTCCATCATCCGATACTTTTAAATCTATCAGTTCTTCAAATCGGTGCAAGCTTCGAGAGAAGCCGAAGAGCTGGATTGATAGAACCTTCGGATCTGTTCTTCTTTATCGATGAGGCTTCTATCTTTTTATCGGGTGCGCGGCCAGCGCTCCCGATGGGAGTAGCTCCCGAGCCTGTAGATGACTATGAAGTAGTCATGTATAGGGTGAAATATACTGAGTCGAATATCGTAGATTTCTTCGAGTTACGGGAACATCTAGATGATTTTGATGATGTCAACAATTTTGATGATGTCATAGAGGGGTTGATGATTTTGATGATGTCACGGACGAGTCGATAATTTTGATGATGTCACGGAGGAGTCGATGATTTTGATGATGTTCCGGAGGAGTCTATGATTTTGATGGTGTCCCGGAGGATTCGATGATTTTGATGATGTCCCAGAGGAGTCGATGATTTGGATGATGTCCCGGAGGAGTCGATGATTGGTCCGCGGCAACACCCGAACGTAGGGTGTGCAACAGGCCCGACAGACTCATTGCATCTTACTAAGGCATGTACTTCTGTGATTCGTCGGCGGCAACACCCGAACATAAGGTGCACTGCAGACCCGACGGACTCATTGCATCTTACTGAGCCGTATATTTCTTTGTATAGTGGTCACCAGCAAGTCGTGAGTGATCAGTTCACGTTGCAGGCCCGATAGACCCGTATTGAATTATGTCGGCAGCAGCCCCGAGTCAACGAGGGAACCATGTGCACAACTGACTCATTGCATCTTACTGAGCCGTATTTATTTTGCGTAATTTCCATCAATTGCAGCACTCGCATGTTTCCTGAGACTTTTAACGAAAATTACAAGATAAAAACTTTGCTGCCCCAGAGTATTGCCGGGTATGCTTATTGTATTTGATGTGTCGATAAATTTCCAAAATAACCATTCTATGCACGGTGTTTTTCTTTGAAACCAGCGCTCTCGATGGGAGTGATTGTTTTAATAGCCGAATATTTTGATGAGATCATCGATAGTATAAGGATTCTTCATGTTGTCTTGAATTCCAGTGCTCCCGATGGGAGTAAACGTAGTAATCGAAGATCTTCTAGAAGCCCCTGAGTAATTTCGGCGCTCCCGAAAGTGTATCGGGCCAATATTGTATAAGATGATATCCATTGAAGATAACAGACGATGAATCCACTGACCCGGGAGTGCATCGAGTAAATATTTATATAACCATAAAAGATAAATCCATTGATAACCATAGATAATAAAGCCACTGGCCCAGAAGTGCATCGGTTTAATTATTTATATAGCCATAGAAGATAGATCCATTGATAACCACAGAAGATAAATCCACCGAGTAATCGAGTGTACTGACGGTAATGATGTAATGGCGCCTCCCTGAGCGTCGGGTGTGGCAAAAGTAAATAATAATTGATTCTTGGAAGAGGAACACTTAGATCGGCTGTGGCGAGGCCAATGTGGAGGCATGTCGCATGGTAGACACAGTCGAAGTAGTTGCGCGGCCAGAAGATGGGTGCTTGTGACGGTAAAGCACACGTCCGTTGGGAACCCAAGAGGAAGGTGTGATGCGTACAGCAGCAAGTTTTCCCTCAGTAAGAAACCAAGGTTATCGAACCAGTAGGAGATGAAGGCCACGTGAAGGTTGTTGGTGGAGGAGTGTAGTGCGGCGCAACACCAGGGATTCCGGCGCCAACGTGGAACCTGCACAACATAATCAAAATACTTTGCCCCAACTTAACAGTGAGGTTGTCAATCTCACCGGCTTGCTGTAAAAAAAGAATTAAACGTATGGCGTGGAGAATGATGTTTGTTTTCAAAGAACAACAGAGAACAGTGATTGCAGTAGATTGTATTTCAGATGTAAAAAAATGGACCGGGGTCCACAGTTCACTAGTGGTGTCTCTCCAATAAGATAAATAGCATGTTGGGTGAACAAATTACAGTTGGGCAATTGACAAATAGAGAGGGCATGACAATGCACATACATATCATGATGACTACTATGAGATTTACTTAGGGCATTACGACAAAGAACATAAACTGCTATCCAGCATGCATCTATGCCTAAAAAGTCCACCTCCGGGTTAGCATCCGCACCCCTTCCAGTATTAAGTTGCAAACAACAGACAATTGCATTAAGTATTGTGCGTAATGTAAATAATACAAATATCCTTAGACAAAGCATTGTTTTATCCCTAGTGGCAACAACACATCCACAATCTTAGGGGTTGCTGTCACTCCCCCAGATTCAATGGAGACATGAACCCACTATCGAGCATAAATACTCTCTCTTGGAGTTACAATTATCAACTTGGCCAGATCCTCTACTAGCAACGGAGAGCATGCAAGATCATAAACAACACATATATGATATATCAATAATCAACTTGACATAGTATTCCATATTCATCGGATCCCAACAAACACAACATGTAGCATTACAAATAGATGATCTTGATCATGATAGGCAGCTCACAATATCTAAACATGATAGATCAATAATCAACTTGACATAGTATTCCGAGAATATTTCCTGTGTTGGATTTCTGAAACCAAAAACAGCAGAAAACAGGAACTGGCGCTTCGACATCTTGTTAACAGATTAGTGCCGGAAAATGCATCAAAATGATATAAAGTGTATATAAAACATGTGAGTATTTTCATAAAACTGGGATGGAACATAAGAAATTATAGATACGTTTGAGACGTATCAATGGGCGATGTGACGAACGCAATCAAAACAGTTGCACGACCAGAAATAGTCGATGTAGCCGCGAAGTGCATGGACGGAAGTAGTCAATGAAGAGAATAAAGTCGAAATAATTACGCAGCCAGAAATAGTCGATGTAGCCGCGAGACGCCTGGCCGGAAGTAGTCAATAAAGAGGACGCAGTCGAAATAATTGCGCATCCATAAAGAGTCGATCTAGCAGCGCGGCGTCCGGCCAGCGTGGCCGATGAAGAAGATGTAGTTGATATGGTAGATCCGCGACTGGTGAGCACCCGAATATATCGAGTCCTTGACAGGCAAGCCCCCGAGCACATGGCGGGTGCGGGATGGCGGACGCGATCGACCGAGCAAAGCAGTCGAAGCTTTATTTTAATCTGCAGCTGTAGTGCGCAAGCTCGGGCACAAATAAGAGCACGAGGAAAAATATTTGGCCAAATAAAGTTATAATAGTAATTAATTGGAAATATAACACCTGATGTTTTTGTATTGAATGTTGGTCGCTGTTGAATTTGATGGTATGATCCATGTAGGAAAGTAGCAGTCAATGAGGTGGTCACAGTCGATTTAGTTACGCGACACCTCACCGAGAGTAGTCGATACGATGGATCCGCGACAAGGAAACCCCAATCGTGGTGGGTGTGTGATGTTGAGATTAAGCCACGATTCCTTTCACTTTCGTGCCCGACTCACATCATGCGGTACGTGCAGAGCAAGTCAAACATGGAAAGAATTAGAAAAAAACAATAATATATGAGAGAGAGAGGAGTTTGGCTTATAGGCCTTCACGTGACGGAATAGCTAAGACTTGAGCTGATTGCATCCTTGCCCTGCTGCGTGCCATGACGATTGGCTTGCCAGGAAATAGAGCCGATTCCTCCTCGAACTTGCAACTCGCACACTGGATTTGGATTTTTCCGAGTAGCGCGCTAGCTTTGTGTACGCACCTTTTTCCGACCGACCGTGGCGGCTGTACCCCTCAAAATATCGGACCTTCGCCTTTTCTGATTTTAACTCTCATTGATGATGTAGGATCGTGCCCGGATAATACAATAGTAGAAAAATGGGCATCCATCTAAGCCTTTAGTATCGGTTCCCTTACGAACCGGTACTAAAGGGGGCATTAGTACCGATTCTTCTACCCAGCGGGCGAGGAACATCTATACCGGTTCGTTGAGGGCCTTTTATACCTGTCCGTGTTACGAACCGGTATGAAAGGGTTTGAGCCCAGTTTCCAGGCGAAGGTGGGGCCAGGGCTGGACCTTTAGTACCGGTTCATCTAAGGAACCGGTACTAAAGGGTCCCTGCCTATTTCTTCATAGCGCACCTAACCCTTTCTCATTTCCCTTTTCCTTCTCTCTCACACACATTTCTAAATATTTTACACCCCTCACACTCCAACAAATCTTCCTTTTTCTCCACTATTTTAACAAGGGATTTCTATTTTCGTGCCCTCGGGTCGTTAGTTGTACTCAGTTTTCCCCAGCCCCTTAGTTTTTCCTCAGTTTTCCCCAAGCCTATGTCTGAAACCCGCAGAAGGAGCTCAGACGGAAGGAATCCGTTTATTTGGACGTTCTGTGCTGACGTGTTGTGCCGCGTCGTCTTTGGGGCCGCGTCGTGTGGGGCCGCGTCATGTGGGGCCGCGTCGCGTGGGGCTGGTAGAAAGGGACCGCATGGGACAGGACGAGAAGCGTTTGGTTGCACGTGAGCAGGAGCTGGGTGATACGTCTCCAACGTATCGATAATTTCTTGTGTTCCATGCCACATTATTGATGTTATCTACATGTTTTATGCACACTTTATATCATATTCGTGCATTTTCTGGAACTAACCTATTAACAAGATGCCGAAGTGCCAGTTCTGTCGTTTTCTCGCTGTTTTTGGTTTCGAAATCCTAGTAAAGAAATATTCTCGGAATTGGACGAAATAAAAGCCCGGAGGCCTATTTTCTCACGAAGCTTCCGGAAGACCGAAGACGAGACGAAGAGGGGCCACGGGGGGCCAAACCCTAGGGCGGCGCGGCCCCCCCCTTGGCCGCGCGGCCCCGTGGTGTGGGCCCCCGTGCCGCCTCTTGACTTGCCCTTCCGCCTACAAATAGCCTCCGTGACGAAACCCCCGATACCGAGAGCCACGATACGGAAAACATTGCGAGACGCCGTCGCCGCCGATCCCATCTCGGGGGATCCTGGAGATCGCCTCCGGCACCCTGCCGGAGAGGGGATTCATCTCCCGGAGGACTCTACGCCGCCATGGTCGCCTCCGGAGTGATGTGTGAGTAGTCTACCCCTGGACTATGGGTCCATAGCGAGTAGCTAGATGGTTGTCTTCTCCCCATTGTGCTATCATTGTCGGATCTTGTGAGCTGCCTAACATGATCAAGATCATCTATATGTAATTCTATATGTTGCGTTTGTTGGGATCCGATGAATAGAGAATACTTGTTATGTTGATTATCAAAGTTATGCTTATGTGTTGTTTATGATCTTGCATGCTCTCCGTTATTAGTAGATGCTCTGGCCAAGTAGATGCTTTAACTCCAAGAGGGAGTACTTATGCTCGATAGTGGGTTCATGCACGTTGACACTCGGGACGAGTGACGAAAAGTTCTAAGGTTGTGTTGTGCTTGTTGCCACTAGGGATAAAACATTGATGCTATGTCTAAGGATGTAGTTGTTGATTACATTACGCACCATACTTAATGCAATTGTACTGTTGCTTTGCAACTTAATACTGGAAGGGGTTCGGACGATAACCTCGAAGGTGGACTTTTTAGGCATAGATGCGAGTTGGATGGCGGTCTATGTACTTTGTCGTAATGCCCAATTAAATCTCACTATACTCATCATGATATGTATGTGCATTGTCATGCTCTCTTTATTTGTCAATTGCCCAACTGTAATTTGTTCACCCAACATGCTGTTCGTCTTATGGGAGAGACACCTCTAGTGAGCTGTGGACCCCGGTCCAATTCTCTTTACTTGAAATACAATCTACTGCAATACTTGTTCTACTTGTTTTCTCTGCAAACAATCATCTTCCACACAATACGGTTAATCCTTTGTTACAGCAAGCCGGTGAGATTGACAACCTCACCGTTTCGTTGGGGCAAAGTAGTTTGGTTGTGTTGTGCGGGTTCCACGTTGGCGCCGGAATCTCCGGTGTTGCGCCGCATTACATCCCGCCGCCATCAACCTTCAACGTGCTTCTTGGCTCCTCCTGGTTCGATAAACCTTGGTTTCTTTACGAGGGAAAACTTGCTGCTGTGCTCATCATACCTTCCTCTTGGGGTTGCCCAACGAACGTGTGAAATACACGCCATCAAGCATATTTTCTCGGCGCCGTTGCCGGGGAGATCAAGACACGCTGCAAGGGGAGTCTCCACTTCTCAATCTCTTTACTTTGTTTTTGTCTTGCTTTATTTTATTTACTACTTTGTTTGCTGCACTAAATCAAAATACAAAAAAATTAGTTGCTAGTTTTACTTTATTTGCTATCTTGTTTGCTATATCGAAAACACAAAAAAATTAGTTACTTGCATTTATTTTATCTAGTTTGTTTTATTTACTACTGTTAAAATGAATACTCCTGAGAACACTAAGTTGTGTGATTTCACTAGTTAGGCATAATGGACAATAATGAGCTTCTTATTCTATTTCCTGAGTTAAAACATGGATTGTTTGATGCGAAAATTAAAAAACCTATGAAATCTTCTTTGCATGCTGGTAGTAATATTAGTATGAACGCTTTGAACACCATTGTTGACAATAATATAGAAAGTTCTAAGCTTGGGGAAGCTGGTTTTCATGATATTTTTAGTCCCCCAAGCATTGAGGAGAAAATTTTCTTTGATGATACTTTGCCTCCTATTTGTGATGATTATAATAGTGGTCTTTTGGCGCCACCTACTATGGAGAGTAAATTTTGTTGTGATTATACTATGCCTCCTACACTTGATGAGAATAATAATGATAGCTACTTTGTTGAATTTGCTCCCACTACAACTAATAAATTTGACTATGCTTATGTGGAGAGTAATGATTTTATGCATGAGACTCATGATAAGAATGCTTTATGTGATAGTTATATTGTTGAGTTTGCTCATGTTGCTACTGAAAGTTATTATGAGAGAGGAAAATATGGTTGTAGAAATTTTCATGTTACTAAAATGCCTCTCTATGTGCTGAAATTTTTCAAGCTACACTTGTTTTATCTTCCTATGCTTGTTACTTTGCTCTTCATGAACTTGTTTATTTACAAGATTCCCTTGCATAGGAAGCATGTTAGACTTAAATTTGTTTCAAATTTGCCTCTTGATGCTCTCTTTTGCTTCAAATACTATTTCTTGCGAGTGCATCATTAAAACTGCTGAGCCCATCTTAATGGCTAAAAAGAAAGAACTTCTTGAGAGATAACCCATGTGTTATTTTGCTACAGTACTTTGTTTTATATTTATGTCTTGGAAGTTGTTTACTACTGTAGCAACCTCTCCTTATCTTAGTTTTGAGTTTTGTTGTGCCAAGTTAAGCCGTTGATAGAAAAGTAAGTACTAGATTTGGATTACTGCGCAGTTCCAGATTTCTTTGCTGTCACGAATCTGAGCCCACTGCCCTGCAGGAAGCTCAGAAAATTATGCCAATTTACGTGCATGATCCTCAGATATGTACGCAACTTTCATTCAATTTGAGCATTTTCATTTGAGCAAGTCTGGTGCCATTTTAAAATTCGTCAATACGAACTGTTCTGTTTTGACAGATTCTGCCTTTTATTTCGCATTGCCTCTTTCGCTATGTTGGATGAATTTCTTTGATCCACTAATGTCCAGTAGCATTATGCAATGTCCAGAAGTGTTAAGAATGATTGTGTCACCTCTGAATATGTCAATTTATATTGTGCACTAACCCTCTAATGAGTTGTTTCGAGTTTGGTGTGGAGGAAGTTTTCAAGGATCAAGAGAGGAGTATGATGCAACATGATCAAGGAGAGTGAAAGCTCTAAGCTTGGGGATGCACCCGGTGGTTCACCCCTGCATATATCAAGAAGACTCAAGCGTCTAAGCTTGGGGATGCCCAAGGCATCCCCTTCTTCATCAACAAATTATCAGGTTCCTCCCCTGAAACTACATTTTTATTCGGCCACATCTTATGTGCTTTTTCTTGGAGCGTCGGTTTGTTTTTGTTTTTGTTTTGTTTGAATAAAATGGATCCTAGCATTCACTTTATGGGAGAGATACACACTCCGCTGTAGCATATGGACAAATATGTCCTTGGTTTCTACTCATAGTATTCATGGCGAAGTTTCTCCTTCGTTAAATTGTTATATGGTTGGAATTGGAAAATGATACATGTAGTAATTGCTATAATGTCTTGGGTAATGTGATACTTGGCAATTGTTGTGCTCATGTTTAAGCTCTTGCATCATATGCTTTGCACCCATTAATGAAGAAATACATAGAGCATGCTAAAATTTGGTTTGCATATTTGGTTTCTCTAAGGTCTAGATAATTTCTAGTTTTGAGTTTGAACAACAAGGAAGACGGTGTAGAGTCTTATAATGTTTACAATATGTCTTTTATGTGAGTTTTGCTGCACCGGTTCATCCTTGTGTTTGTTTCAAATAAGCCTTGCTAGCCTAAACCTTGTATCGAGAGGGAATACTTCTCATGCATCCAAAATACTTGAGCCAACCACCATGCCATTTGTGTCCACCATACCTACCTACTACATGGTATTTTCCAGCCATTCCAAAGTAAATTGCTTGAGTGCTACCTTTAAAATTCCATCATTCACCTTTGCAATATATAGCTCATGGGACAAATAGCTTAAAAACTATTGTGGTATTGAATATGTAATTATGCACTTTATCTCTTATTAAGTTGCTTGTTGTGCGATAACCATGTTTCTGCGGGAACGCCATCAACTCATTGTTGAATTTCATGTGAGTTGCTATGCATGTTCGTCGTGTCGGAAGTAAGGGCGATCTACACTGAGTTGAATGGTTTGAGCATGCATATTGTGAGAGAAGAACATTGGGCCGCTAACTAAAGCCATGTTCCATGGTGGAAGTTTCAGTTTTGGACAAACATCCTCAAATCTCTAATGAGAAAAGAATTAATTGTTGTTGAATGCTTAAAGCATTAAAAGAGGAGTCCATTATCTCGTTGTCTATGTTGTCCCGGTATGGATGTCTAAGTTGAGAATAATCAAAAGCGAGAAATCCAAATGCGAGCTTTCTCCTTAGACCTTTGTACGAGCGGCATAGAGGTACCCCTTTGTGATACTTGGTTAAAGCATATGTATTGCGGTGATAATCCGGGTAGTCCAAGCTAATTAGGACAAGGTGCGAGCACTATTAGTACACTATGCATGAGGCTTGCAACTTATAAGATATAATTTACATGATGCATATGCTTTATTACTACCGTTGACAAAATTGTTTCATGTTTTCAAAATCAAAGCTCTAGCACAAATATAGCAATCGATGCTTTTCCTCTATAAGGACCATTCTTTTACTTTCAATGTTGAGTCGAGTTCACCTATTTCTATCCACCTCAAGAAGCAAACACTTGTGTGAAGCTGTGCATTGATTCTTACATACTTGCTTATTGCACTTATTATATTACTCTATGTTGACAATATCCATGAGATATACATGTTACAAGTTGAAAGCAACCGCTGAAACTTAATATTCTTTTGTGTTGCTTCAATACCTTTACTTTGAATTATTGCTTTATGAGTTAACTCTTATGCAAGACTTATTGATGCTTGTCTTGAAGTGCTATTCATGAAAAGTCTTTGCTTTATGATTCACTTGTTTACTCATGTCATCACCATTGTTTTGATCGCTGCATTCTCTACATATGCTTTACAAATAGTATGATCAAGATTATGATGGCATGTCACTCCAGAAATTATCTTTGTTATCGTTTTACCTCGCTCGGGACGAGCGGAACTAAGCTTGGGGATGCTGATACGTCTCCAACGTATCGATAATTTCTTGTGTTCCATGCCACATTATTGATGTTATCTACATGTTTTATGCACACTTTATATCATATTCGTGCATTTTCCGGAACTAACCTATTAACAAGATGCCGAAGTGCCGATTCTTCGTTTTCTCGCTGTTTTTGGTTTCGGAAATCCTAGTAAAGAAATATTCTCGGAATTGGACGAAATAAAAGCCCGAGAGGCCTATTTTCTCACGAAGCTTCCGGAAGACCGAAGACGAGACGAAGAGGGGCCACGGGGGAGCCAAACCCTAGGGCGGCGCGGCCCCCCTTGGCCGCGCGGCCCTGTGGTGTGGGCCCCCGTGCCGCCTCTTGACTTGCCCTTCCGCCTACAAATAGCCTCCGTGACGAAACCCCCGGTACCGAGAGCCACGATACGGAAAACATTGCGAGACGCCGTCGCCGCCGATCCCATCTCGGGGGATCCTGGAGATCGCCTCCGGCACCCTGCCGGAGAGGGGATTCATCTCCCGGAGGACTCTACGCCGCCATGGTCGCCTCCGGAGTGATGTGTGAGTAGTCTACCCCTGGACTATGGGTCCATAGCAGTAGCTAGATGGTTGTCTTCTCCCCATTGTGCTATCATTGTCGGATCTTGTGAGCTGCCTATCATGATCAAGATCATCTATATGTAATTCTATATGTTGCGTTTGTTGGGATCCGATGAATAGAGAATACTTGTTATGTTGATTATCAAAGTTATGCTTATGTGTTGTTTATGATCTTGCATGCTCTCCGTTATTAGTAGATGCTCCGGCCAAGTAGATGCTTTTAACTCCAAGAGGGAGTACTTATGCTCGATAGTGGGTTCATGCCCGCATTGACACACGGGACGATGTGACGAAAAGTTCTAAGGTTGTGTTGTGCTTGTTGCCACTAGGGATAAAACATTGATGCTATGTCTAAGGATGTAGTTGTTGATTACATTACGCACCATACTTAATGCAATTGTCTGTTGCTTTGCAACTTAATACTGGAAGGGGTTCGGACGATAACCTGAAGGTGGACTTTTTAGGCATAGATGCAGTTGGATGGCGGTCTATGTACTTTGTCGTAATGCCCAATTAAATCTCACTATACTCATCATGATATGTATGTGCATTGTCATGCTCTCTTTATTTGTCAATTGCCCAAACTGTAATTTGTTCACCCAACATGCTGTTCGTCTTATGGGAGAGACACCTCTAGTGAACTGTGGACCCCGGTCCAATTCTCTTTACTGAAATACAATCTATTGCAATACTTGTTCTACTGTTTTCTCTGCAAACAATCATCTTCCACACAATACGGTTAATCCTTTGTTACAGCAAGCCGGTGAGATTGACAACCTCACTGTTTCGTTGGGGCAAAGTAGTTTGGTTGTGTTGTGCGGGTTCCACGTTGGCGCCGGAATCTCTGGTGTTGCGCCGCATTACATCCCGCCGCCATCAACCTTCAACGTGCTTCTTGGCTCCTCCTGGTTCGATAAACCTTGGTTTCTTTCTGAGGGAAAACTTGCTGCTGTGCTCATCATACCTTCCTCTTGGGGTTGCCCAACGAACGTGTGAAATACACGCCATCACTGGGTTTTGTCTCTCTCGGCCCAAATTGGCATTTTTAAGAGCACCTTTTCCCCTCTTTCTCTCTCTGTCTTTTTCACCAAATTAGTATCAAATCTAGAGAAGCTTCTATTTCTGTCTTTCTTCAATATGGCAGCAAATCTACTAGCAAATCTAGTAGCAAATCTCTCGGGGTTATTTATGCCTTTTGGCCCTCGTTTTTTGCCCAATATGGCAGCAAATTTAGTAGCAAATCTAGAAGCTAGTATATGATAAATTCACAACAGCATAATCACAAAACTAAGTATAATACATAAACTGCATACGACAGCCAAAAGCGAGCAATAACGTTGTTAATCTTCACGACAAACTAAGCTGATATACAAGACGCACGCAATGTATGGACAACAAGAAGATTAGGATGAATGAATTTGTTCTTCATTCCTCCTCATATATTTCTTCGTCGCTCCATTCGTGCATTACCCCAAGGAAATATTCATTGAACTCCTTCCGTCCGCGAGTGTGCGGCCAATACATCCTCCAAACGGTATGGCTTCCGTTCATTTCTCATACCGTAGCTTCCTATTCTATCCACACGTACGGCCACTCATCCCGGGCCTTTGTATCATGAGAGTACTCTCTTATATAACCCAAATCCGTGTAGTAGATGCTGCCAGGTCGAAGTGTCGGGTACACTCGGTGTCGACGGAGATACACCGGATATAATTCACGAAGAAGGCATTACTGCCAATGTTGCCGACCGGATGGAGAGAGCGGCTCCGAGTGTCCACACGGTACACCAATGGTTTGCCCGCCAAAGCCTCGCTGACCAACAACACAAGCAGACAGATCACCATCCGACTTCACAAGGTAGAACTTCGACGTCCAAGTTCTGGAAATGAAATTAGTGTCTCCATCTTGACAGTGCTCGCGCGCTGCTGCAACTGTACATTGGTGCACACTATTCTTCCGATCTCAAAATTGTCCGCAGGTACTGCATACAGTTCACCATTGAACGGGGTAATTGATGTCTACGGGAGCTTCTATTCTTGTAGACAGTGTTGGGCCTCCAAGAGCAGAGGTTTGTAGAACAGCAGCAAGTTTCCCTTAAGTGGATCACCCAAGGTTTATCGATCTCAGGGAGGAAGAGGTCAAAGATATCCCTCTCATGCAACCACTGCAACCACAAAGCAAGAAGTCTCTTGTGTCCCCAACACACCTAATAGGTGCACTAGTTCGGCGAAGAGATAGTGAAATACGAGGTGGTATGAATAAGCAGTAGCAACGGCACCGGAAAAGTGCTTTGCCCGGGACGAGTAAACAAGCGGTAGTAATGCAGCGATAGTAACGCAGTAAAACGAGTAAACAAGCGGCGATAGCGATATTTAGGAACAAGGCCTAGGGATTAGACTTTCACTAGTGGACACTCTCAACATTGATCACATAACAGAACGGATAAATGCATACTCTACACTCTTGTTGGATGATGAACACATTGCGTAGGATTACACGAACCCTCAATGCCGGAGTTAACAAGCTCCACAATAATGCTCATATTTTAGTAACCTTTAGTGTAAGATAGATCAAAAGACTAAACCAAGTACTAGCATAGCATGCACTCTGTAATCTTCATGCATATGTAGGAGGAATAGATCACATCAATATTATCATAGCAATAGTTAACTTCGCAATCTACAAGAGATCATGATCATAGCATAAACCAAGTACTAACACGGTGCACACCACTGTCGCCTTTACACACGTGCGGGAGGAATAGAACTACTTTAATAACATCACTAGAGTAGCACATAGATGAATTATGATACAAAACTCATATGAATCTCAATCATGTAAAGCAGCTCATGAGATTATTGTATTGAGGTACATGGGAGAGAGATGAACCACATAGCTACGGCGAAGCCCTCGGCCTCGGGGGTGGATTACTCCCTCCTCATCATGGAGGCAGCGATGGCGGTGAAGATGGCGGTGAAGACGGCGGTGGAGACGGCTCCGGGGGCAATTCCCGTCCGGCGGGGTGCCGGAACGAGACTTCGTCCCCCGGGTGGAGTTTCGCGATGTGGCGGCGCCCCTGGAGTCTTTCTGGAGGTTCGTCTTTTTCTGTCGATGTTTTTAGGTCACGACGGCTTAAATAGGCGAAGAGTCGGAGTCGGAGGGTCCACGGGCTGCCCAAACCATAGGGGGGCGCCCCCCCTGGCCGCGCCGGGGTGTGGTTTGGTGGCCCCTGTCCCCCTTCTCTGGCGGTTCTCGTGTGTTACGGATGGTTCGGGAAAAATAGGAACACGGGCGTTGATTTCGTCCGATTCAGAGAATATTTCGTTACTAGGATTTCCGAAACCAAAAACAGCGAGAAAACGGGAACTAGCACTTCGGCATCTTGTTAATAGGTTAGTTCCGGAAAATGCACGAATATGACATAAAGTGTGCATAAAACATGTAGGTATCATCAATAATATGGCATAGAACATAAGAAATTATCGATACGTCGGAGACGTATCAAGCATCCCCAAGCTTAGTTACGCTCGTCCCGAGCGAGGTAAAACGATAACAAAGATAATTTCTGAAGTGATATGCCATCATAACCTTGATCATACTATTTGTAAACATATGTAGTGAATGCAGCGATCAAAACAATGGTAATGACATGAGTAAACAAGTGAATCATAAAGCAAAGACTTTTCATGAATAGTACTTCAAGACAAGCATCAATAAGTCTTGCATAAGAGTTAACTCATAAAGCAATAAATCAAAGTAAAGGTATTGAAGCAACACAAAGGAAGATTAAGTTTCAGCGGTTGCTTTCAACTTGTAACATGTATATCTCATGGATAATTGTCAACATAGAGTAATATAACAAGTACAATATGCAAGTATGTAGGAATCAATGCACGGTTCACACAAGTGTTTGCTTCTTGAGGTGGAGAGAAATAGGTGAACTGACTCAACATAAAAGTAAAAAGAATGGTCCTTCAAAGAGGAAAGCATCGATTGCTATATTTGTGCTAGAGCTTTTATTTTGAAAACATGAAACAATTTTGTCAACGGTAGTAATAAAGCATATGAGTTATGAAAGTTATATCTTACAAGTTGCAAGCCTCATGCATAGTATACTAATAGTGCCCGCACCTTGTCCTAATTAACTTGGACTACTGGATCTTTGCAATGCACATGTTTTAACCAAGTGTCACAATGGGGTACCTCCATGCTGCCTTGTACAAAGGTCTAAGGAGAAAGCTCGCATTTTGGATTTCTCGCTTTTGATTATTCTCAACTTAGACATCCATACCGAGGACAACATGGACAACGAGATAATGGACTCCTCTTTAATGCATAAGCATGTGGCAACAATTATTATTCTCATATGAGATTGAGGATATATGTCCAAGCTGAAACTTCCACCATGAGTCATGGCTTTAGTTAGCGGCCCAAAGTTCTTCTCTAACAATATGCATGCTCCAACCATGAAGGTGGTAGATCTCTCTTGCTTCGGACAAGACGGACATGCATAGCAACTCACATGATATTCAACAAAGAATAGTTGATGGCGTCCCCGAAACATGGTTATCGCACAACAAGCAACTTAATAAGAGATAAAGTGCATAAGTACATATTCAATACCACAATAGTTTTTAAGCTATTTGTCCCATGAGCTATATATTGCAAAGGTGAATGATGGAATTTTAAAGGTAGCACTCAAGCAATTTACTTTGGAATGGCGGATAAATACCATGTAGTAGGTAGGTATGGTGGACACAAATGGCATAGTGGTTGGCTCAAGTATTTTGGATGCATGAGAAGTATTCCCTCTCGATACAAGGTTTAGGCTAGCAAGGTTATTTGAAACAAACACAAGGATGAACGGTACAGCAAAACTCACATAAAAGACATATGGTAAACATTATAAGACTCCATACCGTCTTCCTTGTTGTTCAAAACTCAATACTAGATGTTATCTAGACTCTAGAGAAACCAAATATGCAAACCAAATTAGCAAGCTCTAAGTATTTCTTCATTAATGGGTGCAAAGTATATGATGCAAGAGCTTAAACATGAGCACAACAATTGCCAAGTATCAAATTATCCAAGACATTTTAGAATTACTACATGTAGTATTTTCCTATTCCAACCATATAACAATTTAACGAAGAAGAAACTTCGCCATGAAAATTAAAAGCTAAGAACACATGTGTTCATATGAAC